>NC_044032.1:521298897-521610594 GCF_901765095.1 Microcaecilia unicolor
GAGGCTTGGAGGGCTTATTAGATTTTCCGCCCTGATGTAGATGGCAAGCTAACCCTTCTATGTCAGCTCAGACCTGGCAGTAATTTTATCAGATTGTGTGCCTGTGTTGTGCTCATTGTAAAACTTTGCTGCATCAGGACAGAATAGCTAATATCCTACTTAACGTGTATTTTAATGTGATGTGCGTTCATGCTTACCATATAAGCTAACTCCATTGCCTTCATCGTTCGCCCGCTAATGCTCATGTACAGTTCTTGTAACTGAATGCTGCCGCCCACAGTAGTTTTCTACCTTGGCCCCAGAGAGACCACCCCCCAACAGGAGAAGAAATAGCTTCAACCATTCCCTATAAGCCAACAGGAGAATGTGGTGCACGCTACAGCCAGCTCCTGCAAAATATGAAAGGCACAGGCTACCCAGAGCCGAGCTGTCCAGACAATAAAGATAAGGGAAAAAGCAGTTTAGTTTTGGTTTAGTGGTTTGAATGTGCCAGCTTTGTGAATCTGAATGTGCAGTATCTCCAGGGCTTTTTTTGAGGGGGTATTTGGGGGTACTGAGTACCGGCACCTTTTCCATTGTCTGCTAAAATTGACCCTTGGACCCCAAGTTTTAATGAAAGAGCTCAGGCTCTACACACCAATTCTGCCTTGTCAAAGATTCTGTGACTGGTTGCAGGGGGGCCTGCCTATTGTGGGGTGGGTCCCTCAGTGATCACCCTACCCCTAAAGGGTGGCCTAGCTTTTGAGTACCGGCACCTTTTTTGCTAGAAAGAAATGCACTGAGTATCTCTGATGTTTTTGAATTTTGCACAATACACAAAATTCATTTCTGTTTCTGTTTCTTCAGTGTTATATTGCAGGCAGAATCCATCTTCTCGGGGTTTTCAGTCCTGCGCATTTCCCATTCTAATTTGTGAATATTTATTCTATATTCACTGAGGCTTTATCCATCTTTTGCATGTGACCAAACTGAGATTTTTTTTTTTTAGCATGTAGTTTCTGTCTAGGGATTGGTAGTGACTTGTTCTCTTTTCCCAGCAAACACTGTATTCTAAGGACTGCTGTAATATTTGCAATACTGCACTTTTATTGAGTCAGTGGCTGTTGCAGGGAGGTGTGGCTATCATGAGGCAGGCTTCTCAGTGGTCTTAAGGACGGCACTGCATTGAGTACAGGTATCTTTTTTTGCTGGAAAAAAACACTATGTAAAACTACTACTACTACTATTTAGCATTTCTATAGCACTACAAGGCGTACGCAGCGCTGCACAAACATAGAAGAAAGACAGTCCCTGCTCAAAGAGCTTACAATCTAATAGACAAAAAATAAAGTAAGCAAATCAAATCAATTAATGTGTACAGGAAGGAGGAGAGGAGGGTAGGTGGAGGGAAGTGGTTACAAGTGGTTACGAGTCAAAAGCAATGTTAAAGAGGTGGGCTTTCAGTCTAGATTTAAAGGTGGCCAAGGATGGGGCAAGACGTAGGGGCTCAGGAAGTTTATTCCAGGCGTAGGGTGCAGCGAGACAGAAGGCACGAAGTCTGGAGTTGGCAGTAGTGGAGAAGGGAACAGATAAGAAGGATTTATCCATGGAGCAGAGTGCACGGGAAGGGGTGTAGGGAAGGACGAGTGTGAAGAGATACTGGGGAGCAGCAGAGTGAGTACATTTATAGGTTAGTAGAAGAAATTTGAACAGGATGCGAAAACAGATGGGGAGCCAGTGAAGCGACTTGAGGAGAGGGGTAGTATGAGTAAAGCGAGCCTGGTGGAAGATGAGATGGGCAGCAGAGTTTTGAACCGATTGGAGAGGGGAGAGGTGAGTAAGTGGGAGGCCAGCAAGAAGCAGATTGCAGTAGTCTAAACGAGAGGTGACAAGGGTGTGGATGAGGGTTTTGGTAGAGTGCTTGGAAAGAAAGGGGCGGATTTTACGGATGTTGTAAAGAAAGAAACGACCGGTCTTGGCGATCTGCTGGATATGAGCAGAGAAGGAGAGAGAAGAGTCAAAGATGACCCCAAGGTTTCGAGCTGAGGAGATAGGGAGAATGAGAGAGCCATCAACAGAAATAGAAAATGGGGGGAGTGGGGAGGTGGGTTTGGGGGGAAAATGAGAAGCTCAGTTTTGGTCATGTTTAATTTCAGGTGGCATTGGCATACATCTTGATGCATCTACTTGAACTAGCTTCTCATTAGCACTGTGTATCTATGGTAGGGGAGAGAAGACTAAAAGGGAAATTTAAATAAAAAGAAATACCTGACAAATTATTTGTTTTAGATGCTAGTTTGGCATTCTTTGATGAGGGAAATGGTTGTTAAATATAATATGTACTTCCCAGGTCCCCAGTCTGTATGCCAACAGACCCTGTTGGCAGGAGCTGGACTCTGATACACCTTCAGGCCCCTGTCTCCCCTTAGGGTTTGTACACCAGGGCCTGGATTCAGGGTTCAGAGACCAACTGCCATTTGGAAATTAGGATGGATGGTAAGCTTTCAGTGTGTGAATATAGGATGTGGCCCCTTCTCTGGATAGTAGCAGTTCCCCTACACAAAAAAAAGTAAATAGCACACACAGCAAAATGCATTAAAACAAAATCTCTTAAATGCACATAGATTTGTACACTGAAAGTAAATAGACGGAATGAGAAAATACACACAAGACTAGGTAGGTTATTTTTCCAACAGTATAAGAAACCAAAGAATTAAACAAAGGTTCTTACAAATCAAACTTCAATATACCCTTTACCAAATCCTAAGATTCCCCCACTCCAGATAGTGGAGGAAGATGGGTAGGAGTCAAATCAAACAAAGTCCTCAGGGCTGGTATTTGCAGAGGAGAAAAACAGCAATGGGAGTAACATACATAGTAACATAGTAAATGACAGCAGATAAACAGTCAATCCAGTCTGCCCGTCAGTCACACTCATTATCAGTTCATAAAATACTTGATCATGGTCTTTCTTTGGCATTTCTGGGATATAGAACTGTAGAAGTCCACCTGGCCCTGGCCTTCGGTTCCAACTACTGGAGTTGCCGTTGAAGCCCAAACTCCACCGAGCAAAAAGACCCAAATCAGTGGGGTTCCCACATAGTCAATTTATGTAGTGTGGTCCTCTTCCCATTGGGTTACCTCTGAATGAGTAGTTTTAGTCTTCAGGTGACTGGCTGACCTGGTGAGTGTGCAAAAGCTCTAGCCAGTTTCTTCTCTCTTGCTTTTCAGGCTGTACCCAATGGATCACTGGCAGAAGCCTGCAACCAGTCCCAGAAGGCTGCTCTCAGCGTTTCTGCCATGTCTCCTCTGCTCCTGGAAACTGGAAGCCGCTACAGGCTTTCCTGTCTGTGCTATGCTGCTCCTCTCCTCAAGGCCTCCATATGTCACCAGCTGATAAAGGAATAAGCTACCCCTGTGCTTGGTGACAAAAAGGCTGCCCCTGTGTTAGGGTGATGAATGGCCTTGTCCTGGTTGCTACTTTCCCTCCAGGCTCCCCTCTCTGTCTCTAGCTGAGACACAACTAACTTCCTAGCATGTAGAACCTTACCCTTCCTGAAAAGTGGAGGGGGAAGTTAACTCCTGCTTGCAGCCAAGCAGCCTGTCCTTGCAACAAATTCAGGACTCAGCAATATAATGAGGTTGAAAACAGGAGAACTGTCACCTAGTGAGGGTCCTCACAAGTACAATTACATTATATGCTATCACTGAACAATATGATTTTTCAGAAGAGCTAATACTGGTACTAGCTAAGGTTCAGCCTCTGGTTTCCTGCAGCATCTCACTGGTACATTCTGTTGCAAAGTTCTTCAAATTCTGCAGCAATTTAATAATTTGGAATATTTTTCATATTACATAACATAGTTGACATAATAAAAAGTTTTCCAACCTTGCTTCTTTGCTTTGTGTCTGAATAATAAATTTTGTTCTAGAAGTCGACCGAATTTTGGTTTCAACTTCGGCACCAAAACCAGCCCAAAATTTGGATTCAGCCATGTTTCAGTTTCAGCTGAAAATGCCAGTGCATTTTCAGCTGCAATCAAAACCCTTCCCCTGACCAAAATTACCGCTACTCTCTGCCCTCAAACCAAAATTGCCACCCTCTCACTACCCCCAGCCTCTCTATGGGCCTACTTTAAAAGCCCTACTGGTTTCATAGCCTGGTTGGGGCAGAGGTGATCCCCAGTTGTTCCTGTCCCTGCCATCTCCACTGTCAAAATGGCCACCAAGAACTTCGGTGGCAGTCTTGCGAGACTGCTGCTGAAGTTTGCAGCAGCCATTTTGAGATTGGAGCCAGCATAAGCAGGAGCAACTATGAATCGTTCCTGCCTATGCCACCTTCAGTTACACCCATTCATGATTGTTCATCACAATGTTTCTCTCTGTCTCTCTTCACCACATTTTTTATTGCCTGATACTCATTTATGGTCTTGTGTCTCTATCTCTTGCTCTTATTGGCCCACCTAATCCTCAATCTCCTTCTTTTCCCCTTTTTCTTAGTTACCAGCTTTTCAACTTCCATTTTTACCCCCTCCTCAACCTTCTATTTCTTACTCCTTTACAAGCCCCTTCACACTTCTACCTCTTACCTCATCATGCATTTCTAGCCCCACTCATAAACCCCCATGCTCATCTCTGAGACTCCACTGTTCCCCTCATTCCTAAGTTTCTATTCCCCCCCAAAACCTTGAATTTTTACACCCCAAACCCAATCTCTGTGTCTTCACACTACATCCCACCCCATTCTTGAACCTTATCTTTCCCTCTCCACCTCCATAACTCAAATACAGTGTCTTCATCCACTCCTGTCCCAAAATCCCTCACTCCCCACTTTTTTCCCTGTCTAGCTTGGAAGCTGATATCACTGCTCATCTGCCAGGAACCTCTCTCCCTCTTTCCCCTCCTTGGCCTGCCAAAAGAGCTGTGCGAACCATCAGTTGTTTCTGACTCTGTTGTACCTTTCTCTCCTCCATCATTCAGAGCAATGGGAAAGGGAGGCACTAGTGACTGGAGAAGTGGAGCTAGAAACACTGAATTTTCTCCTGCTGGCTCAAGGAAAGAGAAGAAGTAATGTTCATTTCTGAGCCCAGAAACTACAGGCTGGGGGTCTCTTTGTCTTTGACATCACCCAGGCTTTCCAGGATTTCCAGGAAGGATGTAGAGTAGAAAGCAGCTCTTCCTCCAGCCTTATTGCAGAGACCCTAGCAGGACAAAGCAGAAAGCAATGGCTGCAATTGGTTGGCAGATCAAACCTGCTTCAGTCCCGTGCACAATCTATATCAGGAAGGAGATGGTAGGATACAACAGTACCAGCTCTTCTTTTCTTCAGCCCCTACACAAGCTCTATCAAGAGGGAGGGTGGCCATGGTGATTGGTTCCCACAATCCAGCATGAGTGCTACCCTCAAATTTTGGTGCTCTGGGAAACTATGTTCTTTGCATAATGGTTGAACTGTCTCTAAAGACTATCAAACACAGTCAAGAAGCCAAAGCTCAGCTTACATAAGAACATAAACGTTGCCATACTGGGACAGACTGAAGGTCCATCAAGCCCAAGGAAGGGAGTAGGAAAGGTAGGCTCTTCCAAAGGAACCGGAGACGAGGTATGTAGAAAATCAAATCTTTATTCAATTGAAAACACTGACATACTTGACTCTGACTCACACAGCTGTGTTTCAGAGCAAAAGCGCGCCTTCATCAGGAGTCTATAAAATGAAATATATTATTAAAAAAAATAAAACATTGATACAATAATATCACATATGTATAACAAAAGATGGTCACATATATATAAACAAATATAAAATTGTATATAAAATTAAAAATAATATATATATGTTTTGTTATAATTCTATTTTAAAAAACAATATCAGACATATATAAACCTATATGTAAATAAATATGTTTGGCTATATAGCATAAACAGGAACAGACATAGTTGCTAAATGGATATATATGGATGTTCTAAAAGCTAATTTAAAATGAATATACGATAAAAACAAGAGACTAAAATAATATGTCTAGATGAAGTGCATATAAATGGGCCTACTGACCTTGTAAAATACAGTTGGTGGTATATATTCAATTGTCAGCTGTATGATGATAACTCTATCAGATATGGCTATCGACCTACAGATTGTAACAAATAAACATCGGTCATATAATTATCCAAAGACACAACAAACAACAGAAATAAGGATCTCATAGATATAAAAATAAATATATGTGGATAGAATGAACCTATGAGTAGTCAGTATTGGTATTCACAAGAATACAAACTTTAAAAAAATGTTTTAAAAACGTCATCTTTATGTGTGTGTTGTAATTTCTCTGAAATATATAGCCAGTGTGGTGCTAATATTGGAAACAGAACCATTTTGAGAAAAAGGCCATAAAATATTCAGGGATGCACAAGGATATATCTTGAAAATAAAAACGTAAAAAGCATAAATGGTGATGGATGACCAAATAACGTAGTGGAAATAGAAGCCACGGACAGCGAGGGTCTCAAAAATATCACAAAGAAATATACACATCAGGTGGGGGGAAAACAAATCATCTATCTAAAATAACGACGTGCATGATGAGGAAGCAGGCTCGTATCATATGATAAAAAGGGGGAGTAAAAGGTATAAAAAGTATAAAACCGGCACCCTACAATCAAAATGAAACAGGGTATATAAAAAAACAATACTAAGAAAAAAACTACATACTGATCTCTGTATTGGGGAAAATCTCCTTAGCGTGCAAGTGCCTCTGACGTGCATCATGCCCAGCATCCTGTTTCCAACAGCGGCCAATCCAGATCACAAGCGAAACAGTGGATTTTCCCAAATCCATCTTTTAATAATGGATTATGGACTTTTCTTTAAGGGACTTAATCCAACCTTTTTTAAACCCTGCTAAGCTAACTGCTTTTACCATATTTTCTGGCAATGAATTCCAGAGTTTAATTACATGTTGAGTGATGAAATATTTTCTCCAGTTTGTTTTAAATTTACTACTTAATAGCTTCATTGTGCACCCCCTAGTCCTAGTATTTTTGGAAAGAGTAAACAAGTGATTCACATCTACTTGTTCCATTCCACTCAGTATTTTATAGACCTCTATCATATCTCCCCTCTGCTGTCTCTTCTCCAAGCTAAAGATCCCTAGCCACTTTAGCCTTTCCTCATAAAGAAGTCATCCCAATCCCTTTATCATTTTTGTCACCCTTCCCTGTACCTTTTCTTTTTTTTTAATTATTTATTTAAATTTTCCAATACATCACCACTTAAAGTGAATATGCAATCGGCATTATTTAACATTAGGAAACAAAAATAATAAGTATATATCTTTACAGCCCGTTTGTCCACAAGTTAAAGAAATTTGATTCCAAGATTAAGGAAATTCAAAAAAAAAGAAAGAAAAAAAAATACAAAAATTAACAATCAATAGATGCTTCCTCTGGTTCAGACCCCAGCCTGCTGATTAGGGAAGGTTTACTATATTCACATCAACTCCTGCATCAATAAACTCTTTCAACTGTTTTGGGTCTACAAACTGAAAATGTTTACCCTCAAGCATCACATTACAAAAACAAGGAAATCACAAGACAAAATTTGCTCCCAATGCCACCACCCTGGGGCGAAGTTCCAAAAAGGCCCTTCGTCTCATCTGTGTAGGCCGTGAGAGATCTGGAAAGATACGGACCTTTGAGCCCAAAAAACAGATTTTCTAAATGTCTCAATGAAAGCCGTAGTACGGCATTCCTATCAGGCTCCAGCGCAAAAGTGGCAAGCAGAGTTAACCTCTGAGTAACTATTTCTAATGAGCTTTCTAGGAATGAGGTAAGATTCATTCCTTCCCCTATTACGGGGGGGGGGGGGGGGGGGGGGCCTTTCCTACCTCCACTCCAGTACTCCCGATGTAATAAGCCCATGTAATGGGAGGGAGTGAGTCCTTGTCCATTCCTAGGATGTCCACCAAATATTTTTTAACCATCTCCAAGGGAGAAATTAACGGCGATTTGGGAAAATTAAGTCTTTTAGTCTGATTTTCCAGGTATTCAAGTCGTTTATGTAGGAAATTATTGTCTTTAACCAGAGCTGTTTCTATAGATCCCATTTCTTGAATTTTGATATCCACATGTTCCAATTTCTGGGTTTGCTGTGCAATCACGTGTGCTTGAAGCAGGGCAGCCTCAGAAAGAACTTCAATATCAGAAGAATTCTGCTTTAAAGTAGTTCGCATAGAGGTTTGGATATTGTAAACCATATCCCATAGTGACTCCAGCGTCACAATTGCTGGTCTAATCACTCCACTAGCCACAGGAGGAGATTGAGATAGACTATCAGCATGAGCTAACTTGGAAATCCCTGTACCTTTTCTAATTCCACTATATCTTTCTTGAGCTGCAGTGACCACAATTTCACACAGTATTCGAGGTGCGGTCGCAGCATGGAGCGATACAAAGGCATTATAACTCTAGTGCTGTACCGAATATTCGGCTCCCCTAGTGCACCAAATGCATTATTCATATTCAGCTGAATATTCGGTACAGCCCTAATTATAACATTCTCATCTTAGTTTTCCATTCCTTTCCTAATAATTCCTAACATTCTATTTGCTTTCATAGCCATTCATGTTCAAGTGTCTTCAACGTAAGTGCTCAGCTTCTGAAGTCTGTGATTCTCTCTTTTTTCACACTTTTTCAGTATCATATAATGTCTGATTCATCATTTCCCAAGAGTCAGCTCTATCTGCAGTGAATTAATAACAAACGTCAAAAGAGGATACAAAGTGAGAAAACACCAATCCCAGTAGTTCATTCTCAGCGTTTTCATCATAACATGATCACTGAATAAAGTGAAAAGAAAACGTATGTGCACACCTCACCCGCCTACTGTTGTTGCTATTACTAGTACACTTTTTGAACTAATTTTTTCCTTCTCCTTTAGTCTACCAGATCAATCATTAGCAACTATTCAGAGTATTTTAAATCATCTCTCCCTCACTGCCACTACAATGATGGTCTTCTGCCAAGACATCAAATAATCACACTTGGTCAAACAATCATGACCATGAGGTGGCCTAAGGTTACCCAATGGATCCAGGTTCATCCAACAAGGTCGACTCAATCCTGGATTTACCGCATTGTATGTAGGGGCTTGTAGCCATGTTTTTCTTATGGAATGCAATGGGGAAATCAGAACTACAAGTCCCTGTATGTAATGGGGTAAATCCAAGACTGGACCAACCCTGTTGGGTGAATCTGGATCCAGTTTGCAACCCTAGAGGCCACTAGTGTAAGCCCCTCCCCCCAAACCTGGGCTGAGCTGACACATCAATGTGCTCTGGTTCAGTAGATGGAAGTAGTCTAGACCGAGTACAATGAACACATTACCCAGTAGGGGAGAGAAGATACAAAAAAAAACTAGAGAAAGAACTAATTTCAAGCTTTCTTTTCTTATTTTATTTAAGGCAATTAAAAAAAAACCCAACAATTTAATAGTTCATAAAAATACACATTTAACGGTAGTACTACCTTTTTTTCAGTTACTGCTTGTTTTCTATACTCACAACTGTAACTCTTATACACTGACAACTTAACTGCACTTCAGTAACTATGTTTCTTTATCTCCAATTCAGTTAGTTTCTATTGACAATTTGTAACTATATGAGGTTAACAAATGTGACCATTATCATTTGTTTCTCTATTTTCTTCACAAGGTAACTTTACCAGCTGAACTACGCACCGGACATCAGATACGTATTTTTTCCCTTTTACAACCTTTTAAAATTTGTGAACCTTTACTATCTGTGAACTCTGTAATTGGTTTTTATATAAATGCATAAAGAATTTGATTCTTTGGCAACCAATTTTGTTTTGCAGGACCCACCTCTCCACCCGAATGCTGGGAATGGATGTATTTCCCAGCTAGACAACCAGGTAAGTAGTGCAAATGTCATTTAGCTGTGGAACACTCTTAACTCAGCCTCTTCAACAATGTAGGTAGAAGCCTTTCTTGCGTGGAGGCCCAGAACTTCTCCAAACACCAGCTTTACAGGACTCTTTTCTTCTTCCTTCATAAAATAAACAGGAGGCAAAACCCTCTCTCCCTATTCCTTGGTGGCACTTCTCTGTGTGATATTAAATTTATTCGATCAAAACTGTGGCCTTTTGCTAATCAAAATGAAATTTAAATAAAAGTACCCTCTCTTTTCAATCTTAACCTCACTTAATTACCCTGTTCTAACAGGAGCAGCTAAGGAACTCAAAACACTATCTTCCATGCAGTGCCTCCCTTAACATTCTCCTTCTTAGTACATCCTATTTTTCAACATCTTACCCCCTTCTCACCCTATTAGACACTCCTCCTGGACTACCCTAGTTACAAAACCTTAGCTTTACAATACCAAAGTGCCCTTAAGGTTCACACATCCATTCCTAGATCCTATTCTGCCTTTAGCCACCCAACCATCAGATTATATTTATTTTTCAAACCCTGCAAGAAGATAGCACTTCTCCTACAGTTACCCACACTCACAGTATACTCCCCCTTCACTTCAATCACTCCCCAACTCCTACTAGTGTAACTAATTAAGCAAACAGTACTGACACACCTCAGCACACAACCTCTCAGTCTCTTGTCTTCAGCTCCTTCTCTCCAGCTCTCAACTGACCAGCAAGCCGTTGCCAAGGCAACCAGGTCTCAGCTTGCTCAGCTGTTGTCCCATAGTGATGTCACTATAGAACCCTTATTTTTTCCTCTGGAGGAGCCCAGTTAAGATTATTTTAACCCCTTAGGGTTACACTAGCTACTGCTAAGGCCAAGGCTTCTCTTCCTTGATGATTGAACACTGCCTCTGTACCATCTCACCCAGCCTGTTGAACAGACTGCTGGCAAATCAACAACAGACCACGTTTAATATAGGGTCTTACTTTAATATTTAAGCTTTTATTTTAGTTTGAGGCTGAATGAAACCAGTGGTTTTGGTTTTGTTCGAAACAGAATCCGTGACCGAAATCTGTGACTCAGTTTTGGCTGGAACCAAAAACAAAAGTATGGTCCCACCCCACTGCCACCATAAGACACACCCCCCCCCGAGCCAGCCTCCACCCCTGAGAGAAAACCTATCCCCCCAACCGGCCCACCCACCAGCTCCATCCGCCCTCCCCATCCACTTAGGCCCTCCTGGGCCCACCTTCTAAAGACCCTGGTGGTCTAGTGGCTTCTTTGGGGCAGGAGTATCCTGCATTGCTCCTGCCCCCGGTGGCTCTGTTTTCAAATTGGTGGCTTGCTCCTACTTATGCTATTCCCAATTCCAAAATGGCTGCCATGACCTCCCATAGCAGTCTTGTGTGGCTGCCATGGGAATTTGCAGCTGCCATTTTGAACACAGAGCCACCAGGGCAAGAGCAACATGGGATGCTCCAGTCTCAAAGAAGCACCTAGACCACCAGAGCCTTGAGAAGGTAGGCCAGTGGAGGGCCTATGGGGAGGGAGCGGGCAGGAGGAACTGGTGGGTGACCTGGGGAAGATATGTTTTCTCTCGGGGATGGTCTTGTGGCAGTGACTGCGGTAGTGGGAGTGTGGCCACATTTTTGGTTCCGACCGAAAATGCTCAGATATTTTCGGCTGAAACCCGAACCCGAATTTCAGGTCTATTTCAGTCAGGGGCGTAGCTGAACCTTGGTGGGAGGGGGGGGTCCAGAGCCTGAGGTGTGGGGGCACAGTTTAGCCCGCCTCCCCCAGCCGCAGACCCCCCCCCCCCGCCACTTTGGACCCCCCCTCCCGCAGACAACCCCCGTTGCCATCACCGCCAGGTATCTTTGCTGGTGGGTATTCCCAACCCCCACCAGCTAAAGTCTTCTTCAGCACCGGTCGACTCTGGCGCCTTCGCTGATGATCGGTTTCTGACTCTTGACATTCTGCGTGCATGTCCTGTATGTAGCCCCGTGCAGGACGTGCATGCAGGATGTCAGAAATCAGAAACAGGTCATCAGCAAAGGCGCCGGAGTCGACCGGCGCTGAAGAAGACTCTGGCTGTGGGGATTGGGGACCCCCGTCAGCAAAGGTACCTGGCGGCGGTGGGGGAGGGTCGACGGCGGTGGGGGGTCCAAAGTGGCGGGGGAGGGTCAGCGGCGGAGGGGGGCTCAAAAGTAGAGGGGGCCAGGGCTTAATCTGTGGGGGCCCATGCCCCCGTGGCCCCACCTAGCTACGCCCCTAGTTTCAGTGCTGAATTCAAATCCAAAACAGAACCCAAAATTCAGTCAGGCCCCTAATCTTAGTTATTAATTCCAAGAGAAGTCTGCAGGTTCACTATTATATAATAAATGAGTCTACAAAAACTCAATAACTCCTGCAAAATCCAAGATAACAGATCTAAATAATAATACATTTACATTGATATGTTAAAGGCTTAGCATGCATTTATTGCTCTTTTGCTTGAAGACACTTACAAGCATGTTTTTAACATGTAAATAGAAGAGCAGAAGATGCAAATAAGGCTGCAGTGGGGCTCTCCTAACTACTGTTTTAAATTCTCTTCCTTGCATTATTTAGCTCACATTCACTAAGGACCGAAATTTACCACCTGTCTCAGACTAGAGTGTTAACATTTTAACAAGAACATTATTTCCTAAGCTCAGATAATAGGATTCTTAGGAGTTACAGCAGACGAGTAGGAAGTATGGTGTAGAGCAGTGGTTCTGAAACCTGTCCTGGGGGACCTCCAGCCAGTCGGTTTTCAGGATATTTGCATATAATGGAATTGATAGACATGCAAATCTCTCTCATGCATATTCATTAGTGATATCCTGAAAACCTGACCAGTTGATGGTCCCCCAGGACAGGACTAAGAACCACTGGTGTAGAGGACAGGGGAGAGAGGAGGAGAAAGCCAAAGAAGACAGACCAACAAACACTTGAGCGCTTAAAAAAAATTTCAAATTTATTTTAGACAAGAAAACCGATTTTCAAGCTGAAAGTTTATCAAATGATATCAACACTATACCAGTGTTTCCCAAGTCGGTCCTGGAATACTCCCATCCCAGTCAGGTTTTTAGGATGTCCACAATGAATATGTATGAAAGAAATTTGCATACAATGGAGGCAGTGTATGCAAATCAAGTTCACACATATTCATTGTGGATATCCTGAAGACCTGAATGGCAAGGGGGTACTCCAGAACTGACTTTGGAAACACTACAGTACACCATGTACAAAAAGCACAGTGTTATAACTAGTACAAAGACCCATCCCAAGAGATCTGTTTGAAGTACAAAGACCCATTAACACAATCACCCATGCCCCGACACAGAGGAGCAGGAGAGAGAAAGACCCCGGTGCCAGAACCCCACTGAAGGCTGAGCCTAGTGAATCTTGCCCCCCCCCCCCCCCCCCCCAACGAATAGAACTTGTACATTTGAGAATGTCATACTTTTGCATTATTTTCCTCCCCTAACCTAGACACTCCTTGGGAACATGTCTTTATAATCCAAAAAAGGTATATATGCTACAGAAACCCACACATAACATTTAGCCTGACTGAGAGTGGCACCTTTCAAACAGATCAGTTTAGAGACATGAATCATTTTAACACAGCTAAGATTGCTTTGCAAATTGTTCTCTTCAAACACACAGCTATGTTCTCTCAGCCAGAGAGCACCACTGCCAAACAAATGGCAGTTAGGAAAGTGTAACACTTCTGGTGTCATCTAGGTGAGAGGTATTGACAAAAGAAAAACTTGCATTCAATTTTGTGTTCACATAGACAATAAGGATGTTCTAGTATTTAAGATGTAACGTCAACTCACTGTACAGGTCACCTTACAAGGATGCTGCTGCCAAGCACTTATTTCAAGATGACAGGAAAAGAAAACACCAGAGGTCAGAATCAACATCCCAGTCAAAAAGAAGCACTGAGCAAGAGATAGGGAGATAGAGAAAGACTAGCATTAACCCCCCTCCCCCCCCCCCCACACATACATTTTAACCCTCCTTTCTCAATGAATAGACCCCACAGGGCCATTTAATGTGAACAGGTGCAAAATGATGCATGCAGGAAAGAAGAACCCAAACTATAGGTACAGATGCAAGGTTCCATGTTAGGAGTCACTGCCCAGGAAAAAGACCTAGGTGTCATTGTTGATGACATGTTGAAACCCTCTGTTCAGTGGGCAGCAGCAGCTAAGAAAGCAAATAGAATGTTAGGAACTATTAGGAGAGGAATGGAAAATAAAACTGAGAATATTATAATGCCTTTGCATCATTCTATGGTGCGACCGCATCTCAAATACTTATTTATTGTATTTAAAAATTTCTATTCCGCCTACAACTAGGAGGATCACAATATATATGCACAATAATATCACAAACCCAAAAACCTTTCATACATTTATCAAAACAGTAATATCAACCCCATGCTTGCACAAACAAATGTGTATTTAAAAGCTTGCAATACTGTGCCATACTGCCACACTTTCTTAAAATCCCAGGTAATGCATTCCAAACTTGCGGGCCTGCAATAGAAAAAGATGGGTTCCAAATACAAGCATAATCTACAGAGTGTAAATTCCCAGTAGCTAATAACATCACACTCTCAGATCACAAAGATCTTGAAGATCGATACATAAAAAATACCACTGCATCTCAAAAAAGATATAGTGGAATTAGAAAAGGTACAGAGAAGGGCAACAAAAATGATAAAGGGGGTGGGGCAACTTCCCTATGAGGAAAAGCTACAGAGGCAAGGGCTCTTCAGTTTGGAGAAGAGATGGCTGAGGAGAGATATGGTATGCTGTGAAAATATCCAAATTAAGAGATCGTCAAGGAAGGTAGGGTCTCCGGAAGAAGCCGTAGCGATTGGCTTAAGAGCAAGACTGCTCAAGCTAAGTCATTTTTTCATACACGATGGCTAAACTAAGTTATTGTTAATGTGAATAAAGAGTTTAATTTTGCTGTTCAGCAACGGTAATAGGAGGTTTTTAAGACCTATGATGACTTGTTTGACCAACCCCCCTAAGCAAGGAATAACAAGTTTCAAAGAGTGGGGTTTAGGTTTAAATGAGGTCTTTTCCTCCTGATTTTTTATTTTTATTGTCTAAGACCAAAAAACATTAAGAGAAGCAAGAAGCAAAATCCAAACAAAATTCAATATATATAATTCTCTTTGTGGTACCATATTGAGGTTATTAGGAATGAAACGGTTAGACTGAATCGCTTCTTTACTCTTTCCAAAAATACAAGGACTAGGGGGCAGGCAGTTAAACCCTAGGGTTACCATATTTTGTCCTCTGAAAAAGAGGACACATGTCACGCCCCCTGTCACTCCCCTGCCCCGCCCATACCACACATCCCTGCCCCGCCCACACCACGTCCCTTTCGGATCCTGTCCCGCCCCCTGTCATATATTCCCCTCCCCTGACCCCCCGTCACCTCTCCTCCCCATTGTCACATATTCCCCTCCCTCCCCTTACTTACTCTATACTGCCCTGGTGGTCTAGTGACCTCTTCGGGGCAGGAAAGAGCCCCCTCTTTCCTGCCCGGAGCGCTGCCTGCCCTTGCCCTGCATCCTTCTTGGTCTCGGCTGGGGATTCAAAATGGCCGCCGAGAGTTGAAGGGGAGGGGAGACCCATGGCGCCGCTCGCCCACCCACCCGTTTGTCCAGAAATCCGGACAAACAGGTGGGCGGGGCAAAACCCGCCAGACTCCCCGGACATGCCCTCAAAAAGAGGACATGTCCAGGGAAATCCAGACAAATGGTAACCCTATTAAACCCAAATTATTCAGTAATCTTATGTGGTTATCTTATGACCACCCTGGACATCCCACTGTGGATATTTCCCAAACCTATCTAGTTAAGTGCCTCTAAATATTTGCAGTTAGCCCTGGAAAAGCAAATTTAAATGGCCAGGAGCCTCTCCAGGCTGTTTAAAAATGGCTTTGAATATTGGCCGGAGTGCATGCTGAAGTAACTCGCCGAAGGCCACAAGGAGTTGCTATGGGATTTGAACTTGAACCCCTCTAGTTCCCAGCCCACTGCTACAATCATTAGGCAACTATTTGGCTCCTAATTTTAAATACATAAGTTTATATTTAGTGTCTGAATATTGCCACTAAATGTAGAAATGCTGGTTCCTCCGTTGCCCCTCCCCAATGCTAGTCCCTTCTTACGCAGATAAAATTTAGCTGTTCAGCGAGTGCAACAGCTCAATTTTATCTCTGTATGCACTGAAAATACATCAGTGAGTTACGCATTCACCACCTGCCAGCAAATGCTTGGCTCACTTTAACTATCAGGCCCTGTTTTTTTTCAAGAGGTATACAGGGGTTAAGAATTTTAAGCATTTTCTTTACTAGTTGCTTATGTTCAATTCTATGTTGTTGGTTTTTAAAACTTAATTGACACTTAAAATGTATTGATGTATTTGAAGTGATGTATTATATATTATGAATTTTATAGCATTATATTTGTTCCGATGCACAGCAAGGGGCTGATAAATCAAATCAGATCCTCCCATTTTTCTCCTTTTAATCACCCACGCTGTACTACTTTGACGAAGGGATTATTGGTTCTTCCACCTTTTGTGGTTGTTCCTTGTTCTCGTGTAGTAAGACTTACCATATCTTAAGTGCAAAGCCCATGCAGTAAATGCAGGAGGCATGGCCACCATCTGCCCTGCATATGCCACACAGGGCACTTACTGCACAGGTCCACATTAGATGCATTGATGGAAAGGGAAAATACACCCATGCTACCTGCCAATATATGTAACAGAGGCCCTGACTCGAAAAAGCCAAAATATGCTGCTGCCATGGCAGAGCATTCCATACCCCCGCCCCCGGACAGCATTCCCTTAAAGTACCACCCTCAAGATACCCCCCCCCCCCCACACACACACACACACAAGCATATCCACCCACCCAATCCTACACTTCCCCTACAGAACTCCCTCAATCATATGTTCTCCTCCATCAAGCGCTTCCCCAATGCCCTAGCAGTGGACCCCCCAACACAAGCCCACACACACACAAGAAGAGGATGCCCCTCAGAAATCTTTAACTCTCCCCCTGAGCTCACCTGGGGGTTACACTGGTAGTCTACAGAATAGAGCAGAAACCATCCACTTCTGTTCCTGCCTCATAGCTGCTCAGGGTTCAAAATGGCTGCTATGACCCCTAGCAGTGGTTTTGTACTACTACCACTAGGGGTCAATCTGCCATATAAAGGCAATGACTCCTTATTTGGCAGATTGACTCCAAGCAGTAGTACCATGAGCCTACCGCAAGGGGTCATAGCAGCCATTTTGAAACCAGAGCAGCTATAGGGTGGAAGCAAAGAGGGACTGCTTCAAGCATATACTACTATTTCACATGCTAGCTGTCAGTGCTGGTCATACACTATCACCACTTATAAACCATCTCTACACACACTAAGCAATTAGTGTAAGATTTTTACTATGCTGGCTGATTTTAGCAGCTAACTGCTTAGTGCAGTTTAGCACACATCTTCTTAACCCCCCCCCCCCCCCTTTTATAAGGAAGAGATGTTGGAATAGCTGCCACCTTTTTCACAAGTAGCTCATAGCTCAAGGCAAGTTACATTCAAGTAAGTAGGCATTTTCCTGTCCCCAGAGCAGTGGCGTAGCCAGACTGCCAGTTTTGGATGGGCCTGAACCTAAAGTGGGTAGGCACAAAATTTTCTCTCTACCCCCCTTCCCCAGCAAAATGTAGTCACACTAATCAGATGCATTTGTAACACAGGGGTAAAGTGCTGCTTTTCAGTGCATCAGGTTTCAGAAAATAATTTATTTAATAGCCTAACACCCTTTTAAATGAGCTTTCAGAGGCCAAAACCTCCTGCCTCAGGTCAGTATAATGCTGTTATGGTATCCTCTCCTGACCTAAGAAAGGAAGTATTGGTCTGTGAAACTTTATTAACACAGGTACCATATTACTTTATCCTAAATTAAAAATAATTTTCTTTACCTTTGTTGTATGGCCATTTACTTTTTCTCATTGTGTTCCTCCCAGTCTCTAGATTCTGCTTTCCTTCGTCTTTCTCTTGCCAGGGTTTCCTGTCCATTCGTCACCTATGGCTTTTCATCTTTTCCTCACCCTTGATCTCCACATGCCCCTTCCTCTTATTCTCCAGTCTTTCCCTACTCTGTCCTCTCCCTCTTTCCATCCAGCAGCTCCCCTCTTTCTCTCCCCATCCTTCCAGTGTCTCCCCTCTTTCTTTTGCATCCAGCGACTCCTTTTTCTCCCTACCCTTCCATCCAGTGTCTTCCCTCTTTCTCTCCTGATCCTTCCATCTAGTGTCTCTGTCTCCCCTCTCCTTCTATCCAGTGTCTATCTCTCTACCCTTTTCTGTTCAGTCTCCTCCCTCTCTCCACATCCTTCTAGTTTCTCCGCTTTTTCTCTGCATCCTTTCATCCATCTCTCCTCTTTCTCTCCCTATTCTCCCATGTCCAGCAGCTCTCTCCCCACTAGTCCCTTCTTCCTCTTCTTCCCTTGTGCAGCAGCTCTCCAGCCCCTTCCTCCTCTCCCTCCCATGTCCAGTAGCTCTCTCCCTTCCAGCCAGTCCCTTCCTCTCCCTCCCATGTCCCAGCAGCTTTCTCCCTTCCCTCCAGTCCCTTCTTCCTCTCTCTCCCATGTCCCAGTAGCTCTCTCCCTTCCCTCCAGTCCCTTCTTCCTCTCCCTCCCATGTCCAGTAGCTCTCTCCCTTCCAACCAACCAGCACCTGTCCCTTCCCACTCTCCATTCAGTAACTGTCTCTTCCAAATCTTCCTCCTCCCCTTCTTTCTGACTCTTTCTTTCAGAATCCCATCCAGCCCCTCTCTTCCTCCTTCCAACCAGCACATGTCCCTTCCCTTTCTCACTCTGACCCTCCCATCCAGCTCCTGTCCCCTCTGCCATCTTCCCCTTTCCTTCCAGCATCTGACCTCTTTCCCTTCCCCTCCCTCTGACACCCCACTGCTGCTAATGCTCCATCTTAAGCACCTCGCGTCTGCTGCTCTGTCTGCCCTGCTCTGCCTGCACTCAGTTGTAAGCTATTTGCTCATCGGCCCTTCCTTCACCGTGTCCCCCCCTCGCGGAAATAGGAAGTTACATCAGAGGGCGGGACACGGTGAAGGAAGGGCCGATGAGCAAATCGCTTTACAGCTGCAGCAGCGCAGAGCAGGGTAGAGAGAGCAACTAACGCGAGGCGCTTCACCGTCCGATTCGTCTTTTAAGGTTGGGTTCCGGGTGGTCTGCTCCTCGATGGAGCTGCGACGCTGGCGGGGCAGATCGCCCCGCCTTGGTACGACGATGTTGGGGCGGGCCTCGAGGGAAAGTGGGTGGGCCTGGGCCCGTCCAGGCCCACCCGTGGCTACGCCCCTGCCCCAGAGGGATAACAATTTGAATGAATGAATGAATGAATGAATGAAGTTTGTACCTGAGGCAATGGGAGATTCACGTGACCTACCCAAGATTACAAGAAGCAACAATGGAATTGAAACCCTGCTTCCCTGGTTCTCAGCCAACTTCTCTAACCATTAGGATACTCAAGAGTACATGCAGTGGTGGTTGTCAACTGCCTACCTTTCCCAGGCTTGATCAAGCAATGAAGCATATCCCCTGAGCCCTGCCAAGCCTGCTCAATAGGAAACAAATTCAAAACTGGTTCCTGACCCACAGAACAGGCTCCAACACACATATCTGATTTTAATTTGCTTGGGAAAAAGGTAGGGTTAACATTACATTTTTCCAGATTTTTAGCATGCCATTTAAATCATCATTCAAATTACAATGAACATTTTCTACTTTGCTATACAAATCGTAACTTGATTACCAAGTTACATCTAATGCTGGAGAGGGCATAATCAATTTTGCCAAAAAATGTAAAATCTGTATTCTTAGATGTGAGCAATAGACAGGTACACACAGTATATTTTGGTGAACATTATATTTTGGAGTAACTGCTCAACACAATTCATGTACCAAAATGTTTCTTTTGATTGCACCAGTGACTGCACTGATCAGCATTCCATGACCAGAATGTTACGTGGATAGACAGATGTGAGCACTGTAGCACATCTGTATGTTCAAAATAACTTCTCATTGCAGTCTTTGGAAAGATAAAAAGTTTCCTGTTTTCATGCTCAGAGATTACTTTGCATATATAATCCAATAGCAGCAACTGTAACTTTTCTGAGATTTCCCACAATACCACAGTAATACAGCTTACTTTACAGTATTAGGATAGCCAGAAGCAGCAAGTTCCATGCCATAGCAGACAGAGCTTTGGTTGTGCCTTACTGTATACCTGCTGTTCTGTAAAAAGGACCAGGCCATAACCCAGTGGATAGAGCAGCAGGCTAAGACCCAGGGAAGCCAGGGTTCATATTCCTACTAATGGACCTTGGGCAAGTCACATGAGGGCCCTTTTACTAAGCTGAGGTAAAAAATGGGCTTAGTGTGGTCCTAAAATGGGACTTTCCTATGCATAAGAACATAAGAATAGACATTGTGGGTCAGACCAATGGTCCATCTAGCCCAGTATCCTGCTTCCATTAGTGACCAATCCAGGTCACAAGTACCTAGCAGAAACCCAAACAGTAGCAACATTCCATGCTACCAATCCCAGGGCAAGCAGTGGCTTCCCCCATGCCCAGCTGAATAACAGACTATGGATTTTTCCTCCAGAAACTTGTCCAAATCTTTGTTAAACCCAGAAACGTTAACCACTGCTACCACATCCTCCAGCAACGATTTCCAGAGCTTACTATTCATTGAGTAAAAAAATATTTCCTCTTGTTTGTTTTAAAGGTAGTACCATGTAACTTCCTTGAGTGTCCCCTATACTTTGTACTTTATGAAAGAGTAAAAAAATCAATTTACGTTTACCTATTCTACACCACTCAGTATTTTGTAGACTTCAATCATATCTCCCCTCATCTGTCTCTTTTCTGAGCTGAAGAGCCCTAACCTCTTAAGCCTTTCCTCACATGAGAGGAGTTCCATCCTCTTTACCATTTTGGTCACCCTTCTTTGAACCTTTTCTAATTCTGCTATATCTTTTTTATGATACAACGACCAGAATTGCATACTATACTCAAGCCCATTTTTACCGCAGTTGTAAAATAGGACTTTTTTTTTTTTTGCAGTCCAACACTAATTTTTCCATTAGCGCATAGAACTGGCAAAAATATTAACACAGGAACACTTACTGCAGCGTTCCAGTAAAATTATGTTTTGCATTTAACAAACTCTGAAGTGGAGAGTTTCTCTGGAATGAGTGTGAAGTCAGTTTACGCACAGACTATTAAAGAAATGCTAAATAGTGTGGCTTAAAACCCTATGGTCTACCGGGATCGAGCCCAGCCCTGGCCTGCACCCAGCTTAGTAAAATCATAACTAATGTTTGTGGCCCTAGTTTAGGGTACTTGACCCAAAGAGCTAGCTTTCATTGAGACCAGGGTTACATGTGCATTCTTTTCTTGCCTTTTCTGAGCCTTTTTATATTTATTGACACTAAGAATATGAGATGTTCTGAAAACCCAACCAGCTTGCAGTACTTGAGATATGGACTTGACTGTTCTCTGAACTAATTCAGTGTCTCTAGCAAGGAAGGACCAACGGTAAGGGGATAGAACCAGGACTAAATGAGCCTAAACTAGATGACAGAGAGTTTTACTTTGACAACCGTATACCCTTCCACTATCCTAAGTTTTTCTATTTTTTTTTACTTTTTGTCAAACTGTTTACTCAATCTGCTCTTACTGTAAATTAAAGGTTCTCAGTCCAGTCCTCAGGACGCACCCGAGTCTGGCTTTCAGAATATCCAGAATGCATGCATATGAGATACATCTGCAGGTAATTCATCATATGCAAATCTGAAGAGAGCCACTGCTGTAAATGAATTTATAAAATGATGTGTTTTTATATTAGCTTTCCAGACTCCTTTAAGAATTGTATTGAATTGCAGATCTAGTATACCATCTGGCTAAAATCACTATCCTGCAGGGTGCCTTTTCCTCCATGAAGGTGTCTCTAAACTGATCCCTTTAACTGCAGAATTTTGTGTCTATTCCCAAGGAGTGAAGGACAAAGTATTTCATGTCCTAAGCTCTAGGTTACTTCCACAAAACCAATGAGATAAGATCTCACTTTCATATTTCACAGACACCAGGGCTAGAATGAAGACACCTCGAGGTCGATATTCAAAAACATTGATGCAGTCAAAAGCAGGGCTGACCACAGAAGTGCTTTTTAGAAAAAAAAAAAAACAGTTGGTCCACTCGAACAGCTAATTTTGGATGTATAAATCATTAATTATCCATCCAAAGAGGAGGCAAGATTTGAGATGTTGTGCAAGTGACACTACTTAGATATATGGGGGTCAATATTCAAAGGCTCCTGCCTGGTTAAATCCTGCTGAGCTGGCCAGCCACCAATGTAGTGCCGCTGAAATGGGCTCTAACCAGCCATTGTAAACTGCTCAGGTTCTAGCTTAGCGGCACTCTGGGGGCGGAGTTTGGGTGGAGCAACGACTTAGCCAGTTAGCAGCAATATTCAGTCCACTAATCGGCTAAGTTAGTGAATAATGTTAGGACAGAAAAAAGTATTATGTGCCAAGTTAACCAGGCGCCAGTCTGGCCAATGCCCAGTTGACTTCCAGGTTGCCACACTAAATCAGATATTCAATATCAGATGTCAGACACGCCTAAGCATTGAATAGCCAGGGCTAATTCAGCCCACGGCTGGGAGCAGCTTGCAAGCCATTTACTGAATATTGGGCCCATAATTCATATATCTAGGGCAGGAGTTCTCAACCCAGTCCTCGGGACACACCTAGCCAATCAGGTTTTCAGGAAGCCCACAATGAATATACATGAGATAGATTTGCATATAATGGAGGCAATGCATGCAAGTTTATCTCATGCATATTTATTGTGGAGTATCCTGAAAACCAGACTGGCTGGGTGTGTCCAAAGGACTGGGTTGAGAACCTCCCCCGGTCTAAGGGGGTAAATTGCTAAGCCAGAGGTTCCCAAACCTGATCCTGGAGATACCCCAGCCAGTCATGTTTTCAGGATATCCACAATGAATATTCATGTACAGATTTACATGCAGTGGAATATTTACATGCAGTGGAATATTCTCTCTCATGAATATTCATTGTGGATATACTAAAAACCTGACTGGCTGGGGTGCTTCCAGGACCAGGTTTGTGAACCACTGTACTAAGCTGTGGTAAATATGGTGACTGACTCCAGTGGTAAATGAATAATGCAAGTTGCATTATTCAGCTCTCCAGTAGCACTGGCCAGATAACACAAGACCTGGGAAATCTTTCTTAAAGGGGCCAGAGCTTCAAAACAAGAGTAATGCTCCTCTTCACTCCCAAAGACCCCCATACCCCATGGTAGGCGACCTGCAAAATGCTCCCATCCCCACTGTAGGCTTCTCCCCAGGCCTCCCTCAACCCCCTCCCCATCCTACATCTATGATTCACTGATGATTTAGTGGGGTCCAGGGCATGAATAATTAAAACTTGCTGCTGTTCTTTCTGGTATTGGGTTCAGAGAATACCACTAGGGGTTGCCAGTGCCATTTCAACCCAGTACCAGCAGAGAAAGCAACTGGGAATCTTGCCTGGAGTCCACTAGACCACCAAGGTTTCATAGAGCTAGGCCCAGGGTGGCCTATGGGGGAGTGAAGGTCTTTCGGGGGATCCATGTGAGCTTTTGAGGGTGGAGGTCTTTGGGAAAAGGCCTATATCGGGGCATGGGCTCTTTGGTAGGGGGAGTATATTGTGGAGTATGGGGTATTTGGAGAGAGGGGAAGCACTATTCTTAATTTAAAGCTTTGGCCATTTTAAAATGTCCAAATAGCTCAAGTGTGGCAGAGTGAAGAACTTCCAAAGAAGGAAAGCACCATGCAGAGACTGAAATGTGTATTCCACATGAATAAGCTTACTGCATATAAATACCATCAGGTGGGGATCTTTCAATGAGTCTGGACAGCCTACATGGACTGGAGAAATAAGTATTATAACATGAATTAAAAATATGCTGAGAAACTGACAGTGATCTGTGGAATTAGAGAGTGAACTGATGTAGGAAAATCATAGTAATAAGGGGATTGGGCAGAGTCTGAGGGAAGTGGTAGGAAGGGGGGTTAGGGAGGGAGGGAGGGAGAGTAGTAGCTTAAGTGTTGCAGCAGGGAGTGGTGTAAGCTTATTGTTTAAATCTGAAAATTGAAAGGTTTGAATATGTAATTGGATCTGCTGTGTTATATTCAATAAATGTTAAATTAAAAAGAAAGAGAGATGGTGCCCAGGAGCATTGGGCTATATGTTAGCGGCCCGATGATTTTTTGCAGGAAAAATAAAACCAGCTTTCAGCTGGTGTTATTTTTCCAGGAATAACATAGCTTGCAGAGTTCACTTCAAGCTGCATTATTCCATTTACATAATAATGAGCTGTTTAGCATGCATTTGCATACTTTGCATCTCATTATTAGGTAGCCTACGGTAAATTAATGTGCATTTTAGTAATATAATGCACAGTATTGCCATTTAACACACATTCTGCATATTTCCCCTAATAATTAGTAACTACCCCCCTAAATGGTGATATTCAGCCATTAAATTATAGATTTAGAAGGACCCCACAGATAGCAGATATAATATGAAATGTTTATGAAGGACAGTTCAAGTTACACCTGGATATTCACTGGTGCTACCTAGATGAATAGCATCACAGAATATACATATGATATGAAATTTTCTAAGGGGTCCTTTTAGCAAACTATAATAACCACTAATGCCTGCTTAGCATAGCTTAAAACGGCTTAGCATGGGACACTCTGAGGCGTCCTGTGGTAAAATCTCAATGTGCGTGCGCCAGTGGTGTAGCTACGTGGGGCCCCAGGGGCCTGAGCCCCCCAAATTTCCTCTGGGCCACTGATTTTGGTGATGGGGGTCCCCAACCCCCGCCAGTTGAAGCCTTGTCCCAGCGCCGGTCTCCGTCGCCACCGCATTGCCTGCCCTGCTCTCTCTACCCCCTCACGTCCTGCACGCTCCTTTTAGTGAAATTCAGTTTCACTTAAAGGATCGGGCAGGACGTGAGGAGAAAGAGAGAGCAGGCCAGGCAACGTGGAGGCGCTGGAGACCGGCACTGGAGAAGGCTTCAGCTTGCGGGGGTTGGGGACGCCCGCCAGCCAAGGTACTTTGCTGCAGCAGCAGGTGGGGAGCGGCAGGGAGGCAGGGGAACAGCGAGGTGGCGAAAGGCTAAACTGTGCTGCCCCCCGCCTCAGGCTCTGCCCCCCCCCCCCCACAATGAGGTCTGGCTACGCCCCTGGTGTGCGCTACCCACGTGCTAAGTTGTGTGCATCATTCATAGAATAGAACTAAGCACTTATCTAGCAGCTGGTCTTGTCATTCATTGATTGTTTAAGCAAATTTTGACTAAGCCACTACCCTTAAAGTATTTGTAATTTTGAAGGAGGATTTTTTGCCGATGATGAAGCAGTCCTGCTTCCGCTGTTTATAGTTGGGAGCTTCTTGAGGCTTTTTTCCTCCTTATTTGTAACATGGCAATTTACTGCTCATGGTATGTTTTTTGAGAGAATCCTTGTGTTTTGGTTGTTGTGATAAATATTAGGACGTGGCCATTAATGCAAAAAAACCAAGGAAATCGGTCGTTTTCCAGCCACAGAAAAAGTGGCCTTAGCATGTGGGAAATATCCGCTTAAGGGTGCGCTAAGGCCACTTTTTGCCACAGCTTTGTACAAGGACCCCCTAAGTTAGACATTGTAAATTGACTGCACGGCCGAATATATTCACCTTCTCTCCCTTCATTCTATAACTTCGCACCTAAAATTAAGCATGAAAATCCAACCTCACATCCCAGAAGCTACAAACAAAACTAGTTATTTTAATACCCATGATGTGGCTCAAACAAACAAACACAACCCAGCCACTAGGAGGTGGAGAAAAAAAGCCTCAGTAACACTACCCAGCCAGCCTGAAGTAACCAGCTATAAGGCGTGGGCCCAGCGCACCATCATATGGCTCAAAAAAAAACTCTACTACTAATTGTGCTGAAATGTTTGCTGAAATGTTTCAAAATCACATACGTGTGTATTTATTTGTATCCCACTTTTTCCCACCTATTTGCAGGCTCAATGTGGCTTACATGGTACCGGAAAGGCGTTTACCAATTCCGGTGTGAACAAATACAGTGTGGTATTGTGGTATGATGAAGATCATCTGGCAGGGCCACAATAAGAATCATCGAGCAGAAGATTAGAGATATGTTCATTACATGTTTTAGTTTTTCTTGTGTAGCCGAGGTCAGGCATTTAAGTTGGATCGGGAAGATATGCCTTTTTAACCAGGGTGGTTTTTAGTATTTTCCGGAAGTTTAGGTGGTCGTACGTCATTTTCACGGCTTTTGGTTGCGCGTTCCACAGTTGTGTGCTTATGTAGGAAAAGCTGAATGCTTAGGCAGATTTGTATTTAAAACCTTTACAGCTTGGGTAGTGTAGATTTAGATGTGTTCGTGTTGAAGCAGATGCGTTTCTGGTCGGTAGGTCGATTAAGTCTGTCATGTAACCAGGCGCTTCGCCACAGATAATTTTGTGAACCATGGTACAGATTTTGAAGGCACAGAATACAAATTCATATAATTTCAGTTCAACTCAATCTCAATCCAGATCAGTTCAATTTAATTCGACGAATATGGTGAGACAGCCCCACAGCACTTATCTGAGGATTCTTCAGTTATCTCCTGTTCTCGTAGCACTCCGCTGCCAATCACCAACCAGTCTATTCATCCAAAATGACCCAACAGGCAGTCCCCGTTTCACACAAGCTGCATCAGGGGTTCCAATCCTGTGTCCGATCTGCTGAATTGCAAACCTCACCATTTATGCACTTGAATTTATAGAATACTAGCACTTATGTGCTAGATAAGTGCTCAGCGCTATTCTATGAATGATGCACACAACTCATTTAGGGGCCCTTTTGCTAAAAGAGCGACGAAAATGATAAAGGGGATGGGACAACTTTCCTATGAGGAAAGGCTAAAGCGGCTAGGGCTCTTCAGCTTAGAGAAAAGGTGGCTGAGGGGAGATATGATAGAGGTCTATAAAATAATGAGTGGAGTTGAACGGGTAGATGTGAAGCGTCTGTTTACGCTTTCCAAAAATACTAGGACTAGGGGGCATGCGATGAAGCTACAATGTAGTAAATTTAAAATGAATTGGAGAAATATTCCTTCACACAATGTGTAATTAAACTCTGGAATCCGTTGCCACAGAATGTGGTAAAGGCAGTTGGCTTAGCGGAGTTTAAAAAAGGTTTGGACGGCTTCCTAAAGGAAAAGTCCATAGACCATTATTAAATGGACTTGGGGAAAATCCACTATTTTGGGGATAAATAGTATAAAATGTTTTGTACTTTTTTGGGATCTTGCCAGATATTTGTGACCTGGATTGGCCACTGTTTGAAACAGGATGCTGGGCGTGATGGACCTTTGGTCTTTCCCAGTATGGCAATACTTAAATACTTATGTAAAACTTAGTGAATGCTAACAGAATTAGCACATGCTAAATGTTAAGACACTCACAGATATAAAATGGGCTTCTTAGCATTTAGCATGAACTAATTCTGTTAGCGCACACTAAGCTTTAGTAAAAGGCCCCCTTAGCATGTAAATGTAAGTGGAGACGCATGGGAGGGGCTTAGGCAGGACCAACATTTGCACACATAACTTAGGGACCCTTTTACCAAGCTGTGGTAAAAATGGCCCTGCAGTAGCAGCGGTGGCCATTTTTGCCACGTGCTGAGGCCATTATCGCAGCAGGTAAAAAGGCTGCAAAAATACAGGGCCATGCAGTAAGATTGCTCTTACGCTTAGCCATGCGGGGGGAGGGGGAACACTTACCGCCACACATTGAGGTGGCGGTAAGGGCTCCCACGCTAACCTAGGTAGTGCATGGTGCTGCCCAATTACCGCCACGCAAAAAAAAAATCGAGCCCTATTTCTCCAGCACAGGAAATGGCGCATACTGGGGCTGGAACTACTGTCGGTGACTGCACTGGGCCAGAGGTAGCTCCAAATTGGTGAGTGGTAAGCCCGCATTGAGCTTACTGCCTCTTTGTAAAAGGGCCCCATAGAAAATACTATAAGACATACGCTAAAGTGCCTCATTTAGGTGCATGTGTTTACACCTGCTATTGACATGGCATAAGTTGGTGCACCTAAATTTCAGTTCATTGATACTGACTAATGCTAATGTTCCTTACATCGAGAAGGTAAATCTTATCCCAATTGTACATGCCATGATAACTTCAAGACTGGATTTCTGCAATGCACTATACAATGGTCTGACTACAAAGGGCCTGCACCAGCTACAGTTGATTCAGAATGCAGGAGCAAGACTCATAGAAGATTGCAGCGAAGTGACCATATCACACCATGTTTGAAAAACTTCATTGGCTACCAGTACAATACAGGGTTAAATTTAAAACTCTATGTCTGATCTTCAAGGCCCTGAAAGGAAATGGCCCGGAGTACCTGAGAAATAGGATGATCCTCCACACACCACCAAGGACACTAAGGTCCTCCCAAGGACTTTCACTAACCACACCCTCTTCAAAAGACATGATGTGATACCAGCAAGCGAGCCTTCTCCGGAGTAGCCTCCACACTCTGGAATGCACTGCCTGAAAGGCTGCGCTTAACACAAGACTATCCCTACTTCAGGAAGCAGGTGAAAGCTTGGCTCTTCAACCAGGTCTTTACTGGAAGAAGTAACTAACTCGTTAGTCTCACTCACACACACAAGGAGTACTCAGGTTGCATATACTGCAGCATGACATGTTTACCCACTCCTACTCTAGCTGAGATAACATTTAACCATTTCTCTGACCTAGGGTTACCATTTTTTGTCCTTAAAAAAAGAGGGCACTTGCCATGCCCATGCCACGCCCCCATTTCAGCCCTCGCCCGCCCCTTTCCACACCTCATCCCGCCCCTTGTCGCACCTCACCCCGCTCCCCTGTCGCATTTTCCCCTCCCCCTGGTCACCCCCTCACCTCACCTCCCCTCCCTCCGGCCCTGTCACCACCTCTCCCCTTTCTCACGATCTTCCCTGGTGGTCTAGTGACTTTGAGGCAGAAAAGAGCCCCCTCATTCCTGCCCGGCGCGCTGCTCTGCATCCTGTATGCTGCCTGTGACGGTCTCGGCGAGATTCAAAATGGCCGCCGAGAACTGAAGCGGCCTCGCAAGACTTCAATTCTCGGTGGCCATTTTGAATCTCGCCGAGACCGTCACAGGCAGCATGCAGGATGCAGAGCAGCATGCCGGGCAGGAAAGAGGGTGCTCTTTCCTGCCCCGAAGTCACTAGACAACCAGGGAAGATCATAAGGAGAGGGGAGGTCCACCTCCCGCACGCACGTCAGCGTCAGCCCGCCCATTTGTCCAGAAATTCGGACAAATGGGCAGGCTGGCCAAAACCCGTCCGGACGCCCGGACATGTCCTCAAAAAGAGGACATGTCCGGGTAAATCCGGACGTATGGTAACCCTACTCTGACTTCATGTGCAACTTTCTTTAAATCAATCACCTTACTTTCTAACTCTTCCTACTTTCTTACCCTTCTATATGTTACATCTTTGCTTTACCCTTCGCTATCATCTATAATGTTCTATTACGTATTGTGTTGACATTGTAAATAGTATGCCATGCCATACTTTGTATTGTTTTTGAATATTTTTACTGCTGTAATTGTCTATTGCTCATGCTTGATCTATTCTTACTGTACACCGCCTCGAGTGAATTCCTTCAAAAAGGCGGTAAATAAATCCTAATAAATAAATAAGAAATCTTGATGCCCAGCTGCTGTTATAGAATTAAAGCTCAGCATGCTTCACCGAGGTACCTTAAGCAGCTGTACAGTAGACTTGCCCCCCTCCCCCCTCACATCTACCTGTAACATCTGACAGGATTAGGAGACCATATTAAGACATTTCAAAGCCTGATCTGTCTGAGAGATGTACTCATCCTCCACTTCAATAGGAATACATAGCCAGGGGCTACAGTCTGCTTCAGAAAAAGCTTTGTCAGAATTTGGGAACAGCTCCTTAGAGGTGCTACATGCTTTCTGGGGATAGGCTAGTGGGAATGGTGGTTATAATTTTTTCAAGAAGGAAAAACGTGTCTGGCGTCAATCTCTGTCCATTGCCACCAGCCCTGGCTGCTCTTAGGAACTGCCGTGTGCTTTGGAATGAAAGGAAAGAAAAATGAATGACTGTGCTGCTGAAGCCAGCATATCTGGCTCCATAAACCTAAGTTTATAAAAAGAATTAACGGAAGATAAAAAATAAAAGGTCAATAGAAAGAGTTTGACATTTTATTTAATCCTCAGCAGGTAACTTTTGGCTAGCTTCTCTCACCCAAACAACTGAAGCAATTGTTTCCAACATGGAACGTTCCCTTTTTATCTTAAGGCCGCCTTCGCTCCATGAGTGATATCAGTCAGCTAAGAGACATCTAGAGATTCGGGAATAGGGCGAGGTTCATATGAGAGTCAAGCAAGTGGCATTAGAAGAGAGGCAGGCTATGTTTATGAAGTCTTAAAGAGTTCTCTTTTCTTTTCTTTTTTTATTTTAATACGCCTTTTTGTTTTTAAGCTGAAAATATTGAGGGCTTGTATAAAAAGACTGCTTGATAGGAAAGCAACAAAGAAAGGACTTTTCCTCATTGTGCTAAATGCAGCCATGCTCTTGAATGGTTCTGGATCCAAGGGCACAGCATCTTTTTAAAAACAAGTTACCTGACTACCTGCTCTCAATCACTTCAGCTTTCTTCAGTGCACAGGGCTGTCTTAGCGGTTTTGTATGTTTTAATGAGGGTATGCATCTTAATTAAACAGGCCCGGGATACCCCTCCCACTGTCCATGTCAGCTACGATTTCTTTTAATAAGCTATTTTCCATGAAAAGCAACACCCACTGCTGGTTGACAGCCAGCCAAATGTAATTCTGCCATAAATGGAAACAAAGTTTAGTAACATCTGTGAAGAAATCATCTTTCAGGCTTTCTAAATAAGTATCCTATTCTGGGCAACTTTTGTTGCAGAGCACATTTTTTAGTTTTTTTTTGTTTTTTGTTTTTTTGGGGGGGGGGGGGGGTTGTTATGTCTTTTTGTTTTTTACAATAACCTGGAATTTAAAAGCTATATAAGTGAGATTGAGGTTTAGATGCAGAGCCTGTCTTCTGCTCTTTGGACTAATACCCAGATTAGGCAGGGAGGAGGAGGAGGAGAACAGAAACCCCAGCCATTGCGCAATGGTGACACCTAGTGGACAAACTATGCATACCAGGCTCTGGACCAGTGATTTTCAACCTGGGTTCCTCAATCTTGCCCCAAAAGTTCCACAGTGTCACCAGCACCACCACTGATTCATTGCTGCACAGTCAAGTTCGAGTGCCACCCCAATTCCTGCGCTGTTCTTGTGAGAATGTGAGAACAGCAGAGGAGTTCAGATATAGTGTTGCTGAAATCACCAAGAACAGTGTGGCACTAGTAGGGACCAGCTGTTCTGGGAGTGGGAGAGAATGAGAGGTGGACTTGCCTGCTATAGGTAGGGAGATGCTGATGGAGGCTTCCTTGGGATGACTGAAGTTAGTAGCAAAGCATTGAGGGTAAAGAAGTTGGGAGGGGGGGTATTATAGATCACAGAACAGTACAGTAGAGATGGCCAAAAGCAATCAAAGGTATAATGTTGAATTTATTAAATACTTGCAAACCGGCTCGATAGGGGCCATGTTTTGGCTTGTAAGGCCTGCCTCCGGAGTCTGCATATATATCACAGCATACAAAGAAACACTATAGACTCATAAATTACTGTTAAATCAAACAGATTCAAATGTGTCCTCCACAGTGTGCAAAGGAGAAGTCACTGGCAAGTACATTAAGCAAGGAGGGAGGCAAGCTTAAACACCCAGCAGTGCAAGCTGGGTGTTTAAGCTAGTTGAGTGGTTTGCAAGTATTTAACAAAGTCAACATTATACCATTGATTGCTTCTGGTCATCGCTACTGTACTGTTCTGCATTTCTGTTGTGGAGATCGGTTCTTCTTTTACTTGTGACTGGTATTATAGATCACAACATTTTAAGAAGGACATGCCCCTTAGAAAATGCACAAGACAGACAGCTTCATACGAGACACCTCAGACATTCTGAACAAATTAAGGAACATCAAGCAGCTACCACCTGGTGCTTTTTTGATCACAATGGACGTAGAATCACTATACAGCAGCATTACCCATGTAGACACATGTGATAAATTCCTGAAAACCTCTATCCTAGACCACCAATATGCACTGGAAGCTAATGCAAAATTAATCAAATTCATTCTAACTCACAACTATTTCTGCTTCAGTAACAATGTCTATCTGCAAATCATGGAAACTGCTATGGGCTCCAGGATGACACCAAAATATGCAAACCTTTTCATGGCAGAACTGGAAGAGACATTTTTGAATAAATATCAGACTAAACCCCTAATCTACTGCCAGTATATTGATGCCATTTTTATGATTTGAACTGAAGGAGAAGAGACTCTCAAACAATTTTACAGTTCTTTCAATGCATACCATCCTTCAGTCAGATTCACACAGAAAAAGTCAACTTTCTGGACACCACTGTTTCTATAAACAATGGCTATGTACAAACAGCTATATACAGGGAACCAACTAACAGATGCAGTGACATCCACAACTCCAGCCTCCACCCTTCACATACAAAAGAGTCCATACCGCGCAATACCGAAAATGCAGTATCTGTTCTGACCCAAAAAAACAGAGATAAACACCTCAGGATCCTGTCTAAATACTTCAAACAAAAAGGCTACAACCCAAGGGCGTAGCCAGACAGCAGATTTTAGGTGGGCCTAGGCAAGAAGTGGGTGGGCACCAAATGTTCTCTCCCCCTCCCCCACATCAAAAAAATATCTCAGCTGGTGGGAAAATGCTTCTCTCCAGTCTGCACCTTGGTAGTCTGCAGCAGGCATGCGCTGAAAACTGAGCATGTGAAGGTGACAGTATTGTGGAGAGCAGCGTTTTCATTACCATGTGCTACTGTTGGATGGGCCTGAGCCCTAAGTGGGTGGGCCCTGGCCCACCTGTGGCTACGCCACTGCTACAACCCAAAATAATATCCAAGAAGACTGCCTCTTCCCTTAAAACATCCAGGGAAAACCTACTGCAATACAAAGGAAAAAAAACTACCGAGAGAGATCCCTTGCAGTGACGTACAATCCAGAGCTTGGAAAACTGAGAAGAATCATAAAGGATCTATATCAGTGATGGCGAACCTTTCAGAGACCGAGTGCCCAAACAGCAACCCAAAATCTATTTATCGTGAAGTGCCGGTACTCATTATGGGCGAGGTCACCACATATGACTCCACCCCTATGATAGCCACACCCCCTTACACCAGCCATGGCGGATATAAACAGACATCATTGAAAATATTATACTAGTATAGGAGAAAAAAATAACATGATTTTCTTTCATTATAAATAATTTCTGTAAGTTGTTACAGCTCCAGTATACCCAGTGCAAAATAAGACAGCAGATGTAAATTCTCAAATTGGACATATTCCAAACACTAAAATGAAAATAAAATTATTTTTTCTACCTTTGTTTTCTGGTGATTTTGTTTTTCTATCCACATTGGTCCTAGTCACTGATTCTGCTGCTCTCTATCTGTTCTCTTAACTCCGTTTCCAGAGCTTCCTTTCCATTTATTTCTTTACTTTCCTCATTTCTTCTTAATTTCTTGCCCTCCATCCATGTCCAGCAACTCTCCTCTCCCCTCCAGCCACAAATGTCCAGCCACCCTCCTCTCCCCTCCAGCTGCCCATGTCCAGCCACCCTCCTCTCCCCTCCAGCCGCCCATGTCCAGCCACCCGCCTCTCTCCCCTGCCCTCCCCTCCAGCCACCCTCCTCTCCCCCTGCCCTCCCCTCCAGCCACCCATGTCCAGCCACCCTCCTCTCCCCCCTGCCCTCCCAGCGGCAGTCCTTCCTTTCCATTTATTTCTTTACTTTCCTCATTTCTTCTTCATTTCTTGCCCTCCATCCATGTCCAGCAACTCTCCTCTCCCCTCCAGCCACAAATGTCCAGCCACCCTACTCTCCCCTCCAGCTGCCCATGTCCAGCCACCCTCCTCTCTCCCCTGCCCTCCCCTCCAGCCATCCTCCTCTCCCCCTGCCCTCCCCTCCAGCTGCCCATGTCCAGCCACCCTCCTCTCCCCTCCAGCCACCCATGTCCAGCCACCCTCCTCTCTCCCCTGCCCTCCCCTCCAGCCACCCTCCTCTCCCCCTGCCCTCCCCTCCAGCCACCCATGTCCAGCCACCCTCCTCTCTCCCCTGCCCTCCCCTCCAGCCATCCTCCTCTCCCCTGCCCTCCCCTCCAGCTGCCCATGTCCAGCCACCCTCCTCTCCCCTCCACCCGCCCATGTCCAGCCACCCTCCTCTCTCCCCTGCCCTCCCCTCCAGCCATCCTCCTCTCCCCCTGCCCTCCCCTCCAGCTGCCCATGTCCAGCCACCCTCCTCTCCCCTCCAGCCGCCCATGTCCAGCCACCCTCCTCTCTCCCCTGCCCTCCCCTCCAGCCACCCTCCTCTCCCCCTGCCCTCCCCTCCAGCCACCCATGTCCAGCCACCCTCCTCTCCCCCCTGCCCTCCCAGCGGCAGGCCTCCCTCCCACCCAGTACCAGGCAGGCAGGCCTCCCTCCCACCCAGCACCAGGCCTCTCTCCCTCCCAGCACCAGGCCACCCAGCACCAGGCCTCCCACCCACCCGACCTCCCCCCAGCACCAGGCACCAGGCCGACCTCCCACCTTCCCACCCGGCAGCAGGCACCAGACCACCCTCCCTCCCACCCACCTGGTGTCAAGCATTCCTTCGTCCCTCCCTCCCACCCGGCACCAGCTCGCCCGGCCTCCCTCCCTCCCTACGAGCAGGAAATTTAAAAGTCTTCCCTTGTCGGGGTTAAGGCAGCATCAGCAGTAACAGTGAAAAGCGTGCTGCTGGTTCGGCGCGCCTTCAGCCTTCCGTCTCTCAAACTCTGATCCCGCCGGAAGACTTTTAAATTTTTCTGCTCGGAGGGAGGGATGGAGGCCAGGCGGGCTGGTGCTGGGTGGGAGGGAGGAAGGAATGCTTGACGCCGGGTGGGTGGGAGGGAGGGCTAGAACGGGCTGAGGCAATGGGTGGCATGCGTGCCCTCTCTGACACGCATGCCATAGATTTGCCATCACCGATCTATACCCACTACTCCAGGAGCATGGGTTACTGAAAGAGATATTCCCAGCTCCACCAATGCAGGCCTTCTCACAACTACCTAATTTGAAGCAAAAATCAGTGAAACATAAGCTCCCTGTAATATACCAAGGTGCAAACTGTGCCAGTGCATATCACAGAACCCCACAGTCATTCACATGAGAAAAGCATTCAGCATAAGGGGATCCTACACACGTTGTTCTTCAAATGTAGTACATATCATTCATTGCAAAAAAAAAAATGTGAAGAAGGATGTTATGTTGGGGAGAGAGGTTAGTTGCTGAAGACAAGAATCAATTTACACAAGCACCACATTAAACACCTCAAAGCTAACCAAAGTGACACTTCTGAGGGACAGCACTTTGCAAGTCCAGAGCACTGCATCAATGACTTTATGGTGAGAATACCTCCTCTAAGAAAATTCCAATCTCAGCAAAAATCATCACATTATACACCAATAATGCTGGAATCAATCAAACAAAACTAATGTATATGTTTTCAAAAAGACCTCAGCAGTGCCACTCGGTGAGCATAGGTCAACCTCATCGAGATTTAAGCACCATCTTAGTCACTGGTCTTTAATAAGAAAGTGTTATTTTTTCATTTATATTTATTCAAGAATGAAGTCATTTAAATGTTTTTTTTAATATATTTAACTTATCCTGATCTCCTGAGTCGACACAAAGTTTAAATGACTTCATTGTTGAATAAATATAATTGAAAAAAATAACACTTTCTTATTAAAAGACCAGTGACTAAGATGGTGCTTAAAATTCGAAGAGGTTGACCTATGCTCACCGAGTGGCACTGCTGAGGTCTTCTTGAAAGCATATACATTAGTTTTGTTTGATTGATTCCAGCATTATTGCAGTATGACATGAATACTAAAAGGACATTTTAAAACAGTCCAGGAAAGTAAGACCTTTGAAGTTAAAATAATGAAATAATTACTCACAGACAAGACTTAATAAAGAATTGGGGGGGGGGGGGTCTTTTACTAAACTTTAGCTTGAGTTATCTGCAGCAGGGCCCATAGGAATAAAATGGTACCTGCTGCAGGTAACTCAGGCTAAGCTTTAGTAAAAGACTCCCTGGGTTTCCTATCATATTATAAACCATAAAATTATACTTCTTTGTAATCCTCTGATCACCCATCCATCTCTCCCTATTTCTCACCATTCCCCCTCCCCAATCCTACCTTTCTCCATGAGACTATCAATGGAATGTTTTTATATTTCATTTATATATTCTGAGATTTGTCATATTTTGCTCAATTCTGAGAAGAAGGTATTGCCTTTGAATGCTAGTCAAAAAATGTATTGTTACCTTTTTTATTGGACATTACATCTTATTTTATTTTGTGTTTGTTTTATTTCTAGCTATTACCTTTAAAAGTGGACTAATATGCCTACCACACCATTTTACCTAAAATACATGAGAAATGGACTTCCATGTGCTGGTGACATCCAGCATGAACATCCTTTGTACAAACTGAAATGTCCAAACTATGAACAAGAAAAACAGGGGGCATGGATAGGAACATCCATGTTATAAAATGGACCCATAGCTGTCCATGTGGCATAGCCTAATGGCTGGAGCACTAGGCTAAGAGCTAAGGATATTGGTTTGTGTCATACTGCAGCTCTTTATAGCTGGACTTTTTTTTTTTAATGAGAAACCTCCAGGGACAGAAAAATGCCTACTGCTTCAATAGCCTTCAGCTCGGTGTACATTCAGTAGCTATTTTTCTATACCTGGAGGGTTCACAATTTTTTTAAAAACCACAAGATAAAGTGGAATTTAAACCAGGGTAGCCTGGCTCAGCCTAGTGCTCTAACTATTAGGCTATTCCATATGGACCTCTATGTGACCATTTTATAGCATGAAATCCATAGATCCTGAAGCTGTCACAGAGCAACAACCACTGGGGCATCAAAGGGATGACTTCCCTTAATCCCTCCAGTGGAGAGCTGCTCAATTGGAGCACCTTTCTGTAGACATGCTGGGTACCATGTCTAAATGACAATGTCCATCTTTTCAGACAGAGAAATCCCTTCCCCTTCTGAAATCGGGATTGGATATCCATATTTTGGCTCCCCTTGGTCCCACACATAACACACACAGACCACGCCCCCTTGCATCCATATCCTAACGTTAGACATCCATATCCTAACGTTATCAAATTCAGGACTTGACGTCCATGCAGTATGGTTTTCTAAATGCTGGTTTTCAGACATCAAAAACACAAATAGAGCTTCTAAAATAAGGGCCTGTGTTGCAAGAATGAAATAAAACGAGAAATGTTACTTCATAATGGGGGAAATTATTTTAAATACATGATCTGGTGTGAGAGGTAACAGTGTTGGGGCCACTTGTCAATAGTGGTCATAATATAATCAAATTTGACTTAACAAGTGAGAGAGGGCACTATGGAAATCTATTACACCAGCATTCAACTTTCAAAGGGAAGACCATGCTATAATGAAGAAAATGATAAAAATCAATAAAAGGAGCAGCTGTAAAAGTTAACAGCATACATCAGGCATGAACATTTTTTAAACTACCATCTTGGAAGCCCAGACCAGATGTATTCCACATATTTAAGAAGGCAGAAGCAAGGCCCTTATATGGAAGGATCACACCTACAGGTAGTACTGTGAGACTACTGCTAGGGGTCAGGATGGCCATTTTTACAGCCAAAGCCACACATGCCAGAAATAGAGGGGGACTGCTCCAGGGACAGGTTTTCAGTGGGGGTGTATGGTGGAGAGAACTGTCCAGGGAGGTGGATGCTCATGTGCTGGGGGAATCAGGAATAGGGGAAGTACGGGAGAATTTGGAAGGAGGCAACTGCCACTGCAGCTCTTTCTTTTATTTGAATTTTGGACTGCAACTGCACTACTGGCCTTCCAGTAGTATGACTGTACTTAACACCGCCTCTTGAGGTAGTATGAACTGTAGCCATGTTATTGGCTTGCGGCACTAGTTGTCAATCACCCCTTGACTGCCCACAACTCACCTTTACCCATATTAAGCAGCTAGTGGTCATAATATGATGCAGGTTTTTATCATGCTGGGTGTTTTAACATGTGGCAGCCATTATCACGGGTCCATGCTAATGGCTACCGCACAATAAAACCCATGCTCGCTGCTTAATGCAGCCTAGTAAAAGGACTCCTAATGAATTCTTTGCTTCAGTCTTTACTGAGGAAGATGTAAGGGAGCTACCCAAGCCAGAAATAGTATTTAATGGTCAAAATTCAGAAAAACTGAAACAAATCTCAGTGAACCTAGAAGATGTAACAGGGAAAGTTGACAAATGAGAGAATAGCAATCACATGAACTGGATGGTATATAACCCAGAGTACTGAAAGAACTCAGAAATGAAACTACAGATCTACTATTAGTAATCAGTAACCTAATATTAAATTCACCTACAATACCTGAAGATTAGAGAGTAGCCAATATAAAACTAATTTTGAAAACAGATTCCAAAGATGATTCAAAAAACTATAGACTAGTGGGCCTGATATCAGTGCTGGGCAAAATTGCAGAAACTAATGTAAAGAACAAGGGCTCCGATAGTCAAAGTGATTTAGCCAGCCAGGTTAAATCACTTGGTCAGGGCCAGCCACTAATATTCAGCAGTAAACCGTATGAGAGATTTTTGCATTGCAAACCGTATGAGGAGAGACTTGCCAACCTGAACATGTATACCTTGGAGGAAAGGAGAAACAGGAGTGACATGATAGAGCTATGCAAATATTTGAAAGGTATTAATCCGCAAACAAACCTTTTTCAGAGATGGGAAGGCGGTAGAACTAGAGGTTGAAGGGGGGCAGACTCAAGAGTATTGTCAGGAAGTTTTTTTTCATGGAGAGGGTGGTGGATACGTGGAATGCCCTCCCGCAGGAGGTGGTGGAGATGAAAACGGTAATGGAATTCAAACGTGCGTGGAATAAACACAAAGGAATCCTGTTTAGAAGGAATGGATCCATGGAATCTTAATGGAGATCGGGTGGCAACACCGGTAATTGGGAAGCAAAACAAGTGCTGGGCAGATTTCTATGGTCTGTGTCCTGATCATGACTGAATAGATATGGATGGGCTGGAGTGTAAATTTTAAGGGGCTTCGACTTTAGCTTCAGAACTTTTAGTACAGGAACAGATCTGTGCAGACTTCTATGGTCTGCGCCCTGAAAATGGAAAGGACAAATCAAATTCAGGTATACATATAAAGTATCACATACCATGTAAAATTATTTTATCTTGTTGGGCAGACTGGATGGACCATACAGGTCTTTATCTGCCGTCATTTACTATGTTAGTATGTTACATTTAACCTGCTAAGGGGTCCTTTTACAAAGTGGCAGTGGGGCTACCCCACATATAGCACTCCCCAAATGAACTCTACCACCGAGTTAGCATGCCCATCACAGGTAATGTTGAAGTTAGCGTGCACTGTTTTCCACGGTAGAAAATATTTTTCTATTTTCTACCACAGGGAGTGTTTCCAGTGGTAATCGGCAGTACGGCCACATTGGCGCGCTGCATGAGTACCCTGTGTGTAATGCGTGAGCCCTTACCACTAGGTCAACAGGTGGAGATAAGGGCTCAGGCAGACATAAGAACATAAGAATAGCCATACTGTCTGTTTTCAACAGTGGCCAGTCCAGGTCACAAGTACCTGACAGAAAGCCAATTACTATGTAAGCCGCATTGAACCTGCTTTAGTGGGAAAGCGCGGGGTATAAATGTAATAAAAGTATAAATGTATAAATGTATTTTGCAAGGTTGTCGACATACCAGATGTAGACAACCTTGCAAAATACTTCAAGGAGAAAATAATACAATTATGACTCAAAATACCCGCTAGCCCTATTGAATACGCCACACTTCTAGATTGTCTAGATCCAGAAGAAGGAACATACCCAGCAGACAGAACCTGGACCGAATTCGAACTACTATCAGAAGACCTAATCTCTGAAACACTTAAAAGATTTGCCAAATCCCACTGCAAACTAGACATTTGCCCAAATAACCTCATGAAATCTGCTCCTCAACAATTCATAATAGACCTAACGAACCACGTAAACTTCATGCTACAAAACGGACTTTTCCCAAAAGAAAAAGGAAAAATCTTACTCACCCCAATTCCTAAAGATACAAAGAAAAGCACGAGCGAAATAACCAATTACAGACCAGTAGCATCCATACCACTAATAACCAAAATAACTGAAGGAATGGTAACAAAACAACTCACAAACTATCTAAACAAACACTCAATACTGCATGATGCTCAATCAGGATTCCGATCAAATCATAGCACAGAAACGGTACTAGTCACCCTTATGACTAAATTTAAACAAATAATAGCAACTGGAAACAATATACACCTCCTACAATTTGACATGTCAAGTGCCTTCGATATGGTTGACCACAGAATCCTATTACACATACTTGAATATTTTGGCATTGGAGGAAATGTCCTGAACTGGTTCAAGGGGTTCCTAACCCAGTATCAAGTTACATCAAATTCAACCACATCTAATGCATGGACACCTGAATGTGGAGTACCACAAGGATCACCCCTCTCACCAACCATTTTCAACCTAATGATGATCCCTTTGGCAAAACTCCTATCAAACCATAACCTCAACCCATATATATACGCCGATGATGTAGCAATATACATCCCTTTCAAACAAGACATCAAAGAAATCTGCAACGAAATCAATCAAAGTCTACACATCATGAACACATGGGCAGATGCATTTCGTCTGAAATTAAATGCAGAAAAAACTCAATGCCTGATACTCACCTCCCAATACAACACGAACAAATGTACCGCTATAAACACACCAAAATTAAACCTTCCAATCTCAGAAACGCTAAAAATCCTTGGAGTCACTATCGACCGCCACTTAACACTCGAAACTCATGCAAACAATACAACCAAAAAGATGTTCTACTGCATGTGGAAACTGAAAAGAATAAGACCATTCTTCCCAAGATCCGTCTTTCACTGCCTAGTGCAATCCCTCGTATTAAGCCATCTGGATTACTGCAACTCACTATACGCAGGATGCAAAGACCAAATACTGAGGAAACTTCAAACAGCCCAGAATACAGCAGCCAGACTCATCTTCGGAAAACCAAAATATGAAAGTGCAAAACCCTTACGAGAGAAACTACACTGGCTTCCACTCAAGGAACGCATTACTTTTAAAGTTTGCACATTAATCCACAAAATCATTCACGGCGAAGCTCCAGCCTACATGTCTGAGTTAATAGACTTACCACCCAGAAACGCCAAAAGATCATCCCGAACTTTCCTCAACCACCACTTCCCTAATTGCAAGGGCGTAAAATACAAGACGCTACACGCGTCAACCTTTTCTCACGTGGGCACGCAGTTCTGGAACGCACTGCCGCGCAACCTGAGAACGATCTACGAGCAAACCTCCTTCCGCAAATTATTGAAGACCCATCTTTTTGAAAAAATTTACGGAAAGAACCAAAACAAATAAAGTCCACACTCACTGTTCACTAATGCATCAATACATCCACTTCTGAACTCTCATCCCCCGTAATCTCACCTCACTCATACCTTTATTCACAGAAATATGTATACCATACATAATGCCCTTTTAGCTTCCCGCAGTCTCCTCACAACGTTTCAAGATTCTGTTCCAGTGTTTATATTCCTTAACAACACTTTGATTGTCTCGCATAACTCTTCACAATGTAATCCATAACCAAGTTGTAACAAATTGTATTTCCATCTTTCATATCGTATTGTAAGCCACACTGAACCCGCAAAAAGGTGGGAAAATGTGGGATACAAATGCAATAAATAAATAAATAAATAAATAACCACACACTACTTTTAGTTCTAGCACACGACCATTTACTGCCCCCATTGAAAAAAAGCCTTTCTTCCCAGACATGGTAAAAAATGGCCCATCGTGCGCCCACATTACCACAGGCCACTTTTTACTGCAACTAAGTAAAAGGACCCCTAAGTGCCGCTGAATATTGCGGTTAGCGCCAAACTGAAAGCCGGCTATGTTGGGGGCATTCCGGAGTCGGAGTCATTAGTTGGCTGCTTAAGTGCTGATATTCAGCCCTCAAGTGGCCAGGTTTACTACATAAATAGGACCACATAAAAGTCTGTCCTATTTTTGAGGCCCTTCTACTAAGGTATGCTGAAAAATGGCCTACACTGGTGTAGACGTGTGTCTTGGACACGTGCAGGTCCTATTTTTCAGTGTAACTGCAGAAAAGGCCTTTTTTGCCAAAAATGGTCATGCAGCAAAATAAAAATCAGCTCGCATCCATTTTGGGCCTGAGATCTTACCTCCACCCATTGACTTAGCGGTAAGGTCTCACACGTTAATTGGGTAGTAATCATCAGCACGCATTCACTGCCTGGTTAGCACCACGTGGTAGAAAATAGAAATTATTTTCTGCAGTGGGTTTTGGATGTGCGTACAAATTAGAATTACCACCCGGGGCACGTGGTAGCCACATGTTAGTTCTAATTTGACGCACGTTGTACACATATGGGCACCTATGCATCTTAGTAAAAGGGCCCCATAACGCGGTAATCTGTGGTCGCTTAAGTGCTGAATACTGACTTAAACAGCTAACAGGCTTATTTTCAAAAGAGAAGGGCGCCCATCTTTCGACACAAAACTGGAGATGGGCGGTCCTTCTCCCAGGGTCGCCCAAATTGGCATAATCGAAAGCCGATTTTGGGTGTCCTCAACTGCTTTCCATCGCGTGGACGACCAAAGTTCCCAGGGGGGGGGGGGTGTCAGAATCATAGCGAAGGCGGGACTGGGGCATGCTTAACACATGAGCGTCCTCGGCCAAAAATGGAAAAAAGAAGGGCGTCCCTGACGAGCACTTGGGCGACTTTACTTGGTCCATTTTTTCTTGCAACCAAGCCTCAAAAAGGTGCCCAAACTGACCAGATGACTACCAGAGGGAATCGGGGATGACCTCCCCTTACTCCCCCAGTGGTCACTAACCCCCTCCCACCCAAAAAAAAACTTTTAAAATATTTTTGCCACCCTCTATGCCAGCCTCAAATGTCATACCCAGCTCCCTGACAGCAGTATGCAGGTCCCTGGAGCAGTTTCAGTGGGTGCAGTGCACTTCAGGTGAGCGGAACCAGGCCCATCCCCCCTACCTGTTACAATTGTGGTGGTAAATGTGAGCCCTTCAAAACTCACCAGAAACCCACTGTACCCACATATAGATGCCCCCTTCACCTGTAAGGGCTATGGTAGTGTTGTACAGTTGTGGGGAGTGAGTTTTGGGGGGCTCAGCACACAAGGTAAGGGAGCAATTGCTGAAGTCCACTGCAGTGCCAACTAGGGTGCCCTGTTGGTGTCCTGGCATGTCAAGGGAACTACGAATGCTGGCTCCTCCCACGACCAAAGGGCTTGCATTTGATCGTTTCTGAGATGGGTATCCTTGGTTTCCATTATCGCCGAAAACCGGGGATGACCATCTCTAAGGTCAACCTAAATGTTGAGATTTGGACGTCCCCGATCGTATTATCGAAATGAAAGATGGACGCCCATCTTGCTTCGATAATACAGGTTTCCCCGCCCCTTTGCCGGGACGTCCTGCGAGGATGTCTTCAGGAAAACTTGGGCGCCCCGTTCGATTATGCCCCTCCATGTGTCAGAAGGCTTAAAAATAATCATATCTTTAAAGCCAAAGCCCGCACAGGTCTCGACTTTGAATATCCAGGAATAATGCTAAACATCAGACCCAAAATTACTAAACACATAGACAGACATGGTTTAATGGGACAGAGTCAGCATGGATTTAGCCAAGTAAAGTCTTGTCTGACCAATCTGCTACATTTTATGAAGGCATTAAAAAAAAGCATGTGTACAAAGTGATCCGGTTGATTCAGTATTATCTGGATTTTCAGAAAACATTTGGCGTGGTCTCTCATGAGAGAGTCCTGAAAAAATTGAGGAGTCCTTTTACTAAGATGCACTAAAAATGGCCTGCGCTGATGTAGACGTGTGCATTGAACGCACGCAGGTCCATTTTTCAGCGTGCCTGCAAAAAAGGCCTCTTTTTTGGGCCGAAAATGGACGTGTGGCAAAATAAAATTTGTTGTGCATCCATTTTGGGCCTGAGACCTTACCACCACCCATTGGCCTAGCGGTAAAATCTCACGCATTAACCAGGTGGTAATGGTCTACACGCATACAATGCTGATTACCGCCCAGTTAGCGCCATGTGCTGGAAAATTTCCGATGCACTTAGTGGACACATGTAAAAAATGAAATTACCACACAGGCCACAAGGTAGCTGTACGGTAGTACAAAATTGACATGCGTAGGACAAGCGTACGCACCTACGTGGCTTAGTAAAAGTGCCCTTAAAAGCCATGGGATAGGAGGCAATGCCCTATTGTGGATTGGAAATTGGTTAAAAGACAGAAAATAGAGAGTAGGGTTAAATGGTCAATTCTCTCAATGGAGGAAAGTAAATCGTGGCATGCCCCAGGAATCTGTAGTGGGACTGCTGCTTTTTAATATAATCTAGAAGTGGGAACAACAAGTCAGGTGATCAAATTTTCAGGTGGCACAAAATTATTTAAAGTTGTTAAATTGCATGTGGATTCAGACAAATTACAAAATGGCCTAGAAGGACTAGAAAACTGGGCGTCAAAATGTCAGATAAAATTTAATGTGGGCAAGTGTAAAGTGATGCACATTGGGAAGACTAACCCAAATTGTAGCTACAGGATACTAGGTTCCACATAGGTCACCCAGTAAAAGGATACAGGCATCACTATGCATAGGAGCCAACTTTATAGAATTATTGGGGGTGCTAAGCCTAATGGAAACAATCCTCCCCTGGACACATTCAAGCAATTTTCTCAATATTGGGGGTGCTCAAGCACCCACAGCACCCACAGAGTCGGCTCCTATGTCACTATGGACAATACACTGAAATTGTCTGCTATTTTCATTTGCTATTATATTGACTGTGGATTTCATTTGCTCAGTTTTCATTTGTTCAGCAATAGGGGAACAGCACAACATTTTACCTCGGTGTTTCACACCCCTAGGTACATTTTTTCCTCAGCTGCTGATTTGGAATCACATTATTGTATCAAATTCACATGCCTTTAGTGAATCTAGTGTGCCACTGCTAATCTACAAAGTGCCAGGAATTTAAAAAAAAAATCTAATATAGTACACCAGCATTCAAGCTGAAAACCAATTCATATACACTGACTAGTGTCAAAAGATTTACTATGACTTTAAACCACCATCACATGAACAATTTTCGAAAGAGAGCATCAGAGCCAGATAGCCCTAAGTGCCAGTAGGTCAACACCAGTTCAATCACTGGTTTCCCATGAGCCAGTCAAAATACCCACAAAAAAAAAATCCCTCTTTTAGTTTTTTCATGCATTTAAAAGATTTCTGGAAAACAAATTACTTCCATTAATTCTAAGCACGGACCCATCAAATTAATGGAAGTAATTTGTTTTCCAGAAATCTTTTATATGCATGAAAAAAATGAAAAATTGATTCTCTGGGACTATTTTTTGACTCACTGGGAACTGATAATTGAATTGGCGATGGCCTAATGCTGCTTGGTGTCCATCAGGCTCTAAGGATCACTTTCAAAAAATTTTATGTTTAAACAATTTTATAATTGAACAATAAAGATAACAGAACAAATGTAACAACACAGGCTCCAGCTGTTCATTATTTGTATTTTATGATGTACTACCACCCCTCCCCCTACCCCCAATCCACCCAACCCACCCTGCATAAGGAGTGAAGGTTCAGCCCCGTACTACTGCTATATAAGAACTCTTTTATCTTTTGGAAGCATCCCAATCAGATAGATACTGTGCATGCAAAAATTCTACATTAGCCCATTACATTTAACAATAGACTGAGCCATGTAAGCGTTTACGCACGCCCAACGTGCGTCAAAATGGAGTTACTGCCAAGCTACCACATGGCTCTTGTGGTAATTTCATTTTTGGGCCACATCCGATATGCACAGCTTAAAACTTTTATTTCGGACGCGCGTATTGGACATGCGCCAAGTGGAATTTGATGCATGTAGATCATTACTGCCCGGTTACTGCGTGAGACTTTACCACTAGGTCAATGCCTGGCAGTAAGGTCACAGACCCAAAATGGACGCGCTGCAATTTTGATTTTGCCGCACGTCCATTTTCAGCAAAAAATTTTTAAAAGGCCTTTTTTACAGGCGCACTGAAAATGGATTGGCGCGTACCCCAAATCCGTGCCTACACTACCGCAAGCCGTTTTTCAGCATACCTTAGTAAAACGACCCCTATGACTCCAAGGATGCAAGCATTGCAGATAGGATGTCAGACTTGTGAGTTCTTGTACCAAGTAGAACACTGCTGAGCCCTGTACTCGGAACAAGTTCTGCTTGGTGGCTGGACAACCCCGGGTTTCACCTGCGCTGACCGCCATTCCCCAGAGGTTGAGCCCCTAGGTGTGGGCGGCCTGCAGGACTTACAGGACGGAGCTGGAAGCAGGGTGATGAATGTATCGGCCAGGCAGGCAACAGGTCAAGAGAGTAATCCAGGAAGAAGCAGCAGTCAGTAGGCAGGCGGCAGGCAAGAGAGTAATCCAGGTACAGGCGAAAGTCAGTAGGCAGGCGGCAGGCAAGAGAGTAATCCAGATGCAGGCGAAAGTCAGTAGGCAGGCGGCAGGCAAGAGAGTAATCCAGATGCAGGCGAAAGTCAGTAGGCAGGCAGCAGGCAAGAGAGTAATCCAGATGCAAGCGAAAGTCAGTAGGCAGGCAACAGGCAGAAGAGTAATCCAGGTACAGGCTAAGTCAGCAACGAGGGACCAGTAGATAAGAAGCAGACTACAGAGAAACACCTACCAAAGTAGAAGCCGAAGCATGGAGTCCAGGGAGAGCTCAGCTGATAAAGTGCTGGCGTCTGACATCAGCAGGGAGAAGGGGCACAGCCATAGAACAAGAGCAGGGGATGGAGGAACTGGAAGACTAATAGGAGAGAAGCAAGGGAAGCCAGGCAGAGGAAGAGCAGACCCAGGTGGGTGGAAGCAAAGCAATCAAGGAGCCTGGAAGCCAGGCAGAGAGAGAGAGCAGAAACAGGTGCATGGAAGCAAAGCAATTAAGGAGCCTGCAACCACCGCTTTCTGAACAAACCCAGAGAGGACTACACACACATGGCTCAGGCAGTGCCAGTCAAGTGTGCGTGTCGACGGAACCCCGCGCAGCCCGAGTACGCCGCTTGCGTTGAGGTAGGGGACATGACATAGGATTCCCACACCAACATGAATCGCTGTTTCCTTTTCGAGGAACCTCTCGCATCTCTAGCCTCCCAGGAAGCCAATAAATGTATCTCATTTCTCCAGTGCCAATAGACAGGTGACTCGGTAGATGTCCAGCTCTGCAATATGCTGTTACATGCTACCAGACTAAGTTTATGGAGCAGACAAAGGTTCCCCTTACTTCTCCATCAAAAGGTGCCTGGCTTATTTAATAACAATTGTATAGCTGACCACTGAAACTTAGGGCCCTGTTTACTAAGGTGTGTTAGTGTTTTTAGCGCACCTACACTTAGTACGTGCGTTAATCATGTAGGCGCCTATAAGGATATTGTAGGTGCGTATATGGTTAACGTGTGTTAAAAATGTTAACGTGCTTATAATGCTGCTTAGTGAACAGGGCCCTGAGGGGTCCTTTTACAAAGGCGCCCTGAAAAATGGCTTGCGGTAGTGTAGACGTGGGTTTTGGGCACGTGCTGATCCATCTTTCAGCGTGCCTGTGAAAAGGCCTTTTTAAAATATTTGTCGAAAATGCACGTGTGGCAAAATGAAAATTGCCGCGCGTCCATTTTGAATCTGAGACCTTACCACCAGCCATTGACCTAGCGGTAAAGACTCACACAGTAACCAGGCAGTAATAAACTACATGCACCAAATGCCACTTGGTGCGCATCTGTATTTTCCAGACGCACGTATCGGACACGCGCCAAAAATGAAATTTCCGCACGAGCCATGCAGTAGTCGGGCAGTAACTCTATTTTGGCACACATTGGTTGCACATAGACGCTTATGTGGCTTAGTAAAAGGACCCCTTAGTGTCTAGAATATATTCCACGTATCTCACCACTGCTGTCCAAAACTGTTGTATCTGAGGACATTTCCAGAAGGAGTGGACTAGTATGTTGTCTTACCTACCACACTTGATACAAACAATTTTAAAAGTAACAACAATTTAAAGTAATAGTGAGGTTTTTTTGTACCAGTGCATGTAAATCGTCAAGTTTAAAATACATTCAAATATGCTCCACCAAAAAGGTTACAAGAACATTAGCATCACATGAAAAGAAATTAAAACCACTGGGAAATGCCTGGAGAGTTTTTCAAAAAGCACTGTGCAAACTCCAAGGTTAAAAAAGTAAATATACAAAGTGCGGTGATCACTAGCACAGTCACAGAAAAAGTTCTCTATAAATCTCTTTCCGGGACACTTGAAATTGAAGTTCACAACTTCTACTTCAAGTACAGTATAAAGCGAGAAACAAAAGTAAACAATCTTCAGAATAAGAATTGAGTGGTTGCAGGATGTTAAAATACCCAATCTCCAGAAATGGCAGGGAGGAACATACTGGCATATCAGCTTGAGAAGACACAATGCCAACCCAGTTTATATCCAAACACTATCTGTCAGAGCCTCTATATTTAGGGCTTCTTTTACTAAGCTGCAGTAAAGAGTGGCCTTTGCGCGCCCTTACGTGGGGTTTTCCCACACTCTAAGGCCATTTTTTGATTTCAGCCAGAAAAGAGCCGATGATTCATTTTCCAAATTAATGGCCATGTGCTAATGTTGCCATTAGCACACGGCCATTACCAAAAATTAGTACATAAGCCCTTACCGACACCTATTTTGTAGGTGGGAGCATGGACGTAGCTACGGGGGGCTACTGGGGCCTGGGCCCCCACAAATTTCATCCAGTTCCCTGGTTTGGCTGATGGGGGGTCCCCAACCCCAGCCAGCCAAAGCCTTCTTCAGCGCCACTCTCCGGCGCAGCCACGTTTACTGCTCTGTTCTTCTTTCTTCTTGCTCCTCCTGTGCGCACTGATGCTCCTTTACGTGAAACTGTGAAGGAGTGTCAGCGTGCCCAGGAGGAGCAAGAAGAAAGAAGAGTAGGGCAGCGAACACAGCTGCGCTGGAGACCGGCGCTGAAGAAGGCTTCAAGTGCCAGGGGTTGGAAATCCCCGCTTGCAAAGGTATTTGTTGTTGCGGAGGGAGCGATGAGGCGGTGAAGGGAAGCGGCATAGGAGGTGAGGAGAAGAAGCAAGGAGGCGAGGCATGGCGGTGGAGGGGCACTCAAAATGTGCCCCCAACCTTGGGCTCTGTCCCCCTCCCACCATGAGGTCTAGCTATGCCCCTGGGTGGAAGGGCTCATGCGTTAATCCCAAGTTAATCACTTAGCACTCAGTAATGTGGCTGCGCTAACTGATTTGCGCAGTCACAACCACTCTCCAAAACTCTATTTTTCAGTGTGTGGTTTGCGCGTTCACATTGGGCTTTTACTGCAGGATGCCTCAGTGTGCCCTGCAATAAGCCCTTTTAAGCTGCAACTAAGTGCAAACTAGCATTTACCACAGATTAGTAAAAGAAACCCTTAGTGAGAATACAAGACAGCCTCCTACCATTGCCATCAATGATCTCTTGTGTTTGATGAAGATGAATTTGGCCATCATTTCTAATAGGCAGGTGTATTTGTTAGTATGCACTTGGTTCATTAGCATGTCTTAAAAACGTTCGTGCATATAAGATTGATTTAATGCACATTAACCTACAAACTGACACGCATATCATCAATCTGTGCAAATTAAAAGGTTCTACTGAGCATTAACCATATTTTATGAAACTGAGAGGTCCTTTTACTAAGCTGTGGTAAAAAAAAAAAAAAAAAAAAGTGGCATGCTGTAGTGTGAGCATGTGTTTTTGGCACGTGCTGGGCCATTTTTTACTGCGACTGGGAAAATTAAAAGTAGCATGTGGCTATTTACTGCCTGAGCCTTTACTGCTACCTATTGACCTAATGGTAAGGGCTCATGTGTTACATGTGCAGTACTCATACAGCATGCGCCAATGTGGCCACGCTGCCGATTACTGCCGGGAACACTCCCATGGTAGAAAATAGAAAAATATTTTCTATTGCGGGAAACAGCATGCCAAATTCGAAATTACCATCGGGTTGTTGTGCTAACCGAGTGAGAGAGTACCTGAAATGCTGAAGTCCCAATAGGCACTAAATGCTTATCAAGAGGTCCCACAGTTGGTGTAGAAGTCTTAGACTTCACTTTATATTTCCTCATCACCAGTGTGTTTTTTCTAGCAAAAAGGGTGTCGGTATTCAAATGTCAGGCCACCCTTCAGCGGTAGGGTGATCACTGAGGGACCCACCCCACAATAGCCAGGCCCCCTGCAACCAGGCACAGAATCTATGACAAGGCAGAATTTGTGTATAGAGCCTGAGCTCTTTCATTAAAACTTGGGTACCATGGGTCAATTTTAGCAAAGAATGGAGAAGGTGCCGGTACTCAGTACCACCAAGTACCCCCTCAAAAAAAGCCCTTCTTATCACAATCAAAATTTACCTCTGGTTTCCTGATACTTCAATGCTCCTCAGTACTCCAAGGGGCTCCCAAGGGGCAGATGTGCTCCTTAGGGCACACCCCTTAGGCCATGTCCTGTGGGCACGCACCATAGAAGCAGTGGCTTCTTATAGGAAATCAAGCCCCTTTGGCATCAGCAAGTATCCTCAAGGATGCCGAGTGGTTGCAGCAAAGACACTCCCTCACTGGGATGCACCTCACTACTGCAGGATGTCAATAAAATAGAAGAAGGGTATGTCAGCAACATGGGCACCACTCAAGTAGTCACCACCAACCTGGGATCTTTTATATAAAATACACTGCAGTGCCCCCTAGGCTGCTGGGATGTCTGTGTGGCCAGTCTAGTAAGACTGCTGACTCCCAGATATCCCAATGGCTTGTTTTTGTGCATTTTTCCCTTTTACACTTTTGTTTGAAAATGGCCCTTAAAGACACACTGAGCACAAAAATGTCTAAAATAGGGTGATTTTTGAACCAAAAAGATAGACATTTTCTTGTTTGAAAATGACCAATTTGGCACTGTTTTTTTTTTTTTTACTTTTTTTGCAAATTATCCAAAATTAGATTTGGATGTCATATTAACCCCGCTTGAATTTGTTGTCTATTTAGCAGTACTTTGATATTTTGGGCTGCCCACGATGTCTAAAGCCCTAGCAAAGAAATTGATTCCTAAATTGTGGGCTAAAAAATGCCCACAAGACTAAAACAGAAGAGTCCCATGCTGCTCGTGAGCAGGCCACGAACAGCCTGCCTGAGGACCCTCCTTCCGGGGAGAAGATGCTATGTCACTGGACAGTGATTACCTGAATGCATGGTCAATACAGCAGGACTTGAATAGATTTTCAGACAAACTAACCAAAAGTATTGACGCAAAGCTTGAAAAGGTGATCAGCAAGGTTGCTGAATTGATTTCCTCGGTCCAGGAGCAGGAGGAGCAGTTGGATGGAGTGGAATCCTTCATCAGTGGCCTAGAGGATGTTCCTACTATTTACAGCAGTAAAATTGATCAGTTGGAGAGCAGATGCAAGGCCTTTGAGGAGGGACAGAAAGATCAGGAAAATTGGTCCCTCTGCAACATCCTGTGGATCCTCGGGCTTCCAGAGAAAGTGGATGGTAACGATAGAGTTGGTTTTGTTGCAAAATGGCTGCCTGGCCTGCTAGATCTTGAGGATAAGAGCAATAGCCTGAAAATTGAGAGAGCACATCAGAATTTTGCACCTAAAATGGGTGGCAACCAAAAGCCCCACACTTTAATTTTGAGGCTTCACAATTTCAGTGCTAAATGGAAAGTTCTGGAAGCAGCGCGGAAATGCAAAACATTTTTTTATGATAACAATTGAATTTTTATCTTTCAGATTTCTCTCTTTCCCTGAAAAAGAAGCAACTGGGCTTTGTGGAAGTTCAAAAACAGCTTAAGGATTTCGGCTTTTGCTATGCTTTATTGTATCCTGCTCGATCTAAGATCCTGAATGCTGTGAAACCAGTCATTTTTCAAACCCTGGAAGAGGTTCAAAGATTCCTAGACACTAAACTTATGCTTTGTGATGCCCAAACAGCAAGCTCAAACAGCATGTCATTACCTAGAGAAATTCCACAAATTCAACACTTGAATTTGTGGGATTTCTCTAGGTAACGCCATGCTCATTTCTATTTTGAAAGGGGTTCTTGGGATTCCTGGCATGGTCCTGCTCTGTTACAGATTACTTCGTTGTTTTGCTTCTTTTTTTACTGTTGTATGATTTTTATTTTTGTTCTTTTTTTTTCTTTTTTTAATCAGCATTCCGGCTACTGGCAGTTTTTTCTGTTGGGAGAGAGGTGGTCAAGGGAGGGGTCTTGGATTATTTTTATATATTTTTTTTCAGGATATAACATTTTCTGTATTTTTTTTTTTTACAGATTGTGGGGAACTGCATTGGTACACATGTGACTATATGACTTCTACCATAGCTACTGAACCCTTGCACATATCTTCTTGTCTTCTTGTATTTGGGTATTTAATTTGTTATATTATAATATTCCTTTGTTATATATGTTTTGGATGTTGGGTGGCTGTCTGGTGGGGGTGTGGGGAGGGTTTGGGTTTGTTTTGGGGATGGGGAGGTTTAAAATGGAGGTTTGTCACACCTGTATTGAAAGAGTTGGCAGTAAATGCCAATGCTGGAACTCAGGAGGTGAATGGATTTGGATGTAAGGAGATAGTTTGGGGTTAGATTGGGCATGGGAATTTTTGAGTAATATAGTTGGTTTGGATTGGATTAGGTTTTGTAGATGAATGGTTGGGGTGTGGGGGGTGGGAGGTGAGAGGTGAGAGGAGGTAGGCGTTTGACAAAGTACCTCATGAAAGACTCCAGAGGAAATTGGAAAGCCATGGGATAGGAGGTAGTATCCTATTGTGGACTAACAACTGGTTAAAAGATAGAAAACAGAGAGTAGGATTAAATGGTCAGTATTCTCAATGGAGAAGGGTAGTTAGTGGGGTTCCCCAGGGGTCTGTGCTGGGACCGCTGCTTTTTAACATATTTATAAATGACCTAGAGATGGGAGTAACTAGTGAGGTAATCAAATTTGCTGACACAAAGTTATTCAAAGTCATTAAATCGCAGGAAGATTGTGAAAAATTACAAGAGGACCTTACGAGACTGGGAGACTGGGCGTCTAAATGGCTGATGACATTTAATGTGAGCAAGTGCAAAGTGATGCATGTGGGAAAGAGGAACCCGAATTATAACTACGTAATGCAAGGTTCCACATTAGGAATCACCGACCAAGAAAGGGATCTCCGCATTATCGTTGATGATACGTTGAAACCTTCTGCTCAGTGTGCTGTGGCGGCTAAGAAACCTAGAATATTAGGTATTATAAGGAAAGGAATGGAAAACAAAAAAGAGGACGTTATAATGCCTTTGTATCCATGGTGTGACCGCACCAAATATTGTGTTCAATTCTGTTTGCCGCATCTCAAAAAAGATATAGTGATATTAGAAAAGGTGCAGAGAAGGGTGACAAAAATGATAAAGGGAATGGGACAACTTCCCTATGAAGAAAGGCTAAAGCATCTAGGTTTCTTCAGCTTGGAGAAAAATCTATAAAATAATGGGTGGAGTGGAATGGGTAGATATAAAGCGTCTGTTTACTCTTTCCAAAAATACCAGGACTAGGGGCACGCAATGAAGCTACAAAGTAGTACATTTAAAATGAATTGGAGAAAATATTTCTTCACTCAATGTGTAATTAAACTCTGGAATTCGTTGTCAGAGAATGTGGTAAAGGCGGTAAGCTAAACAGGGTTTAAAAAAGGTTTGGCCGGCTTTCTAAAGGAAAAGTCCATAGACCATTATTAAAATGGATTTGGGGAAAATCCATTGCTTATTTCTGGGATAATTCAGTTTAATAGACCACTATTTCATGTGTGGGGACTTTACAAACAATATGGCTTATGCTTTGCACCAAACAACTGTATATTCTCCTAAACGATATGCTTCATTATACTTAACAACAATATATCTCTCTGTCACAAATAGTCTCTAAAGTGTGAGACTATTTGCTACAGAGAGATATATTGTTGTTGTTAAGTATAATGAAGTATATCGTTTAGGAGAATATACAGTTGTTTGGGACAAAGCATAAGCCATATTTCTGGGATAAGCAGCATAAAATTGAGACCTGGATTGGCCACTGTTGCAAACAGGATGCTGGGCTTGATGGACCTTTGGTCTGTCCCAGTATGGCAATACCTATGTAGTGTTCTAGTTTTGGGGCTGGGGGTGGGATGGGTACAATTAGGAGGGTGTTGGTATGGAGTAAAATATAGCAGACAAGGGTTTATGGTTTACAAGAGTGTGTCTTTTTGTGGAACCTAAGGATTTTTCTTTATTTCTGTGATCATTTTCCAATATCTTATTGGTTTTCCTTTCCCCCTATTGTTTGGAGAGGTTTTTAACTGATAGAACAGGGTGCCATTATTTTTATTTAATATTTAGCATTTGCTGACTGTATAATACTATCTCTGAATGTCAGAGGCTTATCCACATGTGAAGCGTTTGTTTACGCGTTCTAACAATAATAGAACTAGGGGGCACAAGATGAAATTAGAATGTGGTAGGTTTAAAACAAATTGGAGAAAGTTTTTCTTTACTCAGCGTGTGGTTAGACTGGAACTCATTGCCGGAGAAGGTAGTGACGGCAGCTGGCCTTGCTGAGTTTAAAGGGAGTCTGGACAGATTCCTGAAGGAAAAGTCCATTGATCGTTAGATTGGCCACTGTCGGAGACAGAGTGCTGGGCTTGATGGACCTTTGATCTTTTCCCAGCGTGGCAGTGCTTATGTACTTATGTACTTAGTTAAGCGATCTAGGGCCCTGTTTGCTAAGCCGCGCTGTAGGGCGCTCTAGCATTTTTAGCATGCGCTAAAAATTATCATGTGCTAACGCTAGAGATACCCATATATTCCTCTGGGTGTCTCTAGCGTTAGCATGCGCTAAAAAAGCGCACCTTAGTAAACAGGGCCCCAGTTGTTTAGAAAACTGGTTTTTTTTCAGGAAACACATTTGTCCCCTAGTGAGCTGAATAAGTTAGTCAGAGGTTGGGTGGGTCACTCCTGTACGGCATCCTATAACACTGAAAACTGGGGTGTTTGTATTTTGATTCTTATACCATTCTTAGCTGAACTGTTTATTGCTAAGCAGAAGGAAGAGGGGACCTTGGGTTCCTTACCTGGGGCCCTTATCACATTGATTCACAAGAAAGGTAAGGATCCTGCAGATTGTGCCGCTTATCAGCCAATCTAGCTTATTAACGTAGACATTAAAATATTGACCAAAGTGCTTTAGTTGCATTTGAAAGGTGTGCTCCCTGTTCTTATATCTAAGGATCAGACAGGGTTTATTAAGGGTCATCACTCTGCTAACAATACCCACAGATTGCTGAATATTAGACATCTTACACATCAGAAGGGAGTTCCTGGCCTTCTTCTCTTCTTAGATAGGCTTTCATGGTATTTTTTATTTGCTACCCTGGGGGAGTATGGTTTTCCTGAGGATTTTTTAGCATGGATCTGGATGCTTTACAACAGTCCTACAGCCTCTGTGCTGGTTAATGATGCAATATCATCCTCCTTTCATATAAAGCGTGGCACAAAGCAGGGCTGTCCACTATCCCCCCTGCTGTTTGACTTGGCATTGGAGGTGTTGCTGCGGGACTCTCCCGACACTCAGGGCTTTAAATTTAACAAGGTTACCCATAAGATTTTGCTATATGCTGACGATGTAGATATCCTGCTGATGGATGTCTCTTGATCAGCCCCTAGACTAATGGATTTATTGGACAAATATGGGATGCTTTCTGGGAATAAACTAAATTACTCTAAATTCCAGCTCATGTCAGCAGGGCCTGTAGTGAGGCTCTCACCCTGTCATTCTGATTTTGAAATAGTACACACAGCATTTACATATTTGGGGTTGGAGATTCCACATAAATTGACTAATCTTTATTAAGTGAATTACCCCTCTCCCCCACCCATGCTAGCTAAGATTAGATCTCCTTTGGAGATTGGAAAGACCTCCATATTTCACTACTGGGAAGTGTTAATCTGCTGAAGTTTTACCCCAGCTTTTCAGAAGTTGTCATATATGGTGCCTAAGTCCTTTTTTCACTCATTGTGAGGGTACATAATTTCCTTCTTGTGGCACAGACAGGTACCACAGATTAAATTGACTACCTTACAACTCCCCAGTGATGCAAGTGGGTTATAAGTCCCAAATTTCCACACTTACTGGGTGGTGCAACCCGGAGGAGTCACAGGCAGGAGGACATAGCTTAGCTGTTCTACATTACACACCAGACACTCCTAGTATTAAAGAGTTTAGTTGACTAAGGGGCTCATTTTCAAAGCACTTAGACTTACAAAGTTCCATAGGTTATTATGTAACTTTGTAAGTCTACGTGTTTTGAAAATACACCTCCACGTCCCTTTCTTTTGCATCAATATAAGGTTTGGTGTCAAGCCTTGAAAGAAATTTGGGCATCAGAGGAAGATTTTCCCCTTATAACCTCCTTAATTAGGAATGACCGTTTTCATACAGTTTCTTTCACTGAGGATCTGGTTTATTGGGCTGGGAATGTAGGAGCAAAGCAAGCACAATGAGCACTACATGTGTTCCTATATAACAAAGGTATATGAGATCATATTACCTACATTAACCTGACTTCAGAAATGCAGACCTAAGCTTTTATTTCATTTTTCAATGCAAAGCCTCTTGTTTGCTGAAGCTGAAAACTTGCATACAGATGAAGACAAGGGTCCCGATGTGCTGGAATAACAAGGTTGTTGTTATCAGCATCAACATCATGGCCAGAACAGCCAAGGACTCTTGGAATTACCCTTGCAGCTGGATAGATGCTGTGGCTGGCAAATCGCACATTGTTTATTAAACCCCAGCTTCTTGTCAAGGTGACTCCTTTGCTGAGGTGCCAGTGAGACCATCAGTTAGCCCCAGAAGCCACAATATTTGAGCTTCTTGTCAAGGTGACTCCTTTGCTGAGGTGCCAGTGAGACCATCAGTTAGCCCCAGAAGCCACAATATTTGGGGTAAACAAAGTTATGTGGGTGTCACTCCCAAAGCTAGAATGTACATCATCAGCACAGCTGCAGCCCATGATTTCTGTATAAAAATGGGCTCTTATCCGATGCAAGGGCTGCTGTGTTTATATTCCAATCAAAGAGCAGACCTGTGTTGGACCTGATAGCCATCCGAGGAACATGCTGCATCTAGAGGTTTGCATCAAGTTGTATGCGTGCTATGTTCATTTGCTGCTGTGTAGGGATAGTGTAGCTTGACTAGATTAGAATTCCATCTAGGGTGATGTGCGTTTAATCTCAGCTATTCCTATGATGAGACTCTTTGTCTTTATTCAAGCCTTTCTTATGATATCTGCTGCTATAGTAAATAAAATAATTGCCCTATTTTTACAATACAGTGCAATCCGCTTAAGTGCAAGGGTCTGGGACCAAAGAAATACATGCAGTTAAACGGAGTGTGCACTTAACCGTTGTGACCCAAAGAAGCTTGACATCTGATAAACATATGTACAGTACTGTTTATTGTGCCTACAGGAAGGGGCTCCATTTTCTGGGACAGAATTGGAAGGGTACTCAGGTCAAATCCTTTGCAGATCTTCAGGCTATATATAACATTCCCACACATACACAATTACTTTCAATTACAGAGTGAGATTATGGGGGAGAATGAGGAGTGTAGGTTTTTGTGACCTAGAAATAGTGCTGAGAGAGATCTGACACCACCAAGACTTAGGGATAAACTTATTATTAAATTGTATACAGCTTTGACTTTTGGGGGAAGGACTATGATACAGATAGTGGATTAATAGCTAGATGGAATGGGGATTTGGGACTGGCTCTTGATGAAGAGGACTGGCAAAGATTTTGGGATCAAACTGCAAAGATTTTGATTTGTAACAGGAATCAGGAACTCATGTACAAATTGCTTCATTGAGCCTATTGTTACCCAACATTTTTTGCTAAATTTCATGCTGCTGATCCTCATTGTAGGAGAGGTTGTGGACAGTGTGCTGATTATATTCATATCTGATGGGGATGTGATAAGGTACAAATATTTTGGGAAATTATTCAGTTGGAGATTCATAATATTTTACGTTTCAATTGAACTTATTCACTGCCTATGCTTGTTGGGGAAATGGAGGGATGAGAATGTGACTAATAATTTTAAGAAATGGATAGCACATGATCTTCATGCTGCCAGATTGACTATTGCATATTTTTTGAAGGGCAACCCTCAGGTAGCATTCTAGAAGACCAAGCTACAGGATATTGAAATGCTGGAAGCTGTGTATGACAAGATTTGGGACTCTAACTGGACTTGGTGATGAATGATGGCCTGAACTCTGCTGGGTGTATGGAGAAGGAACAAAAAAACAACAGTCAAAAAACAGTGAGGTAGATGCGAGGAGGATATCAAATAGTCGTTATTGGAAAAACAGCTAAAAGATGACCTGACACAGCCGCGTTTCGGCACAAAAGGCCTGTTTCAGGAGTCTGGTAAATCTCTGATGTTATGGCAAGAATGCATAACAACGAGATTGTTGTCAAGGTCCTGGTTGTAAAATACTGGCTGTAAAATCTTTGTAATATCCTTTGTAATATCCTCAACGCTGAAAAGCAATGGCCATCCAAACGGCCGCACTGACTCTCGCCATTTGGACAGCCATTGCTTTTCAGTGCTCCTGTTCCGTTGAAAATATTACAAAGATTTTACAGCCAGGACCTTGACAATAATCTCGTTGTTAAGCATTCTTGCCATAACATCACAGATTTACCAGATCCCTGAAGCAGGCCTTTTGTGCCGAAACACAGCTGTATCGGGTCGTCTTTTAGTTGTTTTTCCAATAAACACTACTTGATATCCTCCTCGCATCTATCTCACTGTTTTGTTTGTTGCTCACATTCACGTAAGGTTTGCGCCTCCTTTTCGCTTGTTTTGTATGGGGAAGGAGACACCTTGATTATGATATCTTTATTCAGGAGCGACTGAAATATGGTCGGGGGGGGGGGGGGGGCGGTTGGGAACCATAGACTATGTAAAGCTATTATTGTGGTCCTTTTTGTGTGTATGCAGTCTTATGGTATTGGTTGAGTTGTTATTGTATTGTTAATACTGTCTGCCAAGTTTAAATAAAGAATTATTAAAAAAAAAAATAACAATAAGTGGATATTCAAAGCCGAAGCCTGTATAGGTCTCAGATTTGAAGATCCAGGAATAACGCTGAATATTGACCCTATTGTTGCTTTATAGGATAACCTGTAAGATATCATCGGTGGAGCACAAACAACAACCATTAGTGGTTAGTGTAGAAAAGAGAACAATATAGGTGTCATGACCCCAGGCCATGCCCTGTACCAGACTCACCTGTGGGCCCTGGTAGGGCAACAGGGCCCAGGCCGCGGTCTCCGGGGTTGGCTCCCAGGGTCAAGTGGACCTCCATCAGTGTGGTCTCTGGTATTTCGGGGTGTCGTTCCTTTCTGGTCTATCCCGTGGTCGACCAATGGTATCCATAGGAGTGCACCTTCTGAAGGCCCCACTGCTGGAGACTGGCTCAGCACTCTCCACTGATGTCAACCCTCTGGCCCAGTTAGAGTGACTGGGTCTGGCCTTCTTTTGCCTTCGCAACAAGGTCACCTTACCTTGTCTTTGGGTTTTGGCGCCAGCCCTGTCTGCTTCTTGCCTACCTCCTGTCTCCAGCTCCAAGCCTTGCCTTGTCTCCAGCTCCAAACCCTGCCTTGTCTCTAGTCCCAGCCCTGCCTGCCTCATCTCCAGTATCAGCCCTGCCTGCCTCGTCTCCAGTTCCATCCCTGCCCGCTTCGTCTCAAGCTCTAGCCTTACCTGCTCATCTCCAGCTCCAGCCCTACCTGCCTGTCTCCAGTTCCTGCCTTGTCTGCCTCTCCTCAGTCTGAGCCTGCCTTGTCTACTCCTGTGCCTATTCTGGGTGGTTCACCTGCTGCTAGCCGGCATCTGGCAGCAGCCCAAGGGCTCACCTTGCCTGAGTCTATAAGAATAGGAAAGTAAGTACTAGAAATGTGTTTACTTTTGAAACTGAAGGGTATAACACGATGAATTAGGGCATTTTCAGTTTGCTTTCTTTCAACAAAATGAATGAGCTTGGATTCAAATTGTTTTTGGTGTCATTAGTCCATGGGATCAAGAAAACTCAGGCCAGTGTGAAGCTCACAAAGGATCAAATCCATGATCATTAGAAATGGCAGCTAAGGACTTAGGGGCTCTTTTACTAAAGTTTAGCTCGAGTAATCAGCAGCAGGGCCCATTTTAATCCTATGGGCCCTGCTGCAGATAACTCAAGCTAAGCTTTAGTAAAAGTGCCCCTTAAGGAGCTACACAGATAATGCAGAAGCCAGTGAACAGTTATACCTGTGGGTAGCAGATGACGCTTGCTCCAGGGGTAGCCCAGTGGATCAACATTTGATCTCTAATGAAGGACACAACTCATGCTGTCCAGTGGGCTCCTACAGAGGTACATCTTTCATTCTGCTGACCAGAGGATCACTGGCTTCTACACTGAGCTTCCAGGCTTCAGCTATACTCTTGAGGGTTAGAAGCTTGATGTCCAATGAGTCCAATAATCCGATAGTTTAGAGCCACCTTAGGAATGAACAAGGGAAAAAGTAGGAATCACTTGAAAATGTATTGACAAGCAGCCAAACAAGCCTCAGCTTGTCTCAGCTTCACTTCTTCCAAAGCCCATGGTTATGAAGTTATCATTAATCCAAAACTTCTGTTTAGAAGGTATAGATTGTAGAGGAAAACCAGGTGAAAATTATCAAGCTTAGAAACAGAACAGTGAACATACACAGTGTTCAGGTACAAAGGAGCTGAGCACTGATTTAGTTTGTGTATCAGTTTGTGTATTTAGTTTGTGTATCATAATATGATCGGTTTTGATATTGGCATTGAAGGAAGTGAAACTAGGAAATCAAGTACGCTAGCGTTTAACTATAGAAAGGGTGATTACGACAAAATGAGAAAAATGGTGAAAAAAAGACTGAAAGGAGCAGCTCGCAGAGTAAAAAACTTGCATCAGGCGTGGATGCTGTTTAAAAACACCATCCTGGAGGTTCAGGACAATATATTCCACGTATTAGAAAAAAGGGAAAAAAGACTAAACGTCAGCCGGCGTGGCTAAACAGTAAGATAAAGGAAATCATTAGAGCCAAAAAACAATCCTTCAGAAAGTGGAGAAGAGAACCAACTGAAAGTAACAGGATAGATCATAAGGAATGCCAAGCCAAATGCAAAGCGGAGATAAGGAGGGCAAAAAAGGACTTTGAGAAGAAATTAGCGTTGGAAGCAAAAATACATAGTAAAAACTTTTTTAGATACATTAAAAGCAGGAAACCGGCCAAAGAGTCGGTTGGGCCGCTGGACGAAAATGGTGTTAAAGGGGCGATCAAGGAGGACAAAGCCATAGCGGAGAAATTAAATGAATTCTTTGCTTCGGTCTTCACCGAGGAGGATTTGGGGGGGACACCGGTGCCGGAAAGAATATTTGAAGCGGGGGAGTCGGAGAAACTAAACAAATTCTCTGTAACCTTGGAGGATGTAATGGGTCAGTTCAGCAAGCTGAAGAGTAGTAAATCACCGGGACCTGATGGTATTCATCCCAGAGTATTAATAGAACTAAAAAATGAACTTGCGGAGCTACTGTTAGAAATATGCAATCTGTCCCTAAAATCGAGTGTAATACCGGAAGACTGGAGGGTAGCCAATGTTACTCCGATTTTTAAGAAAGGTTCCAGAGGAGATCCGGGAAATTATAGACCGGTGAGTCTGACGTCGGTGCCGGGCAAGATGGTGGAGGCTATTATTAAGAATAAAATTGCAGAGCATATACAAAAACATGGACTGATGAGACAAAGTCAGCACGGATTTAGTGAAGGGAAGTCTTGCCTCACCAATCTAATGCATTTTTTTGAGGGGGTAAGCAAACATGTGGACAATGGGGAGCCGGTTGATATTGTATATCTGGATTTTCAGAAGGCGTTTGACAAAGTGCCGCACGAAAGACTCCTGAAGAAATTGCAGAGTCATGGAATCGGAGGTAGGGTATTATTATGGATTAAGAACTGGTTGAAAGATAGGAAGCAGAGAGTAGGATTGCGTGGCCAGTATTCTCAGTGGAGGAGGGTAGTTAGTGGGGTCCCGCAGGGGTCTGTGCTGGGTCCGTTGCTTTTTAATGTATTTATAAATGACCTAGAGATGGGAATAACTAGTGAGGTAATTAAATTCGCCGATGACACAAAATTATTCAGGGTCGTCAAGTCGCAGGAGGAATGTGAACGATTACAGGAGGACCTTGCGAGACTGGGAGAATGGGCGTGCAAGTGGCAGATGAAGTTCAATGTTGACAAGTGCAAAGTGATGCATGTGGGTAAGAGGAACCCGAATTATAGCTACGTCTTGCAAGGTTCCGCGTTAGGAGTTACGGATCAAGAAAGGGATCTGGGTGTCGTCGTCGATGATACGCTGAAACCTTCTGCTCAGTGTGCTGCTGCGGCTAGGAAAGCGAATAGAATGTTGGGTGTTATTAAGAAGGGTATGGAGTCCAGATGTGCGGATGTTATAATGCCGTTGTATCGCTCCATGGTGCGACCGCACCTGGAGTATTGTGTTCAGTACTGGTCTCCGTATCTCAAAAAAGATATAGTAGAATTGGAAAAGGTACAGCGAAGGGCGACGAAAATGATAGTGGGGATGGGACGACTTTCCTATGAAGAGAGGCTGAGAAGGCTAGGGCTTTTCAGCTTGGAGAAGAGACGGCTGAGGGGAGATATGATAGAAGTGTATAAAATAATGAGTGGAATGGATCGGGTGGATGTGAAGCGACTGTTCACGCTATCCAAAAATACTAGGACTAGAGGGCATGAGTTGAAGCTACAGTGTGGTAAATTTAAAACGAATCGGAGAAAATTTTTCTTCACCCAACGTGTAATTAGACTCTGGAATTCATTGCCGGAGAACGTGGTACGGGCGGTTAGCTTGACGGAGTTTAAAAAGGGGTTAGATAGATTCCTAAAGGACAAGTCCATAGACCGCTATTAAATGGACTGGAAAAATTCCTCATTTTTAGGTATAACTTGTCTGGAATGTTTTTACGTTTGGGGAGCGTGCCAGGTGCCCTTGACCTGGATTGGCCACTGTCGGTGACAGGATGCTGGGCTAGATGGACCTTTGGTCTTTCCCAGTATGGCACTACTTATGTACTTATGTACTTATGAGAAACTTGGTAGAAATTAAACTGAAAACAACAGAAACAGGACACGCACCAACTAAATTTGTGTGTCAGAGAGTCATTTCACTTGTATATCTGGTTGGAGTAAGGAAAGGAAAGATCGTAGACCATTCTGAGCAAACTGCAAAGTGGCTGGCTGTGCTGCAGTATCCAGTATCATTCTGAACTGAGACTGGGTATGGTGTATGCACATTATACTATATGTAGAAGCTGTTTCCCTCTCATCGAATCATGTCATTGTTTGCTAGAGGTAGGCATAGAAATGGTGGGAGAAGCAAGGAAGGAAAGATATTTGATACTCCAGAAAGACCTACTGCCAGCTGCACCTCTAATATTGATGTTCAGAGACTTGGATCTCAGAATCTCTGTGATTCGCCAGCCAAGGTAAAGAGAGATTTTTTTCAAGAAGAGAGTGCCAGCAACTGTAGTTGCAGCAGGTTCCAGTAAAAATGTGAAATATCAGTGATCTTTCTGCCAGTGCAATAGGAAAGTAGGCTCTTGTCATAATTGTTTCCTAGGTAACCTGTCTATGGAGACACACGGATATTTCTTCACGCACCCCTTAAATGACCTAATTTCTCCATAAAACTCATAATTACATAAGTAATGCCACACTGGGAGAAGACCAAAGGTCCATCAAGCCAGCATCCTGTCCACAACAGCGGCCAATCCAGGCCAAGTGAACCTGGCGAGCTTCCCAAACGTACAAACATTCTATACATGTTATTCCTGGAATTGTGGATTTTTCCCAAGTCCATTTAGTAGTGGTTTATGGACTTGACCTTTAGGAAACCGTCTAGCCCCTTTTTAAAGTCTGCTAAGCTAACTCTAATGTAACCCTAATGGTGCTTTCTTTGCCCTTGCCAAGAGGATTTGAGGTCACCCTGCCAATGTCAGTTCCACTTTACCCTCTTCTTGTGCTTTGAGGTCAATAATGCTGCTACTTTGCTCCTCTCTTGGGGTTTTCATTCCATTGGTTGTGTTGCTTGATCTTCTCACAGTGGTTTGCAGTGCCCTTTGCCCTTCTTTTGATGCTTTAGGAGTCTTCATGCCACTCTTGATGTCTTCTTATAGAGGTGCCTGTTGGCAAATTTCAAGCAAGTTTCATTGAAAATGGATGGAAACCCTCACTATTAGAGTGCAAATTGATTACCTCATGGACTTTAATGGAAACAAATGAAATGAATGTTTGAGAATCTGAAAACAAACCAAATGAGTGACTGATCCAAAAGTAGGCTGAACCAAAAACTTTTTCCAATAAGTACCATCATTCTATGCCAGGCCATTGGTCCATCAAGCCCAGAATACTGTCTCTGACAATGGCCAGTGCAGGTTATTAAAAGAAGTATTCAACAGATTCTAATGTGGAGATCCATTCACTGCTGCTCATGCCCAGCTGCTAGCACTAACAGGAGACATTCCCTACACCTACCTTGTTAATAGTTATTTAATGGGCCTGCCCTCCAGAAACTTATCCAAATCCTTCTTAAACCCAGCTATATTACTAGCCTTGACAACATTCTCTTGACAACTAATTTCACAGCCTAATTGTGCATTGACTGAAAAAGCATTTTCCCTTAAATTTGTTTTAGATCTGCTACCACTTAATTTCACATCTAGTCCTTGTATTCTTTGAAAGGGAAAATAGCTGTTCTGGGTGCTCCCTATTTACTTGTTCCATACCACTCATGATTTTATAAATCTCTATCAAATCCCCTCTCAGCCGTCTCTTCTCCAAGCTGAAGAACGCTAATCTCTTTAGCTTTCTTCATAAGGGAGTCATTCCACCCCTTTTATCATGTTGTTTTCCTTGTCCATACCAAAACAAGGACATGGTTCCTAGCGATGTACTTTACTGTCTCTAAACAAAATCTAGAGCCAGCTCTGCATATCCTTTAAATGGGATCACAAGAGTTCTTTAACTGTAGTGGCCGTCAGGCCTAGTTTGAAATGATCACATTTTTGCGATATATCTTCCAGCTTTCAGTTATCTTGCTGCTATAAAGTAGAATCTATCTCTTTAACGGGGCAAAAATGATCTACCTGACTTTGTCCCTTTCAGAGTAGCCTAAGGGTTAGTAAAGTCACCTGAGAAGCAGGGGAACAGGGTTCAATTCCCACTGCAGCTCCTTGTGACTCTGGGCAAGTCACTTAACCCTCCATTGTCCCAGGTACAAAATAAGTACCTGTATATATAATATGTAAACCCTTTAATTGTAAGCACAGAAAAGTGGTATATCAAATCCCATCCCCTTTCCCTCAAAGAGGCTGAGAAGTGAAGTCTTGCTCTGCATTCCCAAAACTGGAAAAGGAAACTATCTGCCATTTCTAAATGAATGGCACTGAGCTTGGATCATTTAGCAGACAGATTAAACAGAGAGAACAAGTTACCTTTGTAACCTACCACTGCATTTCTGGGAGTAATAGTCTGCTGTGTGCTATCTAATTTTCCACAGCATTAATAAATATTTAAATAACTGTGTGTACTGCCAACATTTTCACTACTACATTTTTAGAAGTAATTGATTCAGTATTTCATCATTTGCTCAGGTTTATGATGATGTTCCAAGAGATGACATCTACTGTCAGTAAATTAAGCATAATATTCCCTAATTCAACAGCGTGACATGAAGTAATGCTAGTTCATCCAGCAAATTCTTACCAGAGAGACTTTCGGGAGTAAACTACCAGTGAGCAAAATAAACAGACACACATATGCCTTATCAACAAAGACAACACAACTTATTTTTTTAAAAGAATATAATTCACACGCAGCTTCTTACGTTCACACAGAGGTCAAGCAGACTTTTATGGCAAATTTTCATGGCACCATATTTCAAATCAGTAGCAGCTCTCGCTTACAAATCACACTGAGCTGCAAGCTGTAAAACAAAATACATTCAAATTGCACACCCGATTTTGCACATTTCTCTACACCTCCTGGGCTAGAACCCCCTCTCTGCCATATTCTTTCTTACCCCACACTGCTATCAGCCAGGTTGCACTAGCTGCCAACTCCAACACGGCAACACATCTAAAGAGAAACAGCAAGACCAATCATTTCTGATAACACTGGCCTGGAAATGGCTAGGATCAAATTAAGTGGGATAATGCATAAAAATCTACGCACGCTAGCAGTCCCTCTGTCATTGTGCAACACAGCACCTCCATCAGGGGGTAAGAGCATATGTAATGCCCCAGAGAAGCATCTAAACCCCACAGAAAAGATTCCTTTAGCTTACTTTTGTATCAGTGCAGGAAGAAAAGGCAAAATAATTATGGCTATAAGTGAAAATCCTTCCACCAATAACTGAAAAGAGAAATCATACTGTCTCCTACAGTAAATCATTTTACTGCTGTCCTTTTCTTTTAATACCTTTCTGCAGCACACATTTATCTCTACCCTAGCCAAGTGTGCTCATTGATTTCCTATGGTCTCTCAGCAAGAAAGTTCCACTTCCTCGATGATGAGCACAAAGGGTGGGTGACCCCATTCGCATTCCCATGCAAGCCATGCACTTTTACATTTCCAGCAGACCACATGAGCCTGTGAGGAGCTAGGAAATTCTCGACACCCATCTCACTGCAAGCTTTGCTCTAACAAACCACTGACATTTAATGGGGGGTTTTCCCCCCTTCTTTGTGAAACAACTTTTTTTTTTTATAAGAGCAGTTTCTGATGTGTGAACCGCTAAAAGGCATTAGATCACTCTGGGCATGACTGCAGCTTGTAATTTGTGCTTGAGTCTTTTGTGTTAAACTAATGACATGACATCTAGTATATGCACTTTCAGCTGACAATTTTTGTTATAATGTTGACGTTTTGTCTGAGGGCAGGAGGGAACTGTGTGCACCCAATTTAGACTGCACACATTTGTAGATGGGACTGTGATCAAAGTAGCAGGCTTCAGCCACTTACCCTGCTTAGAATAGCTGGATTTACTGTTACTAAAATACATGAGCTAACCCGGTGGCTTTGCAGTCACCACTTGGTACTGCTGTATAGGAAAGGCACAGCCTTTACCTTAAGCTGTTCTTTTCAAGCTCTGGGTGCAACCTAAATTGCTCAACAGCACCCCTAAGTGGTCAGTTAAGGGAATTTTAACAATCCTACAATGTTACCACAAGGTATATGTCTTGCACAGCCTGCACAGGAGAGAGAGGACAGCAAATTATAGTGGATTCAAAAGGAAAAGAATGCTCCAAAGCCATACAAATCATACTGCAGAGCTGTAAGTTACACAGATCAGGGAGGAAGACTTTTTGACCAGTCCTGGTTTTAAATACACATCCTGAAGCGGTGTGATATTGTAGTCCCGATTCTCCTTATTAAAATCAGTGCTGCAGGTCCCAAAATGCAACTAGATGGGGCTGTCAGAAATCCAGGGCTGGTCTAAAGGCTCTGCCCAGGAAATGGGTACTTTGACAGATCTGCTGCTGAGCCATCTAAGGTTGCCAACTGGATCCAGATTCGCCTGACAGAGTTAATCCAGTCCTGGGTTTGTCCCATTACGTGTAGAGATGCAGTCTTGCTTTGCTTACAGAATGCAATGGGGAAATCAGAACAAGAAATTCCTGCATGCAGTGGGGTAAACTCAAAGCTGGACTGAGTGAATCTAGATTCAGTTGGCAACCCTAGGGCCTGCACACCCTATACTAGAAGAGGGCAAGCAGGGTCCTCAAGGGTCACACCCCAGTCAGGTTTGCAAGATTTCCACAAATGAATATGCATGAGATCTATCTTTCTACATTGGATGAAGTACATGCAAATCAATCTCATGCATATTCATTGAGAAAATCTTGAAAAGCTAACTGGGCTGTGGTCCTTGGGAACTGTGACTGCCCACCCCTGCCCTAAACTATATATGTTGGGAATACTTAAGGCCCCCAAAATGCAATTTGAATGTGTATGATGAAGAAGGGCAACCTTCGAAAGCTAATCATAGTAACATAGTAACATAGTAGATGACGGCAGAAAAAGACCTGCACGGTCCATCTAGTCTGCCCACGATAAACTCATGTGTATACCTTACCTTGATTTGTACCTGTCTTTTTCAGGGCACAGACCGTATAAGTCTGTGCAGCAGTATTTCCCACCTCCCAACCACCAGTCCCGCCTCCCATCACCGGCTCCGGCACAGACCCCGTATAAGTCTGCCCTCCCCCATCCTAGCCTCTCAACCACCAACCCCTCTTCCCCCCGCCACCCAATTTCAGCTAAGCTTCTGTGGATCCATTTCTTCTGCACAGGATTCCTTTATGCCTGTCCCACGCATGCTTGAATTCCGTTACAGTTTTCATCTCCACCACCTCCCGCGGGAGGGCATTCCAAGCGTTCACCACCCTCTCCATGAAGAAATACTTCCTGACATCTTTCCTGAGTCTGCCCCCCTTCAATCTCATTTCATGTCCTCTCGTTCTACCGCCTTCCCCTCTCCGGAAAAGATTCGTTTGCGGATTAATACCTTTCAAATATTTGAACGTCTGTATCATATCACCCCTGTTCCTCCTTTCCTCCAGAGTATACATGTTCAGGTCAGCAAGTCTCTCTTCATACGTCTTGGAACGCAACTCCCATACCATCCTCGTAGCTTTTCTTTGTACCGCTTCCATTTTTTTAACATCCTTCGCAAGGTACGGCCTCCAAAACTGAACACAATACTCCAGGTGGGGCCTCACCAACGTCTTATACAGGGGCATTAAAACCTCCTTTTTTCTGCTGGTCACACCTCTCTCTATACAGCCTAGCAACCTTCTCGCTACGACCACCGCCTTGTCGCACTGTTTCATCGCCTTTAGGTCCTCAGATATTATCACCCCAAGATCCCTCTCCCCGTCCGTGTCTATCAGGCTCTCCCCACCTAACACATACGCCTCCCTTGGATTTCTACTCCCTAAGTGCATCACTTTGTATTTCTTCGCATTGAATTTTAATTGCCAAACGTTAGACCATTTTTCCAGCTTCTTCAGATCTTTTTTCATGTTTTCCACTCCCTCCGGGGTGTCCACTCTGTTGCAAATCTTGGTGTCATCCGCAAAAAGGCAAACTTTACCTTGTAACCCTTCGGCAATGTCACTCACAAATATATTGAACAGAATGGGCCCCAGCACCGATCCCTGAGGCACTCCACTACTCACCTTTCCCTCCTCCGAGTGAACTCCATTCACTACCACCCTCTGGCGTCTGCCCGTCAACCAGTTCCTAATCCAGTTCACCACTTCGGGTCCTATCTTCAGCCCTTCTCGTTTATTCAAGAGCCTCCTGTGGGGAACCGTGTCAAAAGCCTTGCTGAAATCTAAGTAGATGACGTCCATAGCACGTCCTTGATTTAATTCTCCCGTCACCCAGTCAAAGAATTCAATGAGATTCGTTTGGCACGACTTCCCTTTGGTGAAACCATGTTGTCTTGGATCTTACAACTTATTGGCTTCCAGGAAATTCACTATCCTTTCCTTCAGCATGGCTTCCATTACTTTTCCAATAACCGAAGTGAGGCTTACCGGCCTGTAGTTTCCAGCTTCTTCCCTATCTCCACTTTTGTGAAGAGGGACCACCTCCGCCATTCTCCAATCCCTCGGAACCTCTCCCGTCTCCAAGGATTTATTAAACAAATCTTTAAGAGGACCCGCCAGAACCTCTCTGAGCTCCCTCAGTATTCTGGGGTGGATCCCGCCCGGCCCCATGGCTTTGTCCACCTTTAGCTTTCCAAGTTGTTCATATACACTCTCTTCCGTGAACGGTGCTCTATCCACTTCGTTTTCAGGTGTACTTTTGCCAGTCCCTCTCGGTCCTTCCCCAGGATTTTCTTCAGTAAAAACAGAACAAAAGTATCTATTTAGCAAATTGGCTTTTTCTTCATCATTTTCTACATAGCGTTTTGCTGTATCTTTTAGTCTCACAATCCCCTTTTTAGTCTTTCTCCTTTCACTAATATACCTGAAGAAGTTTTTGTCTCCCCTCCGTACATTTCTAGCCATTTGTTCTTCCGCTTGCGCCTTCGCCAGACGTACCTCTCTCTTGGCTTCTTTCAGTTTCATCCGGTATTCCTCCCCGTGTTCCTCTACTTGAGATTTTTTGTATTTCTGGAACGCTAACTCTTTAGCCTTTATTTTCTCAGCCACTTGCTTTGAAAACCATATCGGTTTCCTTTTTCTCTTGCTTTTATTTACCCTCCTTACATAAAGGTCTGTGGCCCTGTTTATTACTTCTTTTAGCCTGGACCACTGTCCTTCCACTTCTCGTATGTCCTCCCAGCCCATCAGCTCCTTCCTCAGGTATTCTTCCATTTTGTTAAAGTCAGCTCGCTTGAAATCTAGGACTTTGAGTTTGGAGTGGCTGCCATCCACATGAGCCATTACATCAAAACAAACCGTTTGATGGTCACTGTTTCCCAGGTGTGCAGCCACTCGGACATTTGACACACTATCCCCATTCGTGAGCACCAGATCCAACGTGGCTCCCTCCCTCGTGGGTTCGTTCACCATTTGTCTGAGCAGAGCACTTTGGAAAGCATCCACAATCTCTCTACTTCTTTCCGATTTTGCAGACGGAACCTTCCAATCTACATCCGGCAGATTAAAATCTCCCAACAGCAGCACCTCTCTTTTCTTCCCCAACTTTTGAATATCAGCGATCAGATCTTTATCTAGTTCTTCCAATTGTGTCGGGGGTCTGTAGACAACACCCACGTGGACCAAGGTTCTATCCTCTCTTTTTAAGGTGATCCATATTGCTTCTTCCTTTCCCCACTTCCCTGTCATTTCAGTTGCTGCGATATCATCTCTCACATACAGAGCTACTCCTCCACCTTTACGTCCCTCTCTATCCTTCCTAAATCAAGAAATGTATTAAGTTATGTCCAAGAAAAAAGGTATCATCTTATTTTCTTTTCCATGTTTTATTTTGTTTGATTTCTATTGATAATGTGTATGATGAAAGAAATAGCACAGAAGCCCCCAAAATAACTAAAAAGTGTCTCCAGCAGATATTCTTGAACATGTGTGATCACATCTATATAAGAATAATATCACTCTTACTTAGCAGTTAAGACCCCATTCTCAAAAGTACTTTCCCCTTAATGAGACTATGGTAAAACACTTGAAAAGAAAGCCTTTGGATTCCAAGTCACTTTCAAGCTATTCCAGCAGTTATTGAAAATTAAAGAACAGGAGAAGAAGATAATAAATGAGAAAGTCCCTGCAGCAGAGCAACCATGTGTAACCGCTAGGCTTGTGAAGGCCTGACAGTCTGAACATGAAAGCAAGCCAAGAATGTATCCTGGTTCTACCACATGCAATCTCAGTCAATAGCTCTCCTGCACAGCCACACGAGAAGGATAATACAATAGAGCACCTTTTGTCTGAAATAGCTGGAATCAGGCAGGTCCCAGATAATGAACCTTCTAAATAATGAGAATTGTCTGATAAAAGAATTGTGGATAATGGGAGGTTTTCCTGATAACAGAACACATGAAGTCAACCAATTTCCAGATAATAGAAAGGGGGGGGGGGAGTTTCCAGCTAATGGAACACGGTCTGAAATCCATGAATTTTTTTTCAGCTAATGGGAGTCTCTGGATAAATGGAATTTGGATAGAAGGTGCTCTACGGCATGTCCACAGTGACATTCAGAAAGAATAGCCAATTGTTCTCCCCGACTCAGCTCTTTCCTGACTTTCCCTTATTAATAACTGCAAACCTGTATATGAGGCTAACATGTAGGATGAGCTTTGGTTAGCTTATCCACGTTGGTGGACTACTTTGAAACTGGAATTTTGCATAGTCAGTTTTAAACAATACAAAAGAACAATGCAAAATGAAATCACTTGAACCCCCTTCAAATTATCAGCGTGTAAGTGAAAAGCACACAGTGACTGTAAACGCAGTGTTGCAAAGACATTATGGAGAACTCTGAAAATACAGACTACCTTTCTGATGCTCTACACTACTTTTTGTTTCATTCCAAAATGATGTACATCTTCAGAAATACTTAGATTAACATAAGAACATAAGCACCGCCATACTGGGTCCATCAAGCCCAGCATCCTGTCTCCGACAGTGGCCAATCCAAGCCTCAAGAACCCAGCAAAAACCCAAAAACAAAACAAAAATTTAAATGAATAATAACTGATCACAAGAAGCAGCAGTGGGGTCTGAACTGACCAGCTCGGGATGTCAAGACTGATCCTCTAACCAATAGGCTACTCCTCCATGCCTATGGCACTACTACGAATCACTACAGCTCATCAGCTCAAGCAAAATAAAACAAAATGGGGCTTTGGAAACTTCATGGACAGATGAAAACCAGGGCTTTTTTGAAGGGGTACCTGGGGGTACTGAGTACCAGCACCTTTTCCATTGTCTGCTAAAATTGACCCTTGGACCCCAAGTTTTAATGAAAGAGCTCAGGCTCTACACACCAATTCTGCTTTGTCATAGGTTCTGTGACTGGTTGCTGGGGTCCTGGCTATTGTGGGAAGGGTCCCTCAGTGATCACCCCCACCCCTGAAGAGTGGCCTAGCATTTGAGTACCGGCACCTTTTTCACTAGAAAAAGTGCACTGATGAAAACAGTCATATAATAAAGCAAGGCAAATCTATCTCATGAATATTCATTGTGAATATACTGAAAACCTGACTGGCTGGGGTTCCTCCAGGACCAGGTTTGGGAACCACTGGGCTAGACTGAGGGCAAGTTCAAAAGTAGAATAATACAATAATTCTTCACCAAAAGGCTGCTAGATTCTTGGACTAGCCCACAGCATAGTTGGCAGGGCAAAAATTGGTACCAGAGTTCCAAAAAACAGTGCAGCCTGCAGTAAGAAGGAGAAATGGCTGAGCTCAACAAACTTCAAGATATTTGGGGGGTGCTGTCATAATAGGGTCCTGAAAATCCCTATTACATTTTTAACACAGATTATTTGACTTCTATGTCGGATAAGCAGGCCAAAGTATCGGCCTGCTTATCCAACATTGCTGCCTGGATGTCCAACCGCCACCTGAAACTGAACATGGCCAAGACCGAACTCATTGTCTTTCCACCCAAACCCACTTCTCCTCTCCCTCCACTCTCTATTTCAGTCGATAACACCCTCATCCTCCCCGTCTCATCTGCCCGCAACCTCGGAGTCATCTTCGACTCCTCCCTCTCCTTCTCTGCGCATATCCAGCAGACAGCCAAGACCTGTCGCTTCTTTCTCTATAACATCAGCAAAATTCACCCTTTCCTCTCTGAGCACACCAACCGTACTCTCATCCACTCTCTCATTACCTCTCGCCTTGACTACTGCAACCTACTCCTCACTGGCTGCCACTTAACCATCTACTCCCCTTCAATCCGTTCAGAACTCTACTGCGCGTCTTATCTTCCGCCTAGACCGATATGCTCATATCACCCCTCTCCTCAAGTCACTTCACTGGCTTCCGATCAGGTACCACATACAATTCAAGCTTCTCTTATTAACCTACAAATGCACTCAATCTGCAGCCCCTTATCACCTCTCTACCCTCATCTCCCCTTTCGCTCCTACCCGTAACCTCCGCTCACAGGACAAATCCCTCCTCTGAGTACCCTTCTCCACCATCGCCAACTCCAGGCTCTGCCCTTTCTGCCTCGCCTCACCCTATGCTTGGAATAAACTCCCTGAGCCCATACGCCAAGCCCCCTCCCTGCCCATCTTCAAATCCTTGCTCAAAGCCCACCTCTTCAATGTCGCTTTCGGCACCTAACCATTATACATCTATTCAGGAAATCTAGACTGCCCCAATTTGATTAACTGCACTTCTTTGTCCTTTAGATTATAAGATTCTTCGAGCAGGGACTGTCCTCTGTGTTAAATTGTACAGAGCTGCGTAACCCTGGTAGCTCTTTATAAATGTTAAGTAGTAATAAGTAGTGTTTTAGGGGCCCTTTTACTAAGGCCTGGGAGGGCTAACGCGTGGGTAGCGCATGCCAAATCGGCACTGCTGCTGGGCTAGCATGTGTGCCCAGTGGCAATTCTGAGTTTGGCATCCACCAAATCCCTCAGTAGAAAATTATTTTTATTTTATTTATTTGTTACATTTGTATCCCACATTTTCCCACCTATTTGTATGCTCAATGTGGCTTACATAATACCGTAGGTGTACACCAAGCTGGTAAAGAACAAATACAAAGTGGTATTATGGTAGAATAAGATACATGTGTTACAGACACATTTGGGAATCGTAGAGAGGAGGAGTTGCGTAGAGTCCATTACTAGCTTTAGTTAGTTGTGTAGCAGGGTTCAGGCTTTTAGGTTATGTCAGTAAGGTATGCTTTTTTGAATAGGTAGGTTTTTAGTGATTTCCTGAAATTTAGATGGTCGTATGTTGTTTTCACGGGGGGCATTCCCGGTGGTAATCAGCAGTTAGCGTGTGCTACCTGCTTACCACGTGGGTAGCACGTGAGCTCTTATCATTAGGTCAATGGGTGGCGGTAAAGGCTCAGGCCATAAATAGGCGTGTGTTAGTGTTCATTTCAGCGCACGCCCATTTCCCAGCCCATTAAAGCCCTTTTTTCCAGCTGTGGTAAAAAACAAATGGCCCAGTGTGTGCCCAAAACACATGCCCACGCTGCCGCAGGCCACATTTTACCACTTTTTTGTAAAAGGACCCCTTAATTCTAAGAAGGTGTACAGCAAGAGTAAGTCAAACATAGACAATAGACAAATGCAAAGTATGGCACAGTAAATTACATGACAATTGGGCTCATTTTCGAAAGAGAAGGACACCCATCTTTCGACATAAATCGGAAGATGGACGTCTTTCTCCCAGGGTTGTCCAAATCGGTATATCGAAAGCCGATTTCGGATGTCCCCAACTGCACTCCGTCACAGGGATGGCCAAAGTTCAAGGCGGCATGTCGGAGGCGTAGCAAAGGCGGGATTTGGGCGTGCCTAACACTTGGACGTCCTTGACCCATAATGGAAAATAAGGACGTCTCTGACGAGCACTTGGCGTTTTCACCCGGACCTGTTTTTATTACGACTAAGGCACAAAAAGGTGCCTGAACTGACCAGATGACCACCGGAGAGAATCGGGGATGACCTACCGTTACTCCCCCAGTGGTCACTAACCCCCTCCTACCCTCAAAAACATCTTTAAAAATATTTCGTGTCTGCCTCTATGCCAGCCTCAGATGTCATACTCAGGTCCATGACAGCAGCATGCAGGTCCCTGGAGCAATTTTAGAGGGTGAGTGCACTTCAGATAGGCGGACCCAGCCCCATCCCCCCTACCTCTTACGTTTGTGGAGGAAACAGCAAGCCCTCCAAAACCCACCACAAACCCACTGTACCCACATCTAGGTGCCCCCTTCACCCATAAGGGCTATGGTAGTGGTGTACAGTTGGGGGTAGTGGGTTTTGGGGGGCTCAGCACACAATGTAAGGGAGCTATGTACCTGGGAGCAATTTATGAAGTCCACTGCAGTGCCCCCTAGGGGGCCCGGTTGGTGTCCTGGCATGTCAGGGGGACCAGTGCACTACAAATGCTGGCTCCTCCCATGACCAAATGGCTTGCATTTGGTTGTTTCTGAGATGAATGTCCTTGGTTTCGAAAATCACTGAAAATCAGAGAGAACCATGTCTAGGGACGTCCATCTCTAAGGATGACCAAATTTAAGGATTTGGACATCCCTGACGGTATTTTCGAAACGAAAGATGGACATCCATCTTGTTTTGAAAATACGGGTTTCTCCACCCCTGGATCGGGACGTTTTGCAAGGACGTCCAAATCGAAACGTGGACATCCCTTTTGAAAATGCCCCTCCATGTCAACACAATACACAATAAAACATTTTATAGACAGCATAGAGTGTAAGCAAAGACGAAACATATAGATAGATAACACAATGTAAAGAAGTTAGAAAATAAGCAGATTAAGGGGCCCTTTTACTGAGCTGCGCTATAAAACAGGCTTAGCATGTCCTTACATGAACCTTTCCCGCATGCTAAACCCATTTCAAGTGTGGCAGTCAAAAAGGGCTTTTGTTTATTTCTTGAATATACAGCCATGTGCTAATGTTAGCATATCACTCAGCTATTTCAAAAAAATTACCACCAGAGCACATACTGCCTCCTATTTAGGAGGCACTAAGGGCTCCCGTATTATGGGCACTCTAACCATTTAGTAATGTCAGTGCACCAGGGGGTCTTTTACAAAGGTGTGTGTTTTTAGCACACTGGTGAATAGTGCACGCTAAAAATGCTAGCGCACCTTTGTAAAAGGGGGCCCTAGTTGATTAGCATATCCACACCCATTCTCCACCCGTCACGCCCCCTACAAAAAATACTAAAAAATAAATAAATAGCAAATACTTAGAACACAGATGGCAAAACTAACACAGGACGCTTTAGCACATCCTGTTAGGACATTTTTTCCGTGTTAGGCATCTGTTAGCACCTAACACAGCTTAGTAAAAGGGCCCCTTAGTTAAAGAAAGTTGCAAGTTAATGAGACACATAAAATCTGAAGTAACAGAGCACTGAAATGTGAAGCTTACTCCATTTTAACTTTAGTGGTTAGAGGTGGATATTAAATCTCACTAACAGCTCTAATTATTCAGTTGAAGGCTATTTACTCAAGTCCTGAATGACCCAGAGCCTCAGAGGCAGACATACTCTGCACTGGGATCCTCAAGGTTTAATTAAAGAACATTTCACGTATGATAAGTGTTCCACACTTGCATCCATGCAAGACCCCTATCCTTGGATTCTATATATTGTGCTGAGATTTCCGCACAGAAATCAAAGAGTATTCAATAACAATGCACAAAACCTAATTGGATAACAAGCCAATCAGCACTGATAATTGACAGTTAACAAGCAACTGACATTAATTAATTAAAATGTGCTTGCAGAATTGTCTAAGCATATTCTAGAATGTGATGCGCCTAAATTCTAAGTTGCATAGTCGAAAGAGGCATGGCCATGGGTGTGGACTGGACGGGTCATGGGCGTTTCTAAAATGTATGCATATGGTTATAGAATACACCTGGTCAGCGTGTAATTTAGGTGTCAACATTAGCACCAAGTTTTACTTGACATAACTGCCTATGACTAAATTTAGTCGTGCGGACAGGTGCTCAGCATATTCTATAAATCACACAGAAATTTAGCCTTATTCTATAAAGTACGCCTACATTTAGGTGTACTTTATAGAATACACCTAGGCATATTTCATTTCAGTACCGATTTTTTAGGCATCATATATATAATCTAGTCCAATATTTGCAGCCTCCATTCAAACACCCACCTCCATCCTAAAAACTACTTCTTTTACATATACACCCTACTCTATTCTCTACAACAGCACCCTACCTAACCTTGATCTATGCACTAGCTCACCTCTGACCTGTCTACCAACACCCCTAAGGTAGGTGGGTGAGGAAGCTGGGTTGGTTGATGGGGTATCTAGATGAGGGGTGCATTTGTAGGTAAGTATAGTTAGGTGGGTGGGGAAGTGAATTGTTTGGTGGGGTAGCTGGATGGGGCCTTAGCTGATAGGTGGTTGGATGGGTTAGGGTGAGCTAGTGGGTGGGTCCATGTCTGAGTAGAAGGATGGGGAGTAGGTTGGTGGTCGGATGGTAGTTAGGTCAATAAGAGGATGGATTGGTAAGTATGGTGGGGTTAGCTGAGTTGAGAGGGGGATTATGAGAGGGTCCTGGACAGGCTACTGTAGTACAAGGGTCCTTTATCTAGACCCTTGCACCTGAGGATCTTGGGTCAGGGTTACAAAACTTATGGGGCCCCAAATTGTTAATTCCATCTCCAGAAGTCTTTGGTGGCTGTTTTTTCAAATTTCCAGTTGACTTGCCATTGAAATCAATTGGGAAATTTTAAATTTACTGCACTTCAGGAGCTAAAGTTTCTGTGCTAATCAGAATTTTAGCACACTTTCCTGCACTGAATGTAATTCTAAATGCAGGTCATTATTATGTAAAATGTACTATAGTTAGCTCACTCCTTTACCTCTCATGTAGCACATATTTTTGTACACTGAAGCCTTACCTACATTGAAAGTAATTTTAGCCCACAACAAACCTGTGCTAAAAGGAAAAAATAAGGTCTACTGATCCTAGTGCAGTTCACAAAATCAGTCCCTTCATTAGCTGTCATAATCTGCTGGATTCTATACAGCGCGCCTAGAGATCCATGCCGAAATCCAGGTGTAGTTTTTTTTTATATATTTTTATTGAGGTACAGGACATTCAAAATTAAGCAATGAAATAAAAGAACAAAGTCCTAAACCACAATTCACAGCAAAGGATCAAAGTGAAATAAGAACCACAACAGGAACACCAGGAACAGTACCACCCAACCGAATACTGTCCGAACATCCTGCCCAAGTTTTGATTACCCAACAAACTCCCCACCTCCCCTCCCCCTGCTCCTGGATCACCTGCGGGTCAGTATTAGGTCCCAACAATAGCACAGCATAAAGTTGCCAAAGAGAATAATAAGCCTGGTGCATCAGTTTATGGGCAGATTTTAGCTGTTCCTGCTCCCAACGAGCCATCAGAAGCATCCTTACATTCCAGTGCCGTAAGGACGGCGGGCTCTCAGCAACCCAGTGCACCAATATGGTCTTCCTGGCCAACATTAATGCCACGCAGATAAAGAGACCCTGAGAATCAGGGACCCCCCTGTCCACTTAAAGCAGACTCATCCTCCAACCAGGCATATTCTATAAAAATGCACGTAACTTAATTGGCTTAATAAGCTAATCAGCATTGATAACAGCACTTGGGAATAATTAGAATTTACATGAACAGCTCGCCAAGTGTACTCTGTAATGAACTGCACCTAAATTCTAATGCGTGTGGTTCGAAAGGGGCGTGGCTATAGGTGGGGAAATGGGCATTCCATGGGCATTCCCAAATTTACATTCGTAGTTATAGAATATAGCCACTGCACGTAAATCTATGCAGAGGGATTAACGCCACATTTTCATTGGTGTAAATGGAGGCGAATAGTTTTAGGCGCTGGGATATCAACCAAGCATATTCTATATACCACGCCTAAAGCTAGACACCACTTATAGAATATGCTTAGGTGAAAATGTTTACCGTGCGGATTTTTTAGGTACCTTATATAGAATCTGACCCAATGTGCATTTCCAGCCAGTGAGACACTTTCACTCATGCACTAATATGAATATTATGATTCCATGGGTTAACTTTTACTTAATCACCAACAATTATCCTCTCCTTTCAAATACTACTGAAATGATATTCTTAGCAACATGAATTGTTCATATCAGACGAGATGAGTCACAGAAGTGAACTGAGCATACCACAGACCCTGATGAAGAGAACGAAACTTTTGCCATTGTCGGCCATGGACAGCAGAAGGAAATTGTGCACCTGTAAGAGAAAAGTTCCTTATTTTTTGGGACTTTGAAAATTTTAAAATTAATTCGTAATTTGTGGAGATTTTTCTGCCAATGATGACAACAAGCGCTCCGGGAAGTTAACGACTTGTGAGCCCAGCACAAAGGAGTCTATTGAGGCTTTTCCTCTATTAGTTCTGATATGAGCAATTCATGTTGCTAAGAATATCATTTCAGCAGTATTTGATAGGAGAGGATATAATTGTTGGTGATTGATTATTTGGGGTATCCTCCAAAGCTCTGCGATTGAGTTATGGAAAATTTGAACTTTTACTTAACACATGAGATGCAGAATATATTTATCCTCAATGTCTGTTTCATTTCCTTGTTTATAGTGATGGATATTGTAAACCTGTCTCAATGGTGAATGAGGGGAAAATCAAAACATGTTTATCTAAAAGGCAGAAATTTTCTATGTAGGCTTTGGTTGGGCTGTTATTGATAATGTACAAAGCCTCCCTTTACATTTAGATATTAGATGTTCAAAGTGCATGCTATTGATCTTGAAATAAAGACCTTGATATATTTTTTAGCACAGCTTAACATCCTTTTGATAAGCACTTTAATCCACTACAAAGTTGAACATAGAGAAAAAAAAATTGGCTTTGGACAGCTCTGCTCTCTTTAGAGAAACTAAGGTTTTTTAAGTTTTTTGGCAGTCATCCAAGACATAAAGCATGCTAGGCTTCATCTCTTTCACTGCATGCCACTCCAACCTTAAAACAATCGACAAAATACAAGCTCTTCTTTTAAAGTGGAAGCAATACTACAAACCGCTGAGTTTCTTGGTGTTATTTTTCATCCCATGTTATATTTTTGTTTCTCTTACTAAAGTGCATTAAGCAGTTAACAAGCAAATTAGCGCGCATTTGTTTCTAACGCACTAGCTCACTAACTGTTCTCATGCTGGTTTAGCAGGTAGTGTGCGCTAATTCACTCATTAAGGGGCCTAAAAGTGGCCTGCGTTGGCCTAGGCGTGTGTTTGGATGTGTGTTGGTCCATTTCCTCAGCACGCCTAGAAAAAAAAAGGCATTTTTTTGTGCCGGAAAATGGGCGTGTGGCAAAATTAAAACCAAAGTGCTTCCATTTTCAGGCTGAGACCTTACCACCACCCACTGACTTAGCAGTAAGGTCTCACATGCTAACTGGGCAGTAAGGGTTCAACACATGTAAACTGCCGATTTATACCAGGTAAGTGCCATGCGGTAGAAAATAGAAAATATTTTCTACCACGTGTTTTGGGCTTGTGCCAAACATTAAATCACCACCCAGGGCACATGGTAGCCGGGTGGTAGTGCCAATTTGACACGCCACGTGCCTTAGTAAAAGGGCCCCCAAATGCATTCTGTATTAGGGTGGGAACTAGACGGAGCATAGGTGGAGAAGGGTTGTGGATAACATACTGCAGCTGGTGCAAGGAGAATTCTGAAAGCGGTCACTTGTGCAGTTAACACCAGGGGCGTAGCCAGACTTCAACGAAAGGGGGGTCCAGAGCCCGAGAGGAGGGGCACGTTTTAGCCCCCCCCCCCCGGCACTGCTGACCCCCCCGCTACTTTTGACCCCCCTCCTGCTGCCGTCAACCCTCCTCCACCACTATCGACCCCCCCCCCCCCGCTGCTGCCAACCCTCCCCCACTACCACCTATGTGCAGACGTCAGGAGTCAACAAAAGACTCACAGAAACAGAATCCAGATCAGCAACGCGCCGGAGACTGGCGCTGAAGAGGACTTCAGCTGGCGGGGGTTGGGGATGGTGGCAGCAGTGGAGGGTTGGCGGTGGCGGGAGGGGGGTCGGCGGCAGGGGGCTAAAAGTAGGGGGACCAGGGCTAAATCTGTGGGGGCCCATGCCCCCGTGGTCCCACCTAGCTACGCCCCTGGTTATCACTGGTTCACTTAGTGCATCTTCGGTAATTGCGACCAGAGTTAATAAACATTTCTGCGTGAGAACTGCAGGGGACATACAGGGCACACACCCCAAAGGTTGCTGCACTGCGTTTGCACTTACTGTGCATTAAGGTTTGCTATAAAGGCCCGGGTAAGTGCAAACTCTACTTCACTTTAGTAAAGGGGCTCCTTTGTTCAACAAAAATTAAGCACCTTTATCATTGCCTTATTACTTATTTTTTAAAAACTCTACATTCCCACTTCTCCACTACCTATGCCATGCTTGTGTTTTCTATGTATTTGCCCAATGTGTCCACAGATTTTTGATGATGATGATGATCAGGGCAGCAGCACCCATGACTACTTTCATTCATATAAGCAAACTTTAAACAGGGATAGTTCCTCATGCATGACGGAGAAATCGAAGAGAGAAGATTTTAAAGGTTATCCACATGGCAGTTAAGACAGTGCAGTCTTAACATATCATCTCTCTAGTATTTGTGCTGCGCCCTATCTGGTTTGGCATCACATGCAATACTGTGCTGCTGAGCAATGTTGCAACCTCCTGTTTGTGCACATTCTCCTCCCTAAGTCATGCATATTTAATATGCTTTCCTATTCTAACCTTCAATGAGTATAGCTAAAAATAGATTAACAATACAACAAACTTTCTGGGGGGGTTTTTTTTCTTTCTCTCACACATCCAACATTGGTCTCTCAGCTGTAATTGCATCTACAAGACAGCCTGCAGGTTTTTGTCAGCAGTCCTTCCCCAGTTTTCACTGATAAGAAGTTTTTCTCCAGATTATTTTTCTTTATCTATAAGATATGAAGGGAAATGGGACTTGATATACCACATTTCTGAGGTTTTTGCAACTACATTCAAAGCAGTTTACATATATTCAATTACTTATTTTGTACCAGGGGCAATGGAGAGTTAAGTGACTTGCCCAGAGTCACAAGGAGCTACAGTGGGAATCAAACTCAGTTCCCCAGGATCAAGGTCCACTGCACTAACCACTAGGCTACTCCTCCACTCGTTAAAACGAGAGGGGCAAGTTAGAGAGGTTTCTTTCCAAATTGCGTTTACTTTCCAAGTAGGGTTTATATCTAAAAGGAGTATTTTTTTTTTACATAGTAAGTATCCCTGTAGAAACTGATAGTTCCCCATGACACCAATGACACGTTAAATGGAGCATCATCGTGTGACATCTCAAGAAATCCCCTCCCAGTTTTCCAATAAGGGATTACATCAGAAAGCACGAGGTTCTTTATTTCGCACTTCCACATCAATTATTCCCCCTACGTTTAGGATTATATCATTAGGGTAAACGACTTCAGACAACTTGAAAAAAAAAAGAGAGAGAGAGCTAGCAGCAGGTGTATAGATTAAAAGATTATTCCTAAACGAAAGCATCTGATGCTGCAAAGGAAGAAATGCATGTCTCCATCCTTCCTCTCCGTAACAGTTGTAAGAGAACCCCCCACCCCACCCCAAAAAATAAGCGGAAAATTTGTGTGATCCAACAGGGCAAGCAGTCCTGAGAAATACTTATCTCCTTTCTCTCCAACTCGTCCTTACAGTTCAATGTTTATTAAAGTTGCTTAAAGGCAATCAGGATTCAAGGATCCCTGCAAAATAATTGTCAGCTGCCCTTGAACTCTCCGGACTGCGAGGGGGGGAAAGGGGGGGGAACCTCTTCTTCTGCTGCCTTTATGCATTATTCACTCCAGTGGCTGTCTGCCCAGGATGTGTGTAAGTAACCTTAAACTGGCAACTGCTGGTTTAGGGATTTCGGTTTCCTGGAAACTGGTGCAGGTTTTCCGTGAGCTCAGCACCTCTCCAGTAATAATCACCCCCCACCCCGGCCAAGAGACGATCCTCTTATCCTTGCAAACAGAGGAGACAACTTCCACCTTAGGCAAAGAAAGCAAGAAAATCGTTGCCAAACCCCTGGACGTCTACTAACCACAGATGGGCGCATTTTTTTCCCACCTGCCACCGAAGAACGATCCACCCCCACCGTCCTCAACTTTTTTTCTGCTCCCAAACAATAGTCTGGTGCTCCGATTCTGCCTTCTTTTATGTTTTTGTTTTTTTTTTACCTTTATGGATGCCTACATGCTTTCATAGAAAAGAAATGAAAAAGCAGCTGGCATAGTGGGCTGCAACGGTTTATTTCATTAAAAGACATTTCAGTCTTCTGACCTCCTGCATGATCACTTATGATACGTTTCCACATTTCCATCCACGCAGGACCCCCTATGGTTACAGCTTCCATTCAAACGCGATATCAGCTTAAAATTGTCATCAAAGTTGTGAGGCAAAGATGGGCAATATTACAATCTATGCAAACGAAAACCTGAAGCATTTAGCTAAATGGGTGCTTCGCCCTGCAAATAGCACAGTGAGACCGTTCAAAGAAAATGAGCCTTGAGCAGACTGCCAGGTACAGGAGGAGACGTGCACTTTTCCGAGGTTTCGCTTGAGTTGCCCGCCTTGTTGTGCCTGGAGTTATCCGGGGAAATTGTACGATGCAAGATCTCACGTATATAGACGAACCATACATACATCCAAAATAACGCAAATGTCCAAACTAGAACCACAATACTGAAAATCGAGAAAGAATTGCAAACATGGCACTAAGCTCTCCCCCTCCCCCCAAACATCTGAAGGTTACATTTCACAAGAATCAGCAGCAAACCACCTGCAACCCTGCGGAGCCCCGTGGCTGCTGCCAGTAACAGATCAGGGAGCATCACAAGAAGCTCTTACCTGGCTGTAGGAGGCATCCCACGAGAAGGTGTAATTCGAAAAGCAGGAGGAGAAGGCATCTTCCGAGAGCCCGCAGCTCGCCATCCTCTCTCTCTCTTGCAGATGGAAATGCGGAGGAGCCGAAGCCCTGGCTGCCCCGATTTCTTCCTTTGCTTCCTCCTCCTCCAGCAGCAGCAGCAGTGGTGAGAGGGACTGGCAGGCTGGCTGCTCGCACTGCTCTGGATCTGCCTGTCTTCATGTATCTGTGAGCAGTGCTCGGGCACCTACTGCTCCCATCCAGCCCCCCTCTCCAAAACACTCACATCGGTTTCTTTAGTGTGATGTCAACAGTGGAAGAAACAGACCACAAGTCACAGCAAATATATACTAACTGTAACCAAAATCAAAAGCCCATCCCCACACCAACAGAGAACTTGCCACGAAGGAAACACTATCCTCTCTCTTTAATGCTAATATTCTTTGGATTACCCATCTTTGCCCCAGACCTAGCTTAACTCTGCTGGGTCAGCTGCCCCAAGCTGTTGCTTACAATTTTCTTTAAACACCTCCCCAGCCACCTGTATTATGGTCAGTCAGGGTCAACCTTTAACTTCGTTTCATAACAGTATTTACATTTTCCACAGTCAACCAATTAATTAATTAATTTATTTATTTATTTATTTATTTATTGCATTTGTATCCCACATTTTCCCACCTATTTGCAGGCTCAATGTGGCTTACAATTTCCATCATGACTTGTGGTGTGAGGTCTCTGAAGATATTTTTGGACTAAACTAATACTTACATCCAAGTGTCTCCTAGTTAATACGTTTGAGTGCTTTCAATTGTAACCATAATCTTTTTCAACTTATGAACTGCTGCCATAGGAACCACTAACTCCTTCCTAAGGAATGACCACCACCCCCTCCCTCACACAAACAAGCATTAGGGCTTCATTATTGCTTCCATTACTGATTACAATTCCAAATTAGAAATGTCCAAACCTATATGGGAGACTGGCATCTGAATGGCACATGAACTGTGGCACACACACACATGAACTGCAGTTTGTATCTATTTATTTATGTACTTATTTATGACATTTAGATCACAGATTAAACATGAATTAGATTGAAACCTGGTTTGGGGGGGCATTGCCCCCCACACATGAACTGAATGTCTGGAAGGGGAAAGGGATGTGCAAAAGATAATGTTATGGGGGGAGTGAGGGGATACTGCCCCCCCCCAAACGATCTGGAAGAGAAAAGGGAGGGAGGTTCCTTGCCTTGTGAATTTTGTATTTTTTTGAGTTATGGGTGGGACTTGTCCTCCTTAGTGTGGTGGGAATTGTCCAGATGGGAATTGGTGGGTGGGAACTGTCCGGTGGGAACTCACCTAGAACCACAGATGAGTACTTATACCAGCTCAAAGGCTCGTGTGTTTGCTCCAGTCTACAGTTAGGTGTGGATGTGTTCTAGAACATATGTGTGCAAGCCCTGGACACGCCCCTGACCCACCCATGCCCCTCCCCGGTCCACCCCCCCCCCCCCCCCCCTTACAATTGCATGCTATGGATTTTGCGCTCAAACAGAAGGAAGTAGCGGTTGGCCAAAAGATGATGTGATGTGGGATGCCATGAGTGTGTGCCACGTTTTGGTATTTGTGGTGGGTGAACTAGATCTACAAAAGTGAACCTAAAGAAAAACCACCAGTTCCAGAGTCCTGTGCTGTGGAAGATTACATCTTCGCCCTAGAAGGAAGGATTTTAAGACAACTACAAGACCGTGTTACTGTGTTCTGCAGTAGGGTTGTCTGTAATTGTCTGTGACCCCTGAGGCAGACGGCTTTCACCGCCAAAATATGGCCAGTGTTGGCTCCTTTGATTGGTGCTTTGAATAAAAGTGGTTCATCTTTTGGCCAGCCTCTACTTTCTCCTGTTTGTGCTACCTTCTCGTAGAGGTTCCTTCCTGTTTGCTGTGCCTGTGGATGGATTTTGCGCTTACTTGTTATACAATACCAAGGTCGGTTTGTCTTGTGCTATTTAATGCCAATTATTGCTAGGTAACATCAATTACCAGCTCATTATTACATTACATGTGCAACTGACCTTATTCTATAACTTGCACACTAAGCGGAAAATTGCACAGCTAACTTTACAGAATTTGGGGGTTTGTGCTTTTATTGGCTGCTACTGCCTTCCTCACCTTGAAGGCCCCACGGCACATGATCAGGAAAGCTGTCCCAATTAGCAAGATTTCATAGATATCTACAACTCCTGTCATCTTCTAAAACAGTATGTATTTTTCTTTTCATAAACACTTTAAAACAGTTCTTTTCCACTCATTTTTGATCTTAGAGAACTGTTAATAAATGTATATTGTAGTTTTACGTGTAACTTCCCAATGATTGTATTGCTTACTCTGATGTAAACAACTTTGGATCCTCTTCAGGGAAAAAGTGGGTTATAAACATTCCAGATTAGGTAAGATTAGAGTCAGGTTTTTAGGATATCCACAATGAATATGCGTGAGACAGAAACATAGAAACATGACGGTAGATAAGAGCCAAATGGCCCATCCAGTATGCCCCTCCACGGAAACCACTATCTCCTCCTCTCCCTAAGAGATCCCACATGCCTGTCCCACACTTTCTTAAAATTCAAACACAGTCCTCGTCTCCACCACCTCCACCGGGAGGCAATTCCATGCCTCCACCACCCTTTCTGTGAAAAAGCACTTCCTTAGATTACTCTTGAGCTTATAACCTCTTAAACGTCATCCTATGCCCTCTCATGCCAGAGTTTTCCTTCATTTGAAAGAGGCTCACCTCCTGTACATTAATGCCACAGAGGTATTTAAACGTCTCTATCATATCCCCTCTCTCCTGCCTTTCTTCTAATGTATACATATTGAAAGCCTTAAGTCTGTCCCCATACACTTTATGACAGAGACCACTGACCAGTTTAGTATCTGCCCTCTGGACCGACTTCATCCTGTTTATATCTTTTCGTAGATGTGGTCTCCAGAATTGCACACAGTATTCTAAATGGGGCCTCACCAGAGACTTATACAAGGGCACTATCACCTTCTGCTGGCCATTCCTCTCCCTTTGCACCCGAGCAACCTTCTGGTTTTGACCAAGGGGGCAATGCATGCAAATCTCTCTCATGCATATTCATGGAGATTGCCCAAAACTCTGACTGCCTGGATGTGCCCTGAGGACTAGGTTGAGAAGCACTGGTCTAAAATACCTGATATGAGAGACCTCCTCAGATCTTTGCATCATCTTGTTTCCTCTATCCCTTTCATTGTTTTCCTTACTAAAAGGGCTTTTGTAAGGTGTGGCGAAACTGTGAGGTTTAAGCCTGAAAACTGTATTATTTCTTGAAGTGTATTTCTCTAGTTTGGCCAGCAGGTGGTGCATGTTTGTGTTTAAAGCTGTTACAGAGAACTGACTGTTCCCTCTTTAGTTAACACAGATAAGAAGTAACCTGCTATTTTTAAAAATTGTTGTTCTGGGCTCTGATTAGCCTAGGAGCTCAAAATTCAGCTAGGGTGTACTGGCTTTTTCTCCAGTCTCAGCTTGGAAGTAGAGAAAGAAAGACCTCTTTACTGAGACCCTGTTAGCAGTTATATTTCATAACCTGTGAGCAGCTACATTTCCTGTACTTCTCAGGTACTATTTAGATAGTAAACAAATGTTTAGATAGTTTTATAACTGATCCATATTCAGCTACCTGTTATGTGCTGTTTTTGTTCCATCTGTTTTTATGGTTCACTGTTCAATATTTTCATGGCAATAAACAATTTTAGTTTATTGCCTCTGCTTGTCTGGATTGACTAAGAATCCTGGTGGGTTGTGTGTTGGGTCTGTGAGTGCTTCCTAGGAACTGTGGAACCACTCGGAGTGTGGCCTCAGTAACCTAGAAATCACTGGGGATATTTTGAGAGCGAGAGACTCGCCCAGAGGCGGTTGGGATCCAGTCGGTGGGAGGAGGGTGCTAATGTAGAGCGCAAGCAGCAGGTGCAGGCGGACCTCAGCTGTGCTGGGGATAGACCCTCTAAGTGGCTGCGGGGTAGCCCCAGGCGGATGGCTAGGCATTTTGTGACATACGGTCTTTCTTCATAGGTATTTTATAAATAGGAGCAATCCCCATGAGACACAGCATAGCATGCATGAGAGAGTTACCTTTGTCCTTTATGTCCAATGTAAACTCTACTACATTCCCTATCCTCAGTTTTCCAAAACCACCTTAGCCTTTTAGGCCATAAATCCCTTCAGCTTCTTCCACCCCTGACCGTAGCTGTTCCATGTGTTTCTTGCTAAAGACTATTGTGCCAGGTCTACTGCTCTAGAAGCTTCATTTTGTATAACTTCGCTGAGATTCTTGGAGGATGCATCTCAGTCTCTGGCAGCAAATACCTGAAATGCCATCACTAAACAGAGGAAAGAGATTCCACTACATTGTTCCGTTCTTGGTTCTGAATTCAGTATTCAGCTCTGAGCATTTCAGAGCCAGCAAGCTGGTCAGTCTCATCACTAAATTCAAGTAAGTCTTCTGCTTGCTTTTTTATTGATTGTACCCCTGTCATGTTGTCTCTCTGAGGCCACCCTCTCATTCACACATTCCACTTCCCATGCACTAATAGCCACCATTATTGGATAAAGCTACAAAAAATGTCACATCTTTTGTCAGACCCCAAAGGTGCCCCCTTGAAGCCATTCCTCAATACACATTTTACCATTCATGTATGCAGCGAAGCTCTTTCCTCTTTCTGAATCTGTTAACATTTCTTTACTGCTTACCTCTGGCTGTTTTATCACAGTTCCTCCATTCAAAAGTAAAAACTATTCCCAGGTTCCCAGGCTACCAAGCAGGGGCAATGGAAATCTTTTGGGTTAGAAGAAGAGCCAAATAAACCAATCTTAAGTCCTGCCATGTAATTGCTGATGCTGTGTTGGGCAAAAGATTGGTAGGGTCAAGGTCCCTGTAGCCCACACCATTTCTCTGCCTAGGCTGCCAAGATGCCTTTCGTCTCTGCTATAATTCTTATGAAGTGGTGACTCACTAGCCTTCTAATCAAGGCTTTCCCTAACAGAATTATGAAACCTGTGACATTTGCATGGCCTGTTCCTGTCTACAGCTGTTTTAATCTCACCTTTTGGATTCCTAGTCATGTTATTTAAACCATTTAAAAAGGTCAGTGTTACCTGTGGGCACACTCTCACCTACAGTTTTATTGTGGCAGTTTCAGTGTCCAGAAATGCCATACCTCACCCAGCTCCTCCTCTTCCTGGTTCTGCGGAGCTTCCAGTACCTTCCTGCACAGACTGGATCCATTAAGTTCTCCAAGTAATATACTATTGCATTTGGACCACCAATCCACTCTTTTGACCACTGCTAAAAGATGCTGAACTTTTCAAAATAGGCACGAGAGACCATCCTACAGAAAGGCATTTGTCCACGTACAACTTATCCTCAGATTGGCAACCCAACACATGAAAGCTCTGTTTGGATGGACAAGTAACAGTGAAACAGTTGACTGCGTACGTCTTCGCTGACTAGGGCCATGCCCCAATGCCTAATCAGCTGAGTCATATTCTCTACTATTGGTTTAAGAAATCGTTACCAGAGTCTCTTATGGTACGACAAGTGGCGCATGAGCTGGAATTTTCCAGGTTCCTTCTTGGGGACACACACAATAGGGAGATGCTTAGGTTTTTCATGACCACCTGGTGAAGATGCCAGCTATATTTACTAGCTCTGTTTTTCTACCTATTTTCTAACCACCCAACTATGCCATTCTGTAAACCTGAAGTTACTGGCAGAGTAATCTGCTTGTGAGCTCATATATGATATGTATAAACTGGCTAACAGCATCCAGATTGGGGTATTCCATGAACTCCTATACAGGTTAAAGGATACCAAGCAGAGAGTAGGGTTAAATGGTCAGTATTCTCAATGGAGAAGGGTAGATAGTGGGGTTCCACAGGGGTCTGTGTTTGGACCACTGCTTTTTACCATATTTATAAATGATCTTGATATGGAAATAACTAGTGAGGTAATTACATTTGCTGACAACACAAAGTTATTCAAAGTTGTTAAATCACAAAAGGATTGTGAAAAATTACAAGGCAACCTTACGAGACTAGGAGAATGGACATCCAAATGGCAGGTGATGTTTAATGTGAGCAAGGGCAAAGGGATGCATGTGGGATAGAGGAACCTGAACTTTAGCTAAGTGATACAAGGTTCCACATTAAGAGTCACCTACCAGGAAAAGGATCTAGGAATCATCATTGACAATACTTTGAAATCCTATGGACATTGTGTTGCGGCAGCAAAGAAAGCAAATAGAATGTTAGGTATAGGAATGGAAAATAAAAACAAGGATGTTATAATGCCTTTGTAAATCGCTCCATGGTGCGACTGCACCTTGAATACTATAAGCAATTGTGGTCACTGCATCTCAAAAAAGATATAATGGAATTAGAAAAGGTACAGAGAAGGACAACGAAAATGATAAAGGGGATGGGACAACTTCCCTATGAGGAAAGGCAGAAATGGCTTGGGCTCTTCAGCTTGGCGTACCTCAGGGTTCTGTTCTTGGTCCCCTCCTCTTTTCTATCTACACTTCTTCCCTTGGTTCATTAATCTCATCCCATGGCTTTTCCTACCATCTCTATGCTGATGACTCCCAAATCTACCTTTCTACCCCTGATATTTCACCTTGCATCCAAACCAAAGTTTCAGCGTGCTTGTCTGACATTGCTGTCTGGATGTCTCAATGCCACCTGAAATTAAATATGACCAAAACCGAGCTTCTCATTTTTCCCCCCAAACCCACCTCCCCGCTCCCCCCGTTTTCTATTTCTGTTGATGGCTCTCTCATTCTCCCTGTCTCCTCAGCTCGAAACCTTGGGGTCATCTTTGACTCTTCTCTCTCCTTCTCTGCTCATATCCAGCAGACTGCCAAGACCTGTCGTTTCTTTCTTTACAACATCCGCAAAATCCGCCCCTTTCTTTCCGAGCACTCTACCAAAGCCCTCATCCACACCCTTGTCACCTCTCGTTTAGACTACTGCAATCTGCTTCTTGCTGGCCTCCCACTTAGTCACCTCTCCCCTCTCCAGTTGGTTCAAAACTCTGCTGCCCGTCTCGTCTTCCGCCAGGGTCGCTTTACTCATACTACCCCTCTCCTCAAGACCCTTCACTGGCTCCCTATCCGTTTTCGCATCCTGTTCAAACTTCTTCTACTAACCTATAAATGTACTCACTCTGCTGCTCCCCAGTATCTCTCCACACTCGTCCTTCCCTACACCCCTTCCCGTGCACTCCGCTCCATGGATAAATCCTTCTTATCTGTTCCCTTCTCCACTACTGCCAACTCCAGACTTCGCGCCTTCTGTCTCGCTGCACCCTACGCCTGGAATAAACTTCCTGAGCCCCTACGTCTTGCCCCATCCTTGGCCACCTTTAAATCTAGACTGAAAGCCCACCTCTTTAACATTGCTTTTGACTCGTAACCACTTGTAACCACTCGCCTCCACCTACCCTCCTCTCTTGCTTCCCGTTCACATTAATTGATTTGCTTTGCTTACTTTATTTACTTTTTTGTCTATTAGATTGTAAGCTCTTTGAGCAGGGACTGTCTTTCTTCTATGTTTGTGCAGCGCTGCGTACGCCTTGTAGCGCTATAGAAATGCTAAATAGTAGTAGTAGTAGTAGTAGTAGTAGTAGTACAGCTGAAGGAAGATATGATGGAGGTATATAAAATACTGAGTGGAGTGGAATGGGTAGACGTGAAATGCTTGTTTACTCTTTCCAAAAATACTAGGTCTAGGGGGCTAGCGATGAAGCTACAAAGTAGTACATTTAATTTTTTTATTTTATTATTTTTTTTATTTATAACCTTTTAAATTTTTACAAGCGATAAAACAACTTGCCAGAAATACAGAGAAAGTAATATATAGGAATTATTTCAGTCAAGTAATTCTATTCTCTTCCTTAGACCACTAAATATGGAGAGTGGAACAAAACAAGAAGATCGATTAAACAGTAAACAGAAAAAAAAAACGTGGTATTAACCTGATTATCCCCAGATATTACTCGTCTAATTCATTATTCCACATTGATCATCTGGTTGGCTTCTTCAAGGCCAATACAGTGTATAGTCAATCATTTCATTGAAAACATACTTATTGTCCAATATTAGTTAGAAATAATACATCTGATTACATTCTTTCTCTTTTAAAAAGCAGAAGTTATTTAACAATACATATACTTAAGTCTCTAATTCAAATCCCACTGATTAAAGTAATCCCAGTTTTCACAGGCTTCACTCCTTTTAAAGTAATAATTGAGGAAATATTTCTGAGGAAAACTTTAGGAGTCATACCCGGAACTCTGGGAAAAACAATAATCTCGATATTAATCATCTATAATAATATTAATTTTATTATTCAAAGTTTCTGGTCTATTATAATTTTCAAGATCATAACCACTTCTTACTCATGTAGAATCATTTGTTATATCAATTTTTCACTCTCAAAGGGTTCAGTTGAATTGTCCATGTAATTCTCTAATAAAATTATATCTGAAACAAAAGTATTTACTGCCACCGTTAGGTCCCAAAGCGCCTTCCAGATGGTATTCAATGTAACCTCCACGGGAGCCAAAAACTCCAAGTTGATTTCTCTTAGGTGTTAGGAGTGGTTCCACTGATTCAGGTTCTGCTGTAAACGTCCTCCGTTTCAGCATATGCCTCTAACTCATTCCTCCACTCCTTTGGACCTGGTGGTTGAATAATTTGGGAGCGATGGAGTTGTTTTTTCCAGGTCCAAGAGCATTGACACTCCTTCGCCGGCGCTAATCAAAGGACTCGCCAACCCTTTCATCTGTGGGCAGTTCATCGTGCAGCAGTCCCGCACTTGCTGCTCAGGGGACAAAACGCTGGCCATCGGCGACTGACCGCCAGTTGACCCCTTCCTCTCAGTTAAGGTAACTGCAATTGCAGAGAGGAAATTTACGTAAAGAAGACGAAACTTCAGAGGGCAGCTGGGCCGTTGGGCATACGAACTTCAGGTCGCCATCTTACCACTCTCCCAGTTTGGGACACTCTTTGTCTGGTTTCTCCTCAGAGGCCTGTCTGATATGGGTAACCCTTCAGCATAGCCCTCTGAGTCATTGAAACACAGAAGCCCCTCCACCACTACAAGGTGGTGTCCCTTCGGAGGGGTCAAAGTAGTACATTTAAAACAAATTGGAGAAAATATTTCTTCACTCAACGTGTAATTAAACTCTGGAATTTGTTGCCAGAGAATATGGTAAAAGCAGTTAGCTCAGCAGGGTTTTAAAAAAGTTGGGCTAGCTTCCTAAAAGAAAAGTCCATAAGCCATTATTAAAATGGACTTCGGGGAAAATCCACTGCTTATTTCTGGGATAAGCACCGTAAAATGTATTGTACTGTTTTTGGATCTTGCCAGGTACTTGTGACCTGGATTGGCCACTGTTGGGAACGGAATACTGGGCTTGATGGATCTTCAGTCTGTCCCAGTATGGCAACACTTATGTACTATAATTTAAGTGTCTTAATCAGTGCAGGTGCTCTCCCCCTAACCCTCAGCTAGCAATCCTTACTCATTTTGACTGGTACCTCCTGAGATCCCACTGGCTCTCTTGAAGCACTGGACTGTGGCTGATTTCCCTTTGTACCTCCCGTACCTGCCACACTAATTGCAGCACTCCTCGGTCTACTATCTGCAGATCCCTAACCTCTGTAGTGCTTGTCCCATCCTTCTCTCCCCCTTCTCCCAGCTCTGGGTGCAGCTAAAACCTTCCATGACTGTGGCTCTGAAAAAATGGATTCCCCCAACCCATATGGAGCCCCTTCAAACCCTGCTGCCTCTGCCCTGGTTATTAACAACTTATCTATGCTTTTCTCGTCCCTGTCCAGGATTTTATTTTTGCTATGTTATATCTCAAGTATTCAAGAAACAGAACAGAGAGGGTCCAAAGCACAAACCACAACCCAAAACGAACTACCAAGAGCCTTCAACAATGGGACAAGTCCTTTTATTCCACAGTGCAGATTGACCTTGTATGTCAGAAACTCAATCTTGTACATCAGTGACCCAACATGGGCCGTGTTTCATCATGAGTCATTAGACGTCAAAAATCTATTGTGAACATGCCCAGCATCCAAGTTTAGGGCAAGAAGTAGGACCTTGTCCAAGCATTATTCTGACAATTCCAGTATGGCACTGCTTAGTGAATAAACAAATGGAGTCCATCATATTCTAGTCATGTACTCTCGCCATAAGTTTTATATGTATCATTAATAAAAATCCAGGCAGAGTGGATGAGGAGCCTAGCGGTTAGAGAACTGGGCTGACAAATGGGGAAGTCTGGTTCAAATCTTACTGCTGCAATTGATTTTGAGCAAGCCACTTAACCCTTCATGCCTCAGGTACAGACTTAGATTGTGAACTCTCTGAGAGCAGGGAAATAAATACCCAGTGTACCTGAGTATAACTCACCTAGAGCTGTTATTGGAAAAGATGTGAGTTAAATCCAAACAAATAAACAGCAGGGAGCATGTTCCTGGTATCACTCTCAGTGGAATAGAGGAGTAGCTTAGTCGTCAATGAGGTGGGTTATGAACAAGGGAAGCCAGGGTTCAAATTCTCTGTTTTCCCACTGACACTCTTTTCACCTGCTACAAGTCATATCACCCTCTATTGCCTTGGGTACAACTTACATTGTCAGGCCATTTGAGTGAGGGAAATAACTCATGTACCTGAATATAACTCACCTTGAGCTGAGATTTGGAAGAGGCGAATAATAAAGATCAGAATGCATTCATACTGACCAGTATTTTAAATGCTCTTCATAACCAGTATTTCTGTTGTTATGGGTGACTGCACTTTTCCTTAAAGTTTACCTGACAAAGCTCCTCATTAATTTTTAGTAAATAAAATATCTCCATGTATTCACTAACCCAGATGTTTTCTATTCATGGTGCCTATTCATACCCACCCCACCACACTGCTGAAGTTACAGCTATCTCTGCTGTGGCTCTGGCTGCTACACCCATGGAGCCTGCTGAGACTGTGCCAGCTGCTACCCCTGTCATCTAGTGGGATTTCCTGGAGACCACCATACTCTGCCATCCTGGGTGGGACAGGGGGCTCCTAAATCTTTCTGAGTCAGTTATTGCCTGGCTGCTGTCCCAACTCCTTCTCCCTGCAGGGTTTCCCTGATGACATCACTCTAGAGCTGTGAGCTGACTGGTTCCGATCTTCCTGGTGTTCCCCTCCAGTAGTGAGTGGGCGGGACATCCCAGGTTGACACTGTCCAATTGGTTTAGCCCCTTTCTGCTGTGCTTCTAGCGTGGGGGATGCTGTTTCCCAGCAGAGGCTGTTTGACCCTTGTCTGCCTTGCATTTTTGGTAAGTCACCATTGCTTTTATGCTTTACATTTACTGCCCCCCCCCCCCCCCCATTTCTTGCCAGTAAAATGTCATTTCAAAAAAGAATCATGGCACGGCTTTCATACACGCAAAGTAGCTGCATGTAAGCCGGTGTACTTTTTTTTGTGTGCTCCATCTTCCCTGCCTTGTTTCTCCCCTTCTCCTACTTGCGACAATGAAGAACCAACAGCTCCAGACCTCTCGTTAAAATTTCCACGGTAAAGGTAGGGACTGCTTTTGTGCATGGGGTCGGAAATGGCTGTGCATCACCTTGCATGCACATTATATTAGTAATTAGCTCATTATAATAGCTTTGCATTCCATTTTCGTTAGCTGCTACCGTGACAGGAAAATGTCTGAGAACTCTTTTATGCATGTCTTGTTTTACTACTTGCTCGCTAAACCGGCTAGTACTAGTTTAAAAACCACGTTGCTGGCTCATTAGGTTTAGTGCATCTGGCCCTGAGTCTTCTTTTCTTTGTCTCAAGCTGTTTTCCCATGCTGTTTCCACATCTCCTGAATTGCCCCAGTGGGGAGAAACTGCCCTCCACTTCAGCCAAGGAGGTTGTCCCACCTGTGCTGGCTTCTGTTGCAGCGCTGTGGGTCTTCCTAGTTGGAAACAAAAACAGATCATCATAGGTGCTTGAACCAGAGGGTCTGATGCTCCCATCAGCCCTAGGATAGCTATAAAATATCTATTTTGTTGTCTATGTACAGCACAAGACAGGCACCAACTTATTCAGCAGAATGGCCAGAAACTCAGCCAACCACAATATGACCACTCTTACTCACCCAAGATAACCATAACATAAGAAGATAAGAATAGTCATACTGGGTCAGACCAATGGTACATCTAGCCCAGTATCCTGTTTCCAACAGTGGCCATTTGTTTATTCACCAGATCGCAACTACCTAGCAAAAACCCAAACAGTAGCAATATTCCATGCTACAAATTCCAGGGCAAGCAGTGGCTTTCCCCATGTCCATCTCAATAGCAGACTATGGACTTTTTCTCCAGGAACTTGCCCAAACCTTTTTTAAACCCAGATACACTGACCGCTGTTACCACATCCTCCAGCAAAGAGTTCCTAAAGCTTAACTATTTGTTCAGTGAGAAAATATTTCCTCCTATTTGTTTTAAAAGTATTTCCATGTAACTTCGTTGATTGCCCCCTAGTCTTTGTACTTTTGGAATGAGTAAAAAAAAATTGATTTACTTCTACTCGTTCTACATCACCTCTTTAGCCTTTCTTCATACAAGAGGAATTCCGTCCCCTTTACCATTTTGGTCGCTCTTTTTTGAATCTTTTCTAATTCTGTTATTTCTTTTTTCAGATACGGTGACCAGAACTGAACGCAAGACTGACCCCCTGATTCTATAAATGGCGGTCAAACTTAGGTACACAGTTGAGGGCTTGATTATAGAAGAGGATTCATTGCGTGTGCAAACTACTTGGCTAAGTTGGTGCTTAATTGGTGATAGCTATCAATAATTGTCCTTAACAAGCACTAATTGGCACTAATTAGGAGTTACATGTGTAGAACCCTATTCTACAAACAGCACTCCTAATTTCTATAGTGTGCATCTCCTATGGGGGCGTGGCCATGAGAGGGACATGGGCGGGTCAGGAGCATGCCCAGCATTTAGACACGGTTTTATAGATTACTTGCATTTATGCACCTAAATGCCGGTAGGTAGGCGCGAGCATTTACATCAGCCTTTGGCTGGCGTAAATGCTTATGCCTAAGTTAGGTGTGAAAATGCAGACCTAAGCTAGTATTCTATAACTGCAGTTTAATGCGGACCTGCCATTATGGAATTCATACTTAGTATCCTTTATCTTTGTACCTATCTGAATGAACACAGAAACATAAATCAGATAAAGACCATATGGATCCAGTCTGCCCATCCATGCCATCTACTCTCCCTATCACTCCCTTACAGATCCTATGTATTTGTCCCAAGCTTTCTTGAATTCTGACATTGTTTTCATCTCCACCACTTCCACTGGGAGGCCGTTCCATGAATTCACCACCCTTTCTGTGAAGAAATATTTCCTTAGGTTACGTCTGAGTCTCTCGCTAATGGGAGACATCATAATGATCATCCAGGGTGCCACTAGCCCCAAAATGGCTGACGGGATAGCAACTCATACAAGCAGCAATTTGGCACTAATGATGCTCCACCCAGGTGTGTTAATCCTATGTGGATTTCCAGTGGTAGATCTATGCCGCTCCATAAAACTTCTTATTGCATTCATTGCCTCTTTGAAATTGTTAAGCACTGACCAGGCAGAGTCATCTCTTTTATGCATAGAACAGATGACAGGACTTGACAAATTATTTGTGAGCGTGCCACCTTCTTTTCTGGAGAAGAAGGCTGAAGTAGAGCAGGCAGAAGCAGGGCTGTGGAGTCAGTACCTCAAACCTTCAACTCCAACTCCGACTCCTACTGATATTAGGCTTTAAATTTTTTGTTCTGGATTTAAAGTACTGGTAAATATAATTTTAGATCCAGGACAAATATATGAACTTGTAAGTATAAAATGATAAATATGCCATGTGTTAGAATGTTGTTTTTTTTTTTTTAATTTTGAAGCTGAAGTCAGAGTCAGTACATTTTTACCGACTCCAACTCCACCCAAAATTGCTTCCAACTCTGACTCCGCAGCCCTGGGCAGGTTAAGACTGAAGCTATGGAAATAGAACAGACCTGATCCCAGGGGGGTCACAAAGAGGGTCAACATAACAAAGACTGGAAAAATGAAGAGTTAAGGCTTGCTCTGTAAGGAATGAGAAGGGAGTGGAATGGGATGGGGACAGTCATATTCAATGCAATGGTATACATAAATTTGTGCTGAGGTCAGCAAAAACTTACAAGTACAGCCTTATAATGAATAATTTGACTCTCTGCTCCTAAAAATTCTTCTTTTAATCTTCTCTAATGTCACTGTTATTATTCACACCCCAACCCATCCCATGTATTTCCCCTTTCTGTCCCCTTCCTTTTTCTCCTTATGATTACCTGCTGCAAGCAATCAGCCTTGAGCATTTTAAAACTAAACTAGCCTCAATGCATCTAGTCCAGGGGTGGCCAACCTTGGTCCTCAAAGGCCACAACCCAGCCGGGTTTCCAGGATTTCCAATGAGTATGCATGAGATCTGTTTGCACATAAGTTCAGTACTAATGGCGAGACAACTTACTGGATTCCAGTGATAAAATAACCACCTCTAGCAAATACACTGAAATTTAAAATCTATATCCCGAATAGGTTTATGAAGACCTCAGCCATGCAACTCGATAGATCCACTCATACCACAAAAATTAAACACTCACTTTGTCACTGGTCTTTACATATTTATATTGTTTGACGGAATCTTAGCGGAGATTGGGTGGCGACGCTGGTAATTGGGAAACAAAATGGGAGCTGAGCAGACTTTACGTCTATGCCCTATTTGTGATTGAATAGATAGGGGTGGGCTGGAGTGTAAATTTTAAGGGGCCTTGATGTTAGCTTCAGAACTTAGTACAAGAACAGTGCTGGGTAGACTTCTACGGTCTGTGCACTGAGAATGGCAAGGACAAATCAAACTCGGGTATACATATAAACCAGCTTATAATTGAAAAAGAAAACGCCTATATTGCGACCCAAATCGAGAGATAGACGTTTATCTCACAAAAACGAATAAAGCGGTATAATCGAAAGCCGAATTTGGACGTTTTCAACTGCACTCCGTCGCGGATGCGGACAAAGTTGATGGGGGCGTGTCGAAGGCGTGGTGAAGGCGGAACTGGGGCGTGGTTATCGGGCGATCAGAGATGGGCGCCTTTCGCCGATAATGGAAAAAAATATGCGTTTTTAGCGAGAATTTAGGGCACTTTTCCTGGACCCTGTTTTTCCACGAATAGGGCCCCAAAAAGTGCCCTAAACAACCAGATGAGCACTGGAGGGAGTCGGGGATGACCTCCCCTGACTCCCCAGTGGTCACAAACCCCCTCCCACCACAAAAATATGCCGTTTCACAACTTTTTATGTTCACCCTCAAATGTCACACCCACCTCCCTGGCAGCAGTATGCAGGTCACTGGAGCAGTTATTAGGGGGTGCAGTGGACGTCAGGCAGGTAGACCCAGGCCCATCCCCCCCACCTGTTACACTTGTGCTGGTAAATGGGAGCCCTCCACACCGCCCCCCCCAAACCCACTGTACCCACATGTAGGTGCCCCCCTTCACCCCTTAGGGCTATAGTAATGGTGTAGACTTGTGGGTGGTGGGTTTTGAGAGGGATTTGGGGGGCTCAACACACAAGGGAAGGGTGCTATGCACCTGGGAGCTCTTTTACCTTTTTTTTGTTTTTGTAAAAGTGCCCCCTAGGGTGCCCGGTTGGTGTCCTGGCATGTGAGGGGGACCAGTGCACTACGACTCCTGGCCCCTCCCACGAACAAATGCCTTGAATTTATTCATTTTTGAGCTGGGCGCTTTCATTTTCCATTATCGCTGAAAAACAAAAACGCCCAGCTCACACATTGTCGAATAAAACATGGACGTCTATTTTTTCCCAAAATACGGTTCGGACCGCCCCTTCACGGACCCGTTCTTGGAGATAAACGCCCATGGAGATAGACGTTTTCGTTCGATTATGCCCCTCAAAGTAACACATACCATGAAAAATGAGTTTATCTTGTTGGACAGACTGGATGGACTGTACGGGTCTTTTTCTGCTGTTATTTACTATGTTACTCAATGTTACTATGTTTTATTGAGTGTTATACATTGTCCTCTATGGACTTCTAATATCTTTAAAATATGAACATAAAGCAGTTATCTTTGTCGGCTCGGGGTAAATGCTTCCATAGATCTCATGCATATTCACTGGGGAAATCCCAAAAACCCGTCTGGATTGTGGCCCTTGAAGACCGAGGTTGCCTACCCCTGACCTAGTCCTTGTCCCCAGTCCCATCCTTTATGTTCAAACGCAGGGGTCCCACAGGACAAATGGCTGCAGTGACCACCACATCTACAAAGGGAAAGGGGGGCTAAAGGGAGCAGAAAAGTTATATATCTTTGACAACTTGTGGGGCAGCCAAAGTGAGTTTGTGTGTATATGAGTCAGTACTGCAGATCCAGATTCAAGTGTGCTGTCCCTCAACCACTCTACAGTGAAGCCCACCACCAAGCCACCAATGCCACCCTTCCCCTTTTCTTTCAGGTTACAGCCAAGCAGTGCTTTTGGGCATGCACAATTCACTTCCATTTTTCCTTTAACAGATTACACTTGAAAGCATCTGAACCCTTATTCTGTACCTCTAAATCAATTATTGCAAGTACCTTTGGGTTTCCATTCTTAAAGTTAATGACTTTTAAACAATTTTAAAAAAAGAGAGAGAGAGAGAGTTGCATGCAAATCTGAAATCAACTTGTGTATTTTAAGATTAGTTATTCCAGAAAACAAACAAACAAATCTAGCTGGTTTTGCTAATTTAAAAGTATGTCTTCCTCCTTCTGCTAACTGTGGTGAGATGAACACACCAGACAAACCAAAAATCTGTGTGATCAAACAGGGCATGCCTTTCAAGCCAGTCCTGAGAAATGCTTGTTTCCTTTCTCTCCAACTCGTCCTTACAGTTCAATGCTTAGTAAAGTTGCTTAAAGGCAATCAGTTGTCAAGGATCCCTATAATTGTCGGCTGCCCTTGAGCTCTCCGGACTGAGGGGGGGAGGGAGTAATGAGCAGGGAAACCTCTTCTTCTTCTGCTGCTGCTGCCTTTATGCATTATTCACTCCAGTGCCTGTCTGTGGTGTCTTGATCTCTCTGCCCAGGATGTGTGTAAGTAACCTTAAACTGGCAACTGCTGGTTTGGGGATTTCGGTTTCCTGGAAACTGGGACTCCCCCCCCCCCCCCCCCCCCCATATCTCCAACAAGGAGACAATCCGCAAAGAAAGCAACAACAAAATGTTGCCAAGGGATCCCTAACATACGTAACAACCTATAGGGAGCGAATTCATCAGTGTGGGAAAGCCCTACACTGCTGCCAACCATTGCTTCACAAGAACATTCACCCCACACCTCAACTTTTTCCCTGTCTGGTGCTGCGATTCTGCTAAAAAAAAAAAATTCTAGTCTCACAAGCTTCATGGAATAGGGAAAACAAAAACAAGAAACAGCAGCAGGGTTAAAGACTGAAACGGTTTTTTTTTTGTTTGTTTTTTTAAGTTAAAGACATTTCAGTCTTCTATCCCTCTTGCATGATCACTATAATACGTTTCCACATTTCCATCCACGCAGGACCCCCTATGGTTACAGCTTCCATTCAAACGCGATATCAGCTTAAAATTGTCATCAAAGTTGTGAGGCAAAGATGGGCAATATTACAATCTATGCAAACGAAAACCTGAAGCATTTAGCTAAATGGGTGCTTCGCCCTGCAAATAGCACAGTGAGACCGTTCAAAGAAAATGAGCCTTGAGCAGACTGCCAGGTACAGGAGGAGACGTGCACTTTTCCGAGGTTTCGCTTGAGTTGCCCGCCTTGTTGTGCCTGGAGTTATCCGGGGAAATTGCACGATGCAAGATCTCACGTATATAGACTAACCATACATACATCCAAAATAACGCAAATGTCCAAACTAGAACCACAATACGGAAAATCGAGAAAGAATTGCAAACATGGCACTAAGCTCTCCCCCTCCCCCCAAACATCTGAAGGTTACATTTCACAAGAATCAGCAGCAAACCACCTGCAACCCTGCGGAGCCCCGTGGCTGCTGCCAGTAACAGATCAGGGAGCATCACAAGAAGCTCTTACCTGGCTGTAGGAGGCATCCCACGAGAAGGTGTAATTCGAAAAGCAGGAGGAGAAGGCATCTTCCGAGAGCCCGCAGCTCGCCATCCTCTCTCTCTCTTGCAGATGGAAATGCGGAGGAGCCGAAGCCCTGGCTGCCCCGATTTCTTCCTTTGCTTCCTCCTCCTCCTCCAGCAGCAGCAGCAGTGGTGAGAGGGACTGGCAGGCTGGCTGCTCGCACTGCTCTGGATCTGCCTGTCTTCATGTATCTGTGAGCAGTGCTCGGGCATCTACCGCTGCTATCCAACCCCCTCCCCCTCCCCCACCTCCCCTCTGCCCCCTCTCTAAAACACTCACATCAATTTCCTTAATGTGATATTTTATGAACACATTTGTCAGCAGTGGAAGAAACAGACCACAACTCAAAGCAAGTATATAGTAACTGTAACCAAAACCAAAATCCCACACCAACAGAGTACTTGCCTCTGTCTTTAATGCTAATATTCCTATGATTATCCACCTTAGCCCTGTACCCACTTCACAATACTGGGTGTCTGGGGGACGGGGCAGGTGGCTGGTGCCCCGTATTGTCTCTTCAATTTTCTTTAAACACCTCCCCAGCCTCCCATATTTGTGGGCTGATTCAACGTTTATTAATTTGCCCAGTTGTGTACTAAGGAGTTGGGGGAGGGGGATTTTAAGACTAAAATGACATGTGAGTGCCTCCAGTTGTAGCCATCATACCTGTTGGCTGCTGAAGTCCCTACTGCTGCCTGGAACCCCCCCCCCCCCCCATTACCAGCATCATTTTCATTTCAGATTTGAAACCTTCAGCCATGAACTGGACCCCCACCTAGTCTAAGTTTATCCCTCACTTAACCCTCACTTAATTTTAGCTCTTCAAAGGGAGATAGGGTTAATGCACACCCTCCACAAACTTGAAGACCACTGCATTGTGCAGCACCAAAATCAGCCTACCAGGTGCTAACATGAGCACACAAAACCTAAAAACCCCTGCAGTACTTCTAAACTGCTTTACTTCTACCAGGTCTAAAAATAAACAGCTCCTCAAGGCACTGCTTTTCATGATGGATTTATTTTTGTTGTTTCAGAATTGCAGATTTTTTTTTAAGTCATTTGGCTTTGTAGGTGCACCTCTGACAGGACCTGAGGCTGGTAAATTTCTTTAGAAGTTCCATGTTCTGTTGTACTATGTTTAAAGCTTAATAAAAAAAAAAATAGATAGATATAAAAGAAGTTCCTCACTTTTCCAATGCAGCAAAAATTTGGGAACCATATAAAAAAGGTTTGAACAGTCATAACTATTTATTGATTTCTTTCTTTCTTTTCCCTCTGCATGTTGCGTTTATTGGCAGGGGCATAGTCAGAACCTGATTTTTAGGAGGGCCAAGGGGTGGGCTGGGGGTCTAAGAATTTCCTCTCAGTTCACTCCCCCGCTGCATCATACCTTTGCTGGTGGGGGTACTCAAGCCCTGCCAGCCGAAGAGATTCTCTGCCAGAGCCTCATCCATACATAGAAACATGGCATCAGATAAAGGCCATATGACTCACCCAGTCTGCCAATCCTCTGTAACCTCTAATTCTTCCTGTTCCTAAGTGATCCCACATGCTTATCCTATGCCTTTTTAAATTCTGGAACAGTCATCGACTCCACCACTTTCACCGGGAGGCCATTCCACGCCTCCACCACCCTTTCTGTGAAATATTTCCTTAGGTTACTCCTAAGCCTATTCCCTCTTAACTTTGTCATATGCCCCCTCATTCCGGAGCTCTCCTTCATTTGAAAAAGGCTCTCTTCCTGTATATAAATGCCCTTGAGATATTTAAACGTTTCTATCATGTCTCCTCTCTCCCTCCTCTCTTCCAGCGTATACATGTTGAGGTTCATAAGCCTGTCCCTGTAATTTTTGCATTCAAGACCGCTTACTAATTTCGTAGCCGCCCTCTGGACCGACTCCATCCTGTTTATATCTTTCCGTAGGTGCGGTCTCCAGAACTGCATGCAGTACTCCAAATGAGGCCTCACCAGAGACTTATACAACGGCACTATTACCTCCTTTTTCCTGCTGGTCATGCCTCTCTTTATGCACCCAAGCATCCTTCTGGCTTTGGCCGTCACTTTTCTACCTGTTTGAAAGCTTTAAGGTCGTCAGACACAATCACCCCCAAGTCCCGCTTTTCCTTCGCACACTGAAGCACTACACCCCCAATACTGTACCATTCCCTTGGATTTTTGTGACCCAAGTGCATGACCCTGCATTTTTTGGGATTAAAATTTAGTTGCCAAATATCGGTCCATTCCTCTAGCTTCACTAGGTCCTTCCTCATGTCATTCACACCCTCCAGGGTGTCCACCCTGTTGAGGCAGCAGGCAGGGTGCTCCAGCTTCCATCACTGGCACTTGCACTCATGCTCAGTTCAATGCATGAACTGAGTACATAAGTACATAAGTATTGCCATACTGGGAAAGACCAAAGGTCCATCAAGCCCAGCATCCTGTTTCCAACAGTGGCCAATCCAGGTCACAAATACCTGGCAAGATCCCAAAAAAGTACAAAACATTTTATACTGCTTATCCCAGAAATAGTGGATTTTCTCATGGACTGGGGCAAAGAATCTCTTCGACACCCAGTGCCACAATGTTGAAGGGGGCCTGAGCCCAAAGTGTGAGGGGGGGGGCAGGCCCTCCTCCCCATGACTACGCCAATGTTTATTGGAGATGGATTAATCTCAGAAATGATAGCACTTTCTATCAGGGCCAGCCCAAGGGTATCCGATGACCTAGGCAAACTTTTAACCATGCCCCTCTCCCCAACAGGGTCCGCCTGCAGCTCAAGGGATGACTTGCAGTTCAAAGCAGTTCCCTACTCCTCACCACCACAAGGTGTCCAGCATCTGTGTCTTTCTCTACTTCCCTCCTCCTTGGTCTCCAGCATCTGTCTCTTCCCCCCTCCCTCCCATAGTCTCAGAGATGCCAAGGGTGGCCCATCCCAATGCTGGAGATTGAAGGCCAGTGAGTGAGTTTTTTTCCCCAGCCATGTCTAAAACTAGTTCTGGCAGATGCACATTCCAAAAACAGACATATTCCAATCAATATAAAATGGGCATCCAAATGGCAAATGATGTTTAATGTGAGCAAGTGCAAAGTGATGCATGTGGGAAAGAGGAACCCGCAGTATAGTTATGTAATGCAAGGTTCCACTTCATTTAAATACATTGCAACTACTTATTTGTTTTCGAGCCACATAGCAGGACAAATTATCTAGTACATCACCAACCTAAACCCTATGCTCACAGCTCCTCATGTTTTGGGGGTTTAATTTAATATTTATTCATTCACTAACATGCAATACAAAAAATATATCCATGGAAAACAAATGTATTTTCAGCATTCAAATCCAAAAATGAAAGGAAATTGAAAATATATGTATCCGTGCAGTATGACCAGCCCACATTAAAGAAAGAAACTCGAAGATATCAAAGCATTGAAATTGTACAAATTTAATAAACCTCTAGATGGTCTAACCTTTGTGTCACACCTTAACAAATACCCATCCCCCTGCTTAGAAATTAATCAATCAGAGAAAAAAAAAAAGAGCAATCACATTTTTAACTACAAGCGAAATTCCAACTGAAGAGGATTGAACAACACAAATTTTTCCTATTTACCTGCACATCTATACATTAGCATGGAAACTTCAAAAAGAAAGGGGCCCCAACACCAACCACTCAACAATATTGTAGGAACAGCTTCATCTGTGCATAGGCGTCACGAGCAACGTGGGGAAAATGCCAGACTGTCCACAAAAGAAACCATCCTTATTCCTGATGTAAGCATTAAGGATCAGTCTCTTGCCCTCCTCCAAAGAAAAGGACGCAAGTGGGGTGGCTCTGTGGAATGTCAGTCTGTGACCATTTCAGGAATCACTTTAGATTTACATATAGCAGCCTGGTCCTCTCCTTCCACTGTCTCCAGCCCTTCCTCTTCCCTCAGAGCTAGGAATATAGTAGAGTGTAGTTGTCAAAATATCCACCCCGGAAGGGATTGTTAATACCCCTCCCCCTCTCATAGGTACCATCTTGTCCCTGTCTATATATATTTCAAGCCCACTTGCCCCCTTGGCTACATATGAAAGATATTTCACCGTATTGTACAAACAGCATTAGCATCATGTCTATGTTATTTGAATGATCTAATGTGTGTTTATTAGGAGTTTCAATGGTATTATGCTGACATTTTATTATATCTATGTTATTTGAATGTTCTTCCATGCTATTATAGTATTATTTGTATAGTACTGACATTTTTTTTTTTTATTTATTCAGTTTCATCAAACATTTCAAGAAAACATCTTGGTAGAAAAAGCAACATTAAAAAACAAAATTAAGCATATATCATTAAAGATTAACAATCTATTAAGAAGTTATTAATACTCAAGTCCATAAATTGGAAATCCAAGATTCAGGAATACAAGGAGAATCAAAAAACAAATTCAGGAAATTAAATTAAATTAATGCAAATTCTATTGAGGTGTATTACTTATTCCTTTAGCGTTTATCCTTTTTTACCGAAGTTATAAGAGCTGATGCATGCGCGGGCTCTGTAAACACATATTTCTTCCCATCAAGTCTTACTATACATTTGCAGGGGTACCTTAGAAAAAAGGTGCCCCCCAAATGTATTATTTCAGACTTAAGGAGCAAGAATTGTTTCCTCCGTCTCCTTGTCTCCTTAGAGACATCAGGAAATAATATCTTATAACCCAAAAAGGGTTTTTCTCTGTTACGAAAGAAAAGATGAAAGATCCAATTTTTATCCGGTAACAACGCAACGGTAGCAACCAAAGTTGCCGCCGTTGCTAATTCGGAATCAGAAGTCTCAAGCAAAAGAGATACATCTATTGGAGTTTATAATACTGACATTTGTCATATTTCTGTTACATGATTGTGCTACAGTGCTGTTAAATGTGTATATTTCTGATAGTTTCATATTAGTCCTATTACTAAGTTTCAATTTGTCATTTTTCCAAGTTTATCTCATTGATTGTAGATGCTGTAAAGGGGTCCTCCAATTCTGTGTTTGGGGTAGTAACCAAAAGCCCCATTCAGGGTGTAAGGTTCGGGTGCAGCACCACACCTTAAGCTGAACTCAGTTCAGACAAAAAAAATATTTTAATGCAGACCCAGTTCCACAAAACATAATCCACCACCAACCTTCCCTTCAGTTCAAAAGGCCCATTAAAGTTCAGTTCACTGACTTAAGTAAAGTCAGTTCAACAATTTAAGCAAAGTTCAGTTCAAAAGAAAAAAAAAAACATGAGCACATCACCTTTCTTCTTGTAGCATACCAGCAGCCCTGCAGCAAGCAGAGCTGGTAGTTCACCTCCCACTCCACAGTAATCAAAAAAACCTGTGGCCCCCCATGACTGCCTTTAGGTGCTGGCAAGGTTGACTTTTGTATTTTTCCAGTCCATGCTGGCTTGCTCTTCTATGCAGGGAAGTCTTGGAAGCAGGTCCTTTTCCTGTTCCACATACTCCATAGGTTCAGTTAGCTCCCCACAGACTTTCTCTTCTCCCACACTCCTGAGAGCTTTCAGGAGATCCGACCTCTCCTCCTCACAGCTAGGAGGCCTTATATATTGATTCCGCAACCACGGAAATTGAGCTTCTTGATTGCAGCTCCCTCTGCTGGTGGCTGGAGTAACTGGCCCCCATTTCCTAGAGTTGCTTCCATTCCTGCTAAGGTTAGAGGTCCCTTCCATGTTTTTGTGTCCACCCCTCTCTTTCAGTCTCCCAAAGGATTCTGGGTATGGTAGTTCTAGGGTTGGCTGCATCTGTCTAGGGTCATGTTTACCTGCCTTATCACAATGCCTATGTTTGGTCGTGTTGTTAACAAAATTATAAGTATGATGAGAAACTGTACCTGCTGTACCTGACCTTGGGTAAATCTCTTCATATAGGTGATTAATAAATCCCAATAAATAAATAAATACCCAGCAAGTAATTCCTTAGGTGATAGAAGTCTATACTTGAGGAAAGTTCAAAGTCTTCAAAGTTTTACATAATTCTCCAGCTGCTGCAGCTTGTAATTTAAAAACAAACTCTTTTTAATATGAATATGAATGTTCTCCCAGTTGTTTCACCTGATCTTTTCACTGTATTTATCCTTTTCTTCTCCTCAAGCTTAGACTCTCGAGCATAAGTACAAAGCTGTGAAAACGTATCAGTAAGCATGGTCTTATTCTAGGCCACTATTGCCCAGAGGTCATCTAAGGTTCCCTTCTGAGGCCTATTTAGTGCTGTCCTCTCTTAAGAGCTCCCCATAGGGAATATCACAGGTTTTGGGACAGGCACTTTTCCAGGAACAGAGTCCAGACTAATCCGGTTGAAATGAAGATTGATATTTCTAGGAGAGTTCCCCTGCAAAGTTACATCCTTTTCTCCAGAGGCTTCTTTTTTAAAGGCATCAGTGGGTTCAATAACTTGCCAGCTCAGAGCCCCCCCCCCCACTGTAGGGAATAATCCTCTGCAGTCTATCTTCTAGGACTTACTACACTGAAACTTAATGAGTGCAATGTTCCAAGAGTCCTGGGCTGGGGAGGTGGGGTTATGCCACCAGGACACAGTGAAATGTCTGGTCCTATCAAAGAACTCTCCTCCTACTGCTCACTCTGTACCACAGGGATAGCACCTCCAATAGGAGTTGATCCATAGGGCCATGGATCCTGGGAATCCTCTCACATGACTTAGTCAGCTTGCCTGTCCCTTTCCACACCATTCTGTAAGTAGAAAAACAAACAAACATTAATTGACAAATGGCTCAATAAGCAATGGGAAATTCTCATCTGGGAGAGGAGTCAGAGAGGCATCATCCTACGTGGCCATCTTCTATGTCCTCCGCTTCCTCGTGGTTTTTATGTGCCACTCAAACTTAAGAAAGTTGCATCCTTCCGTCTTTGTTCCTTTCTTGCTTCAGGCTCCCCTCCATGTGAGCCATGAAATGACATGGGAGCCAATGATAACCACATCCCATTGTGTTGCAATCCATGTCCTATCTTTTTCAGTGTTGGTTCCTTTCCATGACACTAGGTCATAATTTGTCTATTTTGTGAATTGCAGCTTTCTTGAATATTTTGTCCCTCTCTTGGGCCTCTAAGTTTTGGTGCCACATTCTCTAAACTGGTGATGAGGCCTCTTGCCATTCTATGTTATATATTTTACGTATTCATTTACCTTTTAAGCAAATTTATTTTTTATTATTTACTTCTTAAAATGTGTTTAGTTCAAAATATAAATTTATGAGTTTTTTTTTATGTATGTATGTATGTATTATTATATATTTTATATTGATTTTTGTATTGGTATATTTATTTTTATTGTAGGCTCCTGAGGCAGGCAAATCTGTGCTGAAACATAGTGCCATGTTGAGTATTGTCTTTGAGTTTTATGCACAGTTTTATGCATTATTTTTCATACATCACAGCAATAAATTTGTTGATCCCTTTGTTTGTCCAACCTTCCCTCGCTTCCCACTTACTAGAGTGATGCTTTTGCCATTCTATGCCGTATGTGGCTGCTGGCTCTCAACTGGCATATGAAGATTATCCACCTTATAATTGAAAGAGAAAAACGCCTAGATTTCGACCCAAATCGGGAGATAGACGTTTATCTCACAAAAACGAATAAATCGGTATAATGGAAAGGCGATTTTGGATGTTTTCAACTGCACTCCATCGCGGAAGCGTACAAAGTTGACGGGGGCATGGCGGAGGCGTGGCGAAGGTGGAACTGGGGCGTGGTTATCGGCCGAGGAGAGATGGGCGCCTTTCGCCGATAATGGAAAAAAAGTATGCGTTTGTAGCTAGAATTTAGGGCACTTTTCCTGGACCCTGTTTTTTCACGAATAAGGCCCCAAAAAGTGCCCTAGATTACCCCCAGAGGGAATCAGGGATGACCTCCCCTGACTCCCCCAGTGGTCACTAACCCCCTCCCACCAAAAAAAATGTTTCACAACTTTTATTTTCACCATCAAATGTCATACCCACCTCCCTGGCAGCAGTATGCAGGTCCCTGGAGCAGTTGTTAGGGGGTGCAGTGGACTTCAGGCAGGTGGACCCAGGCCCATCTCCCCCTACCTGTTACAATTGTGCTGCTTAATGCTTATTAGTCGTCCAACCCCCCCAAACCCACTGTACCCACATGTAGGTGCCCCTCTTCACCCCTTAGGGCTATAGTAATGGTGTAGACTTGTGGGCAGTGGGTTTTGAGGGGGATTTGGGGGGCTCAACACACAAGGGAAGGGTGCTATGCACCTGGGAGCTTTTTTACCTTTTTTTTTGTTTTTGTAAAAGTGCCCCCTAGGGTGCCCGGTTGGTGTCCTGGCATGTGAGGGGGACCAGTGCACTACGAATCCTGGCCCCTCCCACGAACAAATGCCTTGGATTTATTCATTTTTGAGCTGGGCGCTTTCATTTTCCATTATCACTGAAAACAAAACGCCCAGCTCACAAATTGTCAATAAAACATGGACGTCTATTTTTTTTCGAAAATACGGTTCGGTCCGCCCCTTCACGGACCCGTTCTCGGAGATAAACGCCCATGGAGATAGACGTTTTCATTCAATTATGCCCCTCCACGTGTTTCTGCTCTCTAACATGTCCTTCTGTCCCACCCTGTACTTTATCTCCCACTCTGGTGATCAGTGGCATAGCTACAGATGGGCATGAGTTGGCACAGTCCCACCCATTCTTGGCTCAGGCCCTTCCTGTCTGGCCTTCAAAATAATTTAGCAGTAACTGCCTCACTCCCCTCTCACCCTCTCCTCTACCCCCAGATCTGACATTTGTCTCTGGTCCCCAGCTCCACAACACCCCTTTCCCTGTTCTGTCTCAGCACCTTCCTCAGCAACAGCAGAGATGTATGTCTACTGTCTGTATCAGACCTAGAGGCTTCCCTTTCGCATGCCCTGTCCTCACTGACATCACTACCTGTTTGTTCCCTGGTAGTTGAAGCAGAAGAAAGCCTGAGATGCTAGCTAGGCAGTGGATGTACATAGCTGCTGTCGAAAGTATTGAGGTATGGGGATAGTTTCAGAGAGGGGGAGATGCTGGGCCTCGGGGAGGGGGGGTATTGCTGGATCTGGGTGCAGAGGAGAGAGAGAAAGATGCAGGACAAAGGAGGGGAGATTTTAGAAGGCCCACCCATCCAAAATCTGGGCCCACCCAAAATGAAAGATCTGGCTACGACCCTACTGGTGATGCCCACTGTGCACCTGACAATGCCTCTCAACGTCTTCTTGTTCTTCCTACCTAGCTTGCTGGAACCTTTGTTGTCTTTTTTTTTTTCTCTCTGCTTATTCTTGCCTTGCTTTTGCACTGGGTCCTGGAGGAACTGCTGTTGAGCTTCTAGGAAGGCTGTGATATCTTGGGTAGCAATGATGGCTTCCATGGCTGAAGTGACTGCTGGGATAGGGTTACCATAAATCCTCTTTGGACTTCTTCAAATATGTCTGCCAAGTTTTTAAATTTTTAGGGAAATATCCTCTTTTTCTTTTATATGCCTATGACCAGCATAAGAACATAAGCGTTGCCATACTGAGACAGACCGAAGGTCAATCAAGCCCAGTATCCTGTTTCCAACAGTCACCAAGCCAGGTCACAAATATCTGTCAAGATCCCAGAACAGTAAAACAGATTTTATGCAGCTCATCCTAGAAACAAGCAGTGGATTTTCCCAAGTCCATCTTAATAATGGTTTATGGACTTTTCTTTTAGGAAATTATCCAAACCTTTTTTAAACCCTGCTAAGCTAACTGCTTTTACCATATTGTCTAGCATTGAATTCCAGAGTTTAATTACACATTGAGTGAAGAATTTTTTTTTGCTTTGTTTTAAATTTACTAGTTATTGGCCTCATTACGTGCCCCCTAGTCCTTCCCTGTACCTTTTCTAATTCTGCTATATCTTTTTCGAGATGCAGTGACCAGAATTGCACACAGAATCCAAGGTGCGGTCACACTATGGAGTGATACAAAGGCATTATAACATTCTCATTTTTGTTTTCCATTCCTTTCCTAATAATTCCAAACATTCTGTTTGCTTTCCACATAATGAGAGAAATCATGTCTGGCCTATTAGTCAGTCTGGACACATGGGAGAGAAAGGCAATGCTGATCTCCTCTCTGTTTCCCTGCTGGGTGAATCTGTCAAAGAAATTTTGTTCATGCAGCACAACCTTAAGCATATGTCATGTAAAGACTTCCACATGCATCTCAGAAGCAGCCAAAGTCATTGAGGGGTATCTGATCTTCTGGTAAGCACGCTTAGGCTCAGACTCAATCAAACTCAAATTCGGTAGTTTTTGAAAAGTAGTTTGTCTACTGCTGTACTGTAAGTCAGTCACTGTTTCATGTGTGTTCATTAATTAAAATCCATTTAAACATTTGCTACAATTAAATATTTCTTTAGCAATGGTAGCAACCAGTTTTGGTGTCCTCTTTTTTGGCTTCACAAATACGGTAACCTTATGCTGGGACTTCTGTGGCAGGGATCATTCAATGGTGTCAATGGTGTCGTCTATGGCTGTGGGGAATGCTGAGACTTACTTGCTTGCAGAGGCCACTGTTGCTTTGGTAACTGCTGGTTCTGTGGAGTCAACTGCTGCAGCTGTGCAGGCTTTTGTGGTCATGGCTGCTGCTATGGTTGTTCTGCTGGATCTGTGGAGGCTGCTGAAGCTGTACCATGTGCTGTCCCTGCCATCTGGTAGGATTTCCTGAGGATCACCATAGTCTGCTACCTTGGGTGGAGAAAAGGGCTCTGATTCTGCCTGGTTTCTGAGTAAGTAGAAGTCACATTTTCCTCACTTTGAGCTCTTTTTTTTGTCTGTACTACCTCCGTGTCTCCTATAGCACTTCAACAGATTGTCACTCAAGCCAAGGAGGCTGTTTCAGCTGTGCTGGTGTCTGTAACCGTGCTGCCTCTTTCTAGGCATGGACTCTAGAAGAATACATTGGTTATAGAGGGTCTGATGCTCTTGCCTGCCATATCACAGCTATTCAATATCTGCTTAATTGTCCCTGCCCACCACAAGATGGTGACCAGCTGTTCAAAATGATAATAAACTCAGCCAACCATATTATAGGAGCTAAATGATAATCATGTCAGCTAACCACATTATAACAGCTAGCTGCTTTCTCAAAATGGTCTCTGAGACATCCAATCACAGTATGGGTGTTGAGCAGACAGCTTAATAAAAATGGCCTCTCAAGGTGGTATTAGGGTTGCTAACTTGTTGCCAAAGAAAAACCTGACACCTGCCCTACCCCATGACCCTCCCTTGCCCCACCCTTGCCACATCCCTAGTCCCTTGTCCTTCCCCATGCCCCACCCCTAATCCATTGCTCCACCCCTATGCCCCACACCTAGTCCCTTGCCACACCCACTGTTGTACCTTTCTCCCCCTCACTGTCTGCACTAGGGTTGCCATTTCAGAAAAAGAACTGCTATGTATAACAAACTTGACATGTATATCAAACTTGACAGAACAGAAACAGAGCTCCAGTAACCAAACTCTGCAAAAACAAACACATTTCACCCATACAGAAAACCTGGCATAATAAAGCAGCACTAACGTCCAGGACTCAAATAGTAACACCTATTGAGGTGTTGATGCCCCTGTATAAGTTGTTGGTGAGGCCCCACCTGGAGTATTGAGTTCACTTTTGGAGGCCGTATCTTGCAAAGGATGTAAAAAGATTTGAAGTGGTGCAAAGAAAAGCTACAAAAATGGTATGGGATTTGCGTTACAAGATGTATGAGGAGAGACTTGCTGACCTGAACATGTATACCCTGGAGGAAAGGAGAAACAGGGGTGATATGATACAGACGTTCAAATATTTGAAACAAACCTTTTCCGGAGATGGAAAGGCGGTAGAACTAGAGGATATGAAATGAGATTGAAGGGGGGCAGACTCAAGAAAAATGTCAGGAAGTATTTTTTCACGGAGAGAGTGGTGGATACTTGGAATGCCCTCCCACGGGAGGTGGTGGAGATGAAAACGGTAACGGAATTCAAAAATGCATGGGATAAACTTAAAGGAATCCTGTTCAGAAGGAATGGATCCGCAGAAGCTTAGCGGAGATTGGGTGGCAGAGCCGGTTGTGGGAGGCGGGGCTGGTGCTGGGCAAGACTTCCAAACACTTGGACGTTTTTTTGCCATAATGGAACAAAACAAAAGCATCCAGGGCTATAAATTGGACATTTTGGTCTAGACATGTTTTATTAACGAATAAACCACAAAAAAGTGCCCTAAATGACCAGATGACCACTAGAGGAAATCAGGGATGACCTCCCCGTACTCCTCCAGAGGTCACTGACCCCCCTCCCACCCCCCCAAACTGTGATTAAATATATTACTTACCAGCCTCTATGCCCACTTTAGTTGTTATACTCGGGTCCATTACAGCAGCATGCAGGTCCCTGGAATAGTCTAGTGGTAGGTGCAGTGCAATGCAGACAGGTGGACCCAGGCCCATACCTCCCCCTACCTGTTACACTTCTGGTACAAACTGTGAACCCTTGAAAACTCACCAGAAACCCACTGTACCCACATATAGATGCCCCCTTCACCCATAAGAGGTATATTGGTATACAGTTGGGGGTAGTGGGTTTTGGGGAGCTCAGCAGACAAGATAAGGGAGCAATGGTGAGATGTGTACCTGGGAGCCAATATTTGAAGTCCACTGCAGTGGCCCCTAAGTTGCCCCATTGCTCTCCTGGGATGTCTGTGTGGCCAGTCTACCAAGAATGCTGGCTCCTCCTACATCCCAATGGCTTGATTTAATGTGTTTTTCACTTGGACTTTTGTTTTTTTTAAATGGACCAAAAAGATAAACGTACAGAGCACAAAAACATCTAGCAAATCCCCATTTTTTAAAAAAAGGTAGATTTTTCTGTTTTGAAAATGGCTATATTCCCCATTTGAATTTTGGATGTTTTTAGCAAAATGTCCAAAGTTGGACTTAGATGTCATAGAGGGGCATTTTCGAACAGGGATGACCATCTCTATGGGCGCCCATCTCTAAGGACGGTGCCACGAAGGGTCGGGGCAATGCGTATTATCGAAACAAGATGGACGTCCATCTTTCATTTCGATAATTCGGTCGGGGATGCCCAAATCTTGACATTTAGGTTGACCTTAGAGATGGTCGTCCTTGGTTTTCGGCGATAATGGAAACCAAAGACGTCTATCTCAAAAACGTCCAAATCTAAGCCCTTTGGTTGTGGGAGGAGCCAGCATTTGTAGTGCACTGGTCCCCCTGACATGCCAGGACACCAACCGGGCACCCTAGGGGGCACTGCAGTGGACTTCAGAAATTGCTTCCAGGTGCATAGCTCCCTTACCTTGGGTACTGAACCCCCCAACCCCGCCCCTAGGTCCACCTGCCTGAAGTACACTGCACCCACTACAACTGCTCCAGGGACCTGTATACTGCTGCAATGGACCCGAGTATGGCATTTGAGACTGGCAAAAAAGTATTTTTAAACTTGTTTTTTATGGTGGGAGGGGGTTAGTGACCACTTGGGGAGTAAGGGGAGGTCATCCCTGATTCCCTCCGGTGGTCATCTGGTCAGTTAGGGCACCTTTTTGAGGCTTGGTCGTGAAAAAAAATGGCCCAAGTAAAGTCGGCCAAGTGCTCGTCAAGGACGCCCTTCTTTTTTCTATTATTAGCCGAGGACGACCATCTCCTAATCACACCCCAGTCCTGCCTTTGCTACCCTGCCGGCATGCCCCCGCGAACTTTGGTCGTCCCCGCAACGAAAAGCAGTCAAGGGTGTCAAAAAATCGGCTTTCGATTATGCCAATTTGGACGACCTTGCGAGAAGGATGCCCATCTCCCGATTTGAGTCGAAAGATCGGCATCCTCTTTGGAAAGTAAGCATGATAGTAATGTAGCAGATGATGACAGATAAAGACCTGTATGGTCCATTCTAGCCTGCCCAACAAGATAAACTCATAGCATAAGGTATGATGTGAAACTTCATATATATACCTGATCTTGATTTGTCCTTCTCATTTTCAGGGCACAGACTGTAGAAGGCCTTGTTCACTGCACTGGCCTTGTTCTCCAACTTCTGAAGTTGTCATCGAAGCACCACTCCAGCCCATCCAAATCTGTCCAGCCACAATCTGGGAATAGACTGTAGAAGCCTGCCCAGCACTGGCTTTGCTTCCCAATTACTGGGGTTGCCATCTAATCTCTGCTAAGCTTCTTTAGATCCATTCCTTCTAAACAGGATTCCTTTGTGTTTATCCCACATATTTTTGATGTCAAAGACAAAAAGACGTGTATTTTACGCAATCCAAGGGTAGGCAATTTTGAGGAAGGAGTTTGTGCACATGAGTTTAAAATACTTGTCTATACACATACTTTCAGCTATGTATATTTACGCAAGTTTCTAAGTTAGTGTCAATATATATTGCCACATTTTAGCTCTGTGTGTGTGTGTACAAATTCTCTCTCTCTGCCCCTTTGCAATGGAGTTCACCACCAAGCTACCAGCACTTCCTCTCCCATTCCCAGCATCAGGTCACAGAGAGGGGGCACTGATGAACATGAGTAATTCACTTCCAATAAGTGATTAGGCTGAAAAGCATGAAGTTATTCATTCTGCATTTCTATGTCAATAATAGCAAGTATCTTTGAGCTTCTATCATTAGGATTAATGGCCTTAGATGATTAAGAAAAACAGAGAAAGGAAGCAAGTTTATTTATTCCTAAAATACAAAGATCTACCTAATATTGCTAATGAAGGAAAATAAAGTGTCTCCCACCTTCCTCTCTGTAACAGTTGTGAGTGTGGCAAATGTTAACCCCTGCTTAACCTTACAAGGCACAAGTACAGGTAAACCTAAGAACATAAGAACAGCCGTACTGGGCCAGACCAATGGTCCATCTAGCCCAATATCCTGCTTCCAATGGTGGCCAATTTAGGTCACAAGTAGCTGACAAAATCCCAAATAGTAGCAAGATTCATGCTACTGATCCCAGGGACAAACAGTGGCTTTCTCCATGTATGTCTCAAAAGCAGACTATGGACGTTTCCTCCAGGAACTTGACCAAACCTTCTTTAAACCCAGATACACTAGCTACTGATACCACATCCTCTGGCAAGGAGTTCCAGAGCTTAACAATTCATTGAGTGAAAAAATATTTTCTCCTGTTTGTTTTAAAACAATTTCCATGTAACTTCTTCAATGTCCCCTGGTCTTTATACTTTTTGAAAGAGTAAAAAATCAGTTTACGTTTGCCCATTCTACACCATTCAGTATTTTGTAAACCCGTATCATATCTCACCTCAGTCGCCTCTTTTCCAAGCTGAAGAGTCCTAACCTCTTAAGCCTTTCCTCATAAGGAACCATCCTATTAATCATTTTGGGCACCCTTCTTTGAACCTTTTCTAATGCCGTTATATCTTTTGTGAAATATGGTGACCAAAATTGCATACGATACTCAAGGTGTGGTCACTCCATGGAGCAAATCAGAGGCATTATATTCTTTGTCTTATTTTCTATGCCTTTCCTAATAATTCCTAGCATTCTGTTTGCTTTTTTGGCAGCTGCCCCATATTGGGAGAAGATTTTAGCGTATTGTCCATGATGACACCTAGATCTTTTTCTTGAATGCTAACTCCTAGGGTGGAACCTAGCATCAAAGAACTATGATTTAGATTATTCTTCCCAATGTGCATCATTTTGCACTTGTCTTCATTAAATCTTCTCTGCCATTTGGATGCCCAGTCTTCCAACTTCCTAAGGTCTTCCTGCAATTTTTCACAATCCACATGTGTTTTAACAACTTTGAATAGTTTTGTGCTGTCTGCAAAGTTAGTCACCTCACTTGTTGTTCCCATTTCCAGATCCTATATAATAATTCTCACCTCCAACGTTCTGACTTGCTGCCTGGGACTGTGACTTATTCCGAGTTGGTCAGGACGGCTCCGTAGTTCAGGCTGACATCACCGCAGCCATTATGATGTCAACTTCAGAACCCGGGGGGGAAAAAAACATGCCTCACAGCTGATCCATGTCCAGAGGAGGGTCGCTGGACATGGGTGGCTGGAGGGGGGGCAGGGGAGAGAGGAGGTTCGCTGGACATGGGTGGCTGGAGGGGGCATGGGAGAGAGGAGGGTGGCTGGACATGGATGGCTGGAGGGGGGACAGGGGAGAGAGGAGGGTTGCTGGACATGGGTGGCTGGAGGGGGGCAGGAGAGAGAGGAGAGTCGCTGGACATGGGTGGCTGCAGGGGGGCAGGGGAGAGAGGAGGGTCACTGGACATGGGTGGCTGCAGGGGGGCAGGGGAGAGAGGAGGGTGGTTGGACATGGGTGGCTAGAGGGGGACAGGGGAGCGAGGAGGGTCGCTAGACATGGGTGGCTGGAGGGGGGGCAGGGGGAGAGGAGGGTCGCTGGACACGGGTAGCTGCAGGGGAGCCGAGGAAAACATTGCTAGCGCCCGTTTCATTTGTGTCAGAAACGAGCCTTTTTTTACTAGTCATTAATAAATAACACTGGTCCCAATGCAGATCCCTGTGGCACTCCACTATTCACCCTCCTCCATTGAGAGAAATGACTATTTAACCCTACCCTCTGTTTTCTGTCCAATAACCAATTCCTAATCCACAACAGAACATTGCGTCCTATCCCATGGGTTTTTAATTTTCTCAGCTCTCATGAGGGACTTTGTCAAACGCTTTCTGAAAATCTAGATACACTGCATCAACTGGCTCACATTTATCCACGTTTATTCCTGCATTCAAGTTTCTTTATTATTTGCTTTACCACCCATCAGAAGCTGTCTGAGTAGTTTACACATACATACAATTTTTTTTAAAACAGTATCGAAAAGAATTCCATTAAGATAGGAAATGTAATAGAGAGTAAGCTATAAGAAAGCAATGCAAAAGTGCCATCCAGGACCCCACCACACACACATACACACACTCAAAACCTGCAACTCCACCCATACCAATGAAAGAGAGAGTGCTCAAGAAAACGCATCCTCAAATAATAGGGTCTTTGCTCGGTTTTGAATTTGCAAAGAAATGAAGCAAATTGGTGAGGCAAGACTTCTGTTGACTGAATTTATGTTGACTCTGTCCAATTAAACCAAGTTTGCCTATGTGTTTGGTGATATTAATCTTTTTAATAGTTTCCACTATTTTGCCCTGTAAATAGGTGTTACATTGGCCACCCTCCAATCTCCAGGTTTAACGGATAATTTTAATTGTGCACCCAAAAAGTTGTTATAAGAATATGTGACTGTAAGGCATTATTGTGCAGATGATCAAAAGCCCATAACAGCATGCAAATTTAAGCATGCTATTATCTCTGATCATAAGGTAAAAGTGCAGGAGGACTGTGCCTTAGCATACGCTCAGGCACAATCCTCCTGCACTTGTTTGATAGGTCTGGGCTGTCAAAAGCCTGAACCTGTCTAACACAGGGGCTGAAGGTCCATGGGACCCCTAGACCCCCCTACAACTGAAAGGCCCTGGTAGACTAGTGCCCCCCCAAACCCCCACTCCAAGCCAGCAGCAAGGGTGCTGGAGGTCTGGTGGACCTCCAGTCCCCCCCCCCCCACCACAAGCTTATGGGGGGCTAGAGATAGAGTGGATCTCCAGCCCCCTAACTACCTCACACCCGCATGAGAGGTCTATTTCCCTTTTTCTGGTGGTGCTTGCTGATTTCCTTGAGTGTGCGGGGCTTTGTGGCCCGTGTTACTGCATAGCACCTGTTTAGTCTACCCTAGGCCTTGGCCAAGGTCCTTCCTAGGCCGCAGCCTATGCACAAGGGCTCACAATCAGAATAGCAATATGTAACTCAGAGGCACACCCAAGACCCACCCACATGTGTGTCCCCTCAAACTTACTCACTAAGGTAGGGGTTGCCCAACCATTAGGCCACCTGAGGCGGGGGCCTCAGTCGGCACTCCTCAGGAGCAGCATCTCGGGGGGTGGCTTTACAGCATTTGACCTCGTCACGATGAATTTCCAAACCCGGCAGTGGCAGCAATTCCCATATGCTGCCCTATTGCCACCGGCACCCGCCTCGTCCCTTTATTGCGGCCACCTGAAGTAACTTCCTGTTTTGCTCAGGCATCCAAGTAAAGGGAAGAGGTGGGTGCCAGCAGTGGCAGGGCAGCATATGGGAATCGCTGCCACTGCTGGGTTTGGAATGTCACTGTGATGAGGCATCTCAGCCCAGGTGGAGCGGCATGTAAGCTCCGCCTCAGGTGAATCTTGCCTTGAACCGGCTTTGCACTAAGGGTTCCTTTTCATAAGCTGTGCTAAGAAATGGCCTTAGCCTGCCCTTACGTGAGTCTTTCCCGTGTGCAAAGGCCATTTTTAGCACAGCCAGAAAATGGCTGATTTTCCATTTTCTGAATTAATGGCCATGTGCTAAAGTTGCCAATAGCACATTGCCATTAACAAAAATGAGCATGTGAGCACTTACCAACACCTATTTTGTAGGCGGTAAAGGCTCGTGCGCGGTAATGCAGATGCACTAATTGATTAATGCCGAAAAGCCCACTCTCCACCACCATCCCCTCCCCGACATGCCCCCTTTGCAAAAAATAAAAATTATTTTTTAGCCTCCAGTTTGCAACATTTCAGTGCATCCTACGGTAAGCCCTTTTAAACTGTGAAGAGTAAAATGAGCCCTATGGGGCACTTTTACAAAGGCCCGCAGAAAAATGGCCTGCAGTAGTGTAGATGCATGTTTTGGGCGTGTGCAGAATCAATTTTCAGTGCACCTGTAAAAAATGCCTTTTTAAAAACTTTTTCCTGAAAATGAACATGAGGCAAAATGAAAATTGCCACACGTCCATTTTGGGTCTAAGACCTTACCGCCAGCGGTAAGATCTCACGCTGATTACTGCCGGTAGCGGACGCACGTCAAAAATTTAATTACCGCAAGGGACATGCGGTATCCGGGCGGTAACTCAAAATTGATACACGGGTGCGCGTAGGCGCCTACGTGGCTTAGTGATTTTGGCAGGTGTGCTATAGAATAACACCTAGCACTTACCTACGTAAACGCCTTTGTGGCATCAATCACATGTGTAATCATTATTATTCTAGAACATTTGCGCACAAATGGCAGTTGTTTAAATGCAAATGTATATAATTGCACTATAAAACTGTTATGTTCTGTGTCTGTGACCTTTTATTCCCCTTTACATCCCAAACTGGATCTTTGGAAAGAAACTTTAGATACTTCCTCTGTTTTTCTGTATCCATGCTGCTAAACACAATTATTTGATTGAGCATGTAATGCATTTTTAATAAAACAAATGAAAAACTCTTCCCTCACAGTTTTCACATTTAAACCCACTGCATTAGGATTTCTTGCTCTTCACTGAGGCAATGCTGGTCAGCAAGGGGGGGGGGGGGGTAAAAAAAAAAAAGACAGGTCAATCTCTTCTAGAAGTGGAGAAATCCTGCACTTTCTCCCTTCTACTCCACTGCCGTTTTCTTTTGGGAACAAAATTAAATCATACAGTATATTTGCTGACTTTATCAATCACCCTTGACTCTCACTGTTCTGGAGTCTATTCTTACACCATGAACTTCCATCACTGTGGAGAGCAACTGGGCTGCATGTTCTGTCTCTTCTTGTCCTCCTGCATAAGGCTTGTCTGTTTCTTTTTGTTTTGGTTTAAAATTGTCACAGATCATATAACACCATAACCCTAATAAAAACATCCATAAATTTTATAGCTCTTTATCTCCCTCTCACCCTAGTATTTAATAAGTTATTGTCAAGATTATGAAATCAGCAATCAAAAAAAGTATTAAACCACTTCAAGTCAGCTCATATATCTTTTTGCTTAACAACATTCCCAATATTTAACCTTTTAGCTCTCTCCCCCCCCCCCCCCCCCCTTTTATACCTTATGTTTGTAATTGTCTTGATTCTGTTCATCCGATGAGGAAGATTATGTTCTTCTGTCTCACATTACAGTGAAGTCTCTCTCTACTATTGAGAAGAGCGATGAAAATGATAAAGGGGATGGGATGACTTCCTTATGAGGGCTCTTCAGCTTGGAGAAAAGACGGCTGAGGGGAGATATGATAGTGGTCTATAAAATAATGAGTGGAGTGGAACGGGTAGATGTGAATCATTTGTTTACTCTTTCCAAAAATACTAAGACTAGGGGGCATTCGATGAAACTACAAAGTAGTAAATTGGAGAAAATGTTTCTTTACACAATATGTAATTAAACTCTGGAATTCATTGCCAGAGAATGTGGTAAAGATGCTTAGCTTAGCGGGGCTTAAAAAAGGTCTGGACGGCTTCCTAAAGGACAATTTTCATAGACCATTATTAAATTGATTTGGGGAAAATCCACTGCTTATTTCTGGGATAAGCAGCATAAAATGTATTGAACTTTTCTGGGATCTTGCCAGGTATTTGGGACCTGGATTGGCCACTGTTGGGGCCCGGTGCCGCAATCCCCGATGTCACCCGCCCTTGGCTCTGTCGACCATCCGCCGCCTGGCCGGGCCCCCCCCCCCGCATTGAAATCATCACAGTGCCTCACCTGTCACCTCCGTGACTGAAAGCGCAGCAGTGGCAGATCGGATTCGCCTCCCTTCGGGCCTTCCCTCCCTGTGTCCCTCCCTCGTCTGATGTAACTTCCGTGAGGGCGGGACACAGGGAGGAAAGGCCCGAAGGGAGGCGAATCCGATCTGTCGCTGCTGTGCTTTCAGTCATGGAGCGAAGTGACAGGTGAGGCGCTGTGATGATTTAAATGCAGTGGGCCCGGCCCGGTGGCGGACGGAGGGGGGCAGGTGGGGACTGTGGCGGTGGCGACCTCATGGGCAGGGACAGGGGTGGGGCCACAGGGGGAGGCCTTGCCCCGGGCCCGGCCCAGTCTCTTGGCAGTCCTGAAGATTATGCCAGCTCTGGACCCCCTATATAGGGGCCCGTGTACTTCTGTGCCTCGGGACCCATCCTGGCTGTCAGCGCCCCTGTGAAGAGAAAGATAGTAGTGTCTTAACTTATATTCACAGATAGGGAACTACAGTGACTGGAAACCATTTATAAGGAGTTTAGGTGCTGAAGAGGATCCCAATGGAAGGGGGACCTTAGAGAAATTTCTGGAGAGATAAATTGGATGCCCAGTTGCCCATATGTTTTGAAGTGATCTGGAGCCTAAGGAATTGGATAAAGGGATCACAAACACAGATGTAAAATTGACAGTTTTGTACCAGGGTCAGAAAAGTGGCTAACTGATGCTGGTCAACTAAGAAAAAGTATCTACCTCAATGCAACTATGTATTACGCAAAACTTGAATACATTTTTTGTTGGGCCACACCAGAAAGGATTGTGGAATTTATGGTTAGGGCCCTTCGTCGTCTGGAAGAATCCACTGTGGATCGTGAGTCAGAGAAGTGACATGGAATTTGGAATTGTTTTTTGTAGGGTTCCTTTAGGACATATGGATGTGTCTTTCACCCAATCCTATCTTAGTCTAGGATCGGGTGAAAGATTCTGACCGACTGTAACTTCTTATTGGATTTCACACAGTTTCAATTGAATATCTTTATTCATAAGGCTGTTGTTAACTGTCTATTAACTCTACATGTGGCTGCTTCTCAGTGAACTTTGTCTGGAATGCACTGTTGCCTTTTCAGGAGCTCTACGTAATGTTGCTCCTGGGGGAATGTCACACAACAAATTGGAAAATTGTGTACACAGTTATTTAAAATTCTGCATTTGTAATTTTTTTTTTGTAGAATTCCCCCATCATAAAGGCCTGGCTTCTCTGTGCCCCAGGTCTGACATCTCACCCCCTCAGCTTTCTCCTTGCTTAGGGTCATCAACTGCCCAGCAGTCTCACTCCTCAATAAACTTGAAGCCCCCCCCCCCTTCAAATCCAGTCTCCAGTCATCTATGCTCCATCTTCAAAGTAAACACCTCCTACCTTTCTCTCTGTCCTCCACCACCAGCCCTCAGTAAGACCCCACATTTCTCACTCCATCCCACTCTTTCTCAAACCCAATCTCAAGGGATACACATCTCCATAGTTCAGCTCCCCCCAGCAAACACACACTCAGCTGTCTTCTAAAACCACTCTTCTGCGCCCCCCCCCCCTCCCCAGCACACACACACACACACACACACACACACACACACACACACACACACACACACACACACACACACAGCTCTCTTTCAATCACCACAACCCATGGCATACATACCACCATAGCTAGCTGTCAAACCCACCCCCCATTGCTCTTTTTCTGGTCACTCCATATGTCTCACCAGCCTTCTCTCCACCTGTATTCATCTCCCCAGCTCTCTCTTTCTCTCCTCCCCAGTATACACATATACACAATGAAGGAGGGTGAATAGTGGAGTGTCGCTGGGATCGGTACTGGGACTGGTGCTACTTAACATATTTATAAATGATTTGGAAATCAGAACGACGAGTGAGGTGATTAAATTTGCAGATGACACAAAACTATTCAAGATTATAGAAATGCATGTGGATTGTGGAAAAATTGAAAGAACACCTTAGAAAACTGGAAGACTAGGCATCCAAATGGCAGATTAAATTTAATGTAGACAAATGCAAGTGGTGCACATTGGGAAGAATAATCCAAATCATAGTAATCTGATGCTAGGGTCCACTTTAGGAGTCAGCACTCAAGAAAAAGAATTAGGTGTCATTGTAGATGATACTCTGAAAGTTTCTGCCCAGTGTGCGGCAGCGGCCAAAAAAGCAAACAGGATGCTAGGAATTATTAGGACCAAAAATATTATAATACATTTGTATTGCTTCATGGTGTGACCTCACCTTGAGTACTATGTTCAATTCTGGTCACTGTGAGGGGCATTTTCGAACGTGGATGACCATCTCTAAGGGCGCCCATCTGTAAGGATGGTGCCACAAAGGGGCGGGGAAACCCGTATTATCGAAACAAGATGGGCGTCCATCTTTCGTTTCCATAATACGGTTTGGCCACCCAAATCTCAACATTTAGGTCAACCTTAGAGATTGTTGACCTAAATGTTGAGATCGTCGACCTTAGAGATGGTTGTCCCCAGTTTTCGGCGATAATGGAAAACAAGGACGCCCATCTCAAAAACGACCAAATCCAAGGCATTTGGTCATGAGAGAAGCCAGCATTTGTAGTGCACTGGTCCCCCTCACATGCCAGGACACCAACTGGGCACCCTAGGGGGCACTGCAGTGGACTTCATAAATTGCTCCCAGGTACATATCTCTCTTACCTTGTGTGCTGAGCCCCCCAACCCCCCCCCCCAAACCCACTCCCCACAACTGTACACCACTACCATAGCCCTTAGGGATGAAGGGGGGCACTTACATGTGGGTACAGTGGGTTTTGTGTGGATTTTGGAGGGCTCATATTTACCACCACAAGTGTAACAGGTAGGGGGCAGATGGGCCTGGGTCCGCCTGCCTGTACACTGCATCCACTAAAAACTGCTGCAGGGACCTGCATACTGCTGTGATGGAGCTGAGTATGACATTTGAGACTGGCATAAAGGCTGGAAAAAATGTTTTTAAATGGATTTTTTGGGGTGGGAGGGGGTTGGTGACCACTGGGGGAATAAGGGGAGGTCATCCCCGATTCCCTACGGTGGTCATCTGGTCAGTTCGGGCACCTTTTCGAGGCTTGGTCGTGAAAAAAAAGGGACCAAGTAAAGTCGACCAAATGCTCGTGAGGGACGCCCTTCTTTTTTCCATTATCGGCCAAGGACGCCCATCTCTTAACCACGCCCCATCCCGCCTTTGGTACACTGCCGACACGCCCCCGTGAACTTTGGTCGTCCCTGTGATGGAAAGCAGTTGAGGATAGCCAAAATCGGCTTTCAATTATACCAATTTGGCTGCCCTTCTCCTTTGTAAATAAGCTGGATAGTAACATAATAAAGGAAGGCAGATAAAGACCTGACGGTTCACCCAACAAGATAAAGTCATTTTACATGGTATGTGATACTTTATATGTATACCTGAGTTTGATTTGTTCTTGCCATTCTCAGGGCACAGACCGAAGAAGTCTGCCCAGCACTGTTAAGTACATAAGTACATAACTATTGCCATACTGGGACAGACCAAAGGTCCATCAAGTCCAGCATCCTGATTCCAACAATAGCTAATCCAGGTCACAAATACCTGGCAAGATCCCAAAACAGTACAATACATTTTATGCTGCTTATCCCAGAAATAAGCAATGGATTTTCTCCATGTCCATTTTAATAATAGTCTATGGACTTTTCCTTTAGGAAGCCGTCCAAAACTTTTTTAAACCCCGCTACGCTAACCGCCTTTGCCACATTCTCTGGCAATGAATTCCAGAGTTTAATTACACGTTGAGTGAAGACATTTTTTCTCTGATTCGTTTTAAATTTACTATTTTGTAGCTTTATTGCAAGCCCCCTAGTCCTAGTATTTTTGGAAAGAGTAAACAGATGCTTCACGTCTACCCGTTCCACTTCACTCTATCATATCTCCCCTTAGCCGTCTTTTCTCCAAGCTGAAGAGCCCTAGCTGCTTTAGCCTTTCCTCATAGGGAAGTCGTCCCATCCCCTTTATCATTTTCGTCACCCATCTCTGCACCTTTTCTAATTCCAAAATATATTTTTTGAGATGCAGTGACCAGAATTGAACACAATATTCGAGGTGCGGTCGCACCATGGAGCGATACAAAGGCATTATAGCGTCCTCTTTTTTGAGAGATGCCTAGCTCTCCCACCGGCTGCCTTTCAGGTGCTGTAGAAGACTTGCAGCTCATCTGCATATCCTCACAGCCTTCTTCGGGGTGACTCCCCAGTCCACTCCGATCCACTCACGGCCTCCACTCTAGGTGCCGCGCGCCGGGGCATTTTCTCTATATATTTATTTTTCTCACAGTTACTACTTATGGCTCCAGTACACTTTCTCTTCTTGGTACTGGCCCTTCCTTATCTGTTTCTCCATCTGAAATGTAACAAACCTTCCTATATCCATGACCTCTTTATCTCTCGAACTCTCCATCTGCTTGCCCTCTTTTCCTTCCTTATCAGCGCTTTGTATTTGACTTGACATTCCTTATGCTGTATGTTTCTTATTATTTTCAGTCGGTTCGTTCTTCCATTTCCTGAAGGATTTTCTTTTAACTCTAATAGCTTCTTTCACCTCAATTTTTAACCATGTCGGCTGTCCTTTGGTCTTCCGTCCTCCTTTTTTAATACATGGAATATATTTGGCCTGGGCTTCCAGGATGGTAATTTTGAACAGCATCCACGCCTGATGTAAATTTTTGACCCTCACAGACGCTCCTCTATGTTTATTTTTCACCGTTCTTCTCATTTTATCATAGTCTCCTTTTTGAATGTTAAATTTCCTGTGTATACTTACTCCAAAGCTAATATCAAATCTGATCATATTATGATCACTGTTATCAAGCGGCCCCAGCACCATTACCTCCCGCACCAGATCATGTGCTCCACTAAGGACTAGGTCTAGAATTTTTCCTTCTCTTGTCGGCTCCTGTACCAGCTGCTCCATATAGCAGTCCTTGATTTCATAAAGGAATTTTACCTCCCTAGCATGCCCTGATGTTACATTTACCCAGTCAATATCAGGGTAATTGAAATCACCCATTATTATTGTGTTGCCCACTTTCTTATCATCCCTAATTTCCTTTAACATTTCAACATCTGTCTGTTCATCCTGGCCAGGTGGCAGGTAGTACACTCCTATCACTATCCTTTTCCCCTTTATACATAGAATTTCAATCCATAGGGATTCCAAGATGTGTTTTGTTTCCTACAGAATTTTCAATCTATTTGATTCAAGGCCCTCCTTAAGATATAATGCTAACCCTTCACCAATTCAATCCACCCTATCAGTACAATATAGTTTGTACCCAGGTATGACAGTGTCCCACTGGTTATCCTCCTTCCACCAGGTCTCAGAGATGCCTATTATATCTAATTTTTCATATATATTCTAACTCTCCCATCTTATTTCTTAGGCTTCTGGCATTCACATATAGACATTTTAAACTATGATTGTTGTTCCTATTTACACCATGCTCAGTTCTTGACAATATTAATTTGCAATCTTTTGTCTGATTTTTATTTTTATTTACTGACACCTGATCTACTCTGGTCTCTTTTGCAACCTCACTATTGGGATACCCTATCTTCCCTGTTTTGGTGATATCTTTGAAAGATACCTTATTCCGAACCATGCGCTTTTGAGCAACTGTCGGCCTTCCCCCAGTTTTTAGTTTATAAGCTGCAATATCTCCTACTAAAAGTTCTGAAGCTAACGTCGAAGCCCCTTAAAATTTACACTCCAGCACATCCATATCTATTCAAGTTATGATCAGGGCGTAGACCATAGAAGTCTTCCCAGCACTGGTTTTGCTTCCCAATTACCGGTGTTGCCACCCAATCTCCGCTAAGATTCCGTAGATCCATTCCTTCTTAACAGAATTCCTTTGGGTTTATCCCACGCATGTTTGAATTCCATTACCATTTTCATCTCCACCACCTCCCACGGGAGGGCATTCCACGTACCTACCACCCTTTCCACGAAAAAATACTTCCTGATATTACTCCTGAGTCTGCCTCCCTTCAATCTCATTTCATGTCCTCTAGTTCTACCACCTTCCTGTCTCCGGAAAAGGTTTGTTTGCGGATTAATACCTTTCAAATATTTGAACATCAATATCATGTCACCCCTGTTTCTCCTTTCCTTCAAGTGATCTAGTGGCCTCTGCGGGGAGGGGTGGGGGGGACATGTTCTTTCCTGCCCTTTCTGCTGCCGCTATTCCCCCTGCCTGGCACCGCCATACTTTAAAAATGACGGTCGAGACTCCCTGTGGAAGTCTTGTGTGACTGTCTAGACCCGGGAGACAACTGTGGGAAGTCTCGGCTGCCATTTTGAAAACAGAGCAGCGCCAGTAGGTGGGGGAATAGCGGCAGCGCAGTGGCCAGGAATTAACATGTTACCCCCCACCCTGCAGAGACCACTAAACCACCAGGGCCCTACAGGTAGGACCGGGGCAGCGGGGGCATCGGCTGCGATGGTAGGGAGGCAGCAGGGCGGCAGTTGGGGGGTGTTGGGCAGCGGCCAGGCAGGGGGCCCAGACCACCCTCAGTACCCGGGGACCCAGACCACTCTCAGTCCACCCCTGTCTAGCACTTTGGCTTGTCCTCTTTTCCCAACAAGTAATATTTCCTAAGGACTGGTGTAATATTTGCAATGCTGCCTTTTCATAGACTCTTTGGCTGGTTGCAGGGGGTGTGGCTTTTGTGGGGGTGGGTCTCTCAGTAATTACCATCTCTCTTAAGGCAGCACTGCACATGTTTCAGCATCAGTTTTGCTAGAAAAAAAAAAGAATTGGCCCCTAAATGAAACTTAGCGGCAAGTTTAAAACCAATTAGCCCAGTTTCAAGAAGCAGATGTTAGGGCCCATTTACTAAGCTGTGCTAAAAGATGGCCTGTGCCGTAACCTGCATATGGGTCCCCTGCATGCTGAGGCCACTTACTGGACTATTTTTAATTTCTTCAATTAAAGCCACACACTAATTTCCCATTTAGCGTATGGCCATTAGCACGGGAGGTCTTACCAACACGTATTTACTAGGCCCGCACTAACCATGTGCTAATCAGTTGTTGCATGGCACTGTAGCTGCACAGATTAGCACTGGGCATGTCTACCCTCTGCCCCCTCCCCCAAACACGGACGTAGATGCTGAAACTACTGCAGGACACACCGTAAGCAAGTGCTAGTGCTTACCACTGCGTAGTAAAAGGACTCCATTGTTTGTGTCCTTTGACGGAGAATTGTCAATCTCGGCTAGGTTGAGCTGAGTTGGGAAGAGGGGTTTAAAAATAGAAGACAAACCCCACGTAGTTACAAATGAGTCTTTTTGTATCATTGTCCAATAGAAGCTGGTTCTGATCCAATTGAAAGCCTAGAAGAACACGAGTAAATGGTTGAAACCAAAAATATAAATGTGTATATCCTTGTGGTCTGTGCATGTTTTAGACTCAGATTTCTTTCCAGAACACACTGAAGTCTTTGCAAATGATTCACTCATCAGAACTAACTTTTTACACAAATTCCCTCTCTGAGTGTCTTCTACACATCCAATATATGCCAGCAACGCTTCTGAAGCCACATGTGTTCTGTTAGTGTTTGTGACTTACTCACAAGTACTGAAGTTAGATTGTTTTGGAAGCCTGCAGGAGTTTCAAACTGAACAAGAGGATATTAACAGCTGGGAGGCGAGACTTGTGCAATTCTTCTCCTTCGATGCTGAAAAGCTGGTTGCTGTGTTTCGAGTATTATCAGAGCATGCACTTACAGCTTAAAAATTCTCTTTACCCAGACAAGTCAAGTGATCTTTTGAAGAACTCATTACTGTACTGATTTCACATTTAGCTCATGCCCCTCATTATAGCTGAACATTTTAAGTTTCATCAGCAAAATCAAAGGAAGAGAAAAACCATTGCTGTGTATGTCACATAGCTAAAGCCCTTATCTATACATTGTTAATGGGAACCTTTTTGATGAGGTGGATTGAGGAAGAAATTTGTCAGGGAACTGAAGCATACAGTCATACAAAAATGACTTTTGTCACAGACAAATCTCACACTTAACTAAATCTATGAGATAGGAAATGAGAGAGGAAAAACTCCCATGAAATGAGATATCAAAGTGTCAGTTTTCCAAGCATTATACAAGACAATTAAAACTACTCACATAAAAATTATAATATCTAAAAACTGCAAAGGGTAAAGGGTAAAAGGTCATGAATTTCTGCGGTACGACCCAAATGGTTTTACATATATTACATACAGGTACTTTCAACATCGGAAACAATACAGCCTCAACAAAACAACATAACCTCAAATAAATTAATCATTCAAAACAAATACTGCCTCTAAGCAAATAAATACTATTCACAAAACTGTTACAATAAATAAAAAGGCACCATATATATCCAAAACTAAAAAAATGGAGGAGTCGATATTCATAGTAGGCAAGAGAAGCTCCTGCATCCTTAAATCGCACTCAGAAGGCTAGCTGCCAATATTCAGTGGCAGTTAACTGGGCAGTGGCACTGCATATCAGCACTAACCAGCCATTCTAAGTCCAGGCAGCAGAAGGTTGTTATAGGGGCTGAGTTGGGGATGAGCCAGTAGCAATGCTGATGTTAACAATATTCAGTACTGGTACCTGTATAGCTGACTGAGTATGTAGGACCACATAAACAACAGTCCTAACTTTACCCAGTTAACTATTTGGGTGTTGGTAGCCTCATACTTCTGGGTACCAGTTTGCAGACTGGAGATGACCTCCCTTCCCTCCCAAGCCTTTCTCCAAGTTGCAGCAGGCCCTCCTCTGGGTTGACCTTAACTGACCTTGTGGTCTAGTAGTTGTTGAGGGAAGGAGTAAACCCCACTCGTTTATGCCCCTTGCAGCTCCTGAATGAAATTGGCTACTGCGACCTCTAGCAGTAGTCTTGTGGTAGTACTGAAAGAGGCTGAATCCTAGTGGTAGTACCGCAAGACTACCACTAGAATTTGCAGCAGCCAATTTCACTCAGGAGCTATGAGGGACAGTAGCAAGTGGGGTTCACTCCTGCCTCCAATGACCACTGAACCATTTTCAAAGCACTTAGCCTTCCAAAGTTCCATAGGTTTCTATGGAACTTTGGAAGGCTAAGTGGTTTGAAAATATGCCCATGCCAGTTAAGGTAGGCCCATGTTGACTTGAGGGTGGACGGGAGGGGGGTTTGGAGCTGGTCGGGGAGTAGAGGAGAAAAAAATAAACCCCGTATGTGAGTCCCAGCTGAAATTCATCTGGGACCTACATAAGTGAATATTGACCAGAGAAATTTTTACCATATAAAGACAATAAAATAAATACAACCACCATTCTATTTCTTTATAATTTTTAGACTGTAGCCTTTTTGGTGTTTAATCTATGGAAGAAGGCAGGATAGCACGTATTCGTAACTTTATAAATAAAAGCACATCAGATATATTAATCATTCCAAATATCCATCAGGGGTAACTTTGTAACTTCCCACATAGGTGAAAAGGATGCACATACTTTTCATTCCAAGACTTTGTAAAAGGTATATGCATACTTTCAGTTTGAATATTATCCCAGGAAAGGTATCTGCATACATATATACCTACTGAATTTTTTACTTAACAAAATTGATATACCGCCTTTCTACATCAAAAAGCAAAACAAAGTGATTAAAAGGTGTCACAACTTACTAAGATGCTTCTTTTCCCCAGGACCAATGAAGCTACTTGAACTCTGCACTGCAGTTTTCTGAAACAACACAAAGGAGAAAGATAACACTACTTGGTCAGACCAAGAAAGTTACAATAGTTACAAGAGACAATCTGCAAGATTTCCAAACATTGACACCCAAATCAAGGGGCCAGTCTTCTCTGACACATAGAAATTTGCTTCAGAAAAATCAGGTTAAATGGTATTAATGCAATAAAAAGTGGTAGAAAAACCAATACAAAATATTATATGCCACAACTATATCATATGTTTTGTGAGGTATCATATTTGCATTTTGTATTTTGTTCCTAAGGTCCAGTCTGTGCAGGAGGTAATGGTGCTGGGGCCGCTTGATAACAGTGATCATAATATGATAAGATTTGATATCAGCTCTGGAGCAAGTACACACAAGAAATCCAATATGTTAGCTTTTAACTTTCAAAAAGGAGACTATGATAAAATGAGAACGGTGGGAAAAAAAACAACTTAGAGGAGCAGCTGCAAATGTCAAACATTTACATCAGGCATGGATGCTGTTCAAAAATACCATCCTGGAAGCACAGGCCAGTTATATTCCATGTATTAAAAAAGGAAGAAGGAAGGCCAAACGACAGCCAGCTTGGTTAAAAAGTGAGGTGAAAAAGCTGTTAGAGCTAAAAGAAAATCCTTCAGAAAATGGAAGACAGATCTGACTGAAAATAATAAGCAATAGCATAAGGAATGGCAAGTCAAATGCAAGTGCTGATAAGGAAGGCAAAGAGAGACTGAAAAAAAGATGGCATTGGAGGCAAAAACACATAGTTAAAAACTTCTTTTAGGTATATTAAAAGCAAGAAGCCGGCAAAAGAATCAGCTGGACCACTAAATGACTGAAGAGGTAAAAGGACACACTCAGGAAAGGCAATGCCATAATGGAGAGATTAAATACATTCTTTGCTTCGGTCTTTACGGAGGAAGATTTGAGAGCGATACCAGTGCCAGAAATGGTATTCAAAGCTGATGAGTTGGAGAAACTGAATGAAATCTCTATAAACCTGGAAGATGTAATGGCACAATTTGACAAATAGAAGAGTAGCAAATTACCTGGACTGGATAGTATTCATCCCAGAGTACTGTTAGAACTGAAAAATGAACTTGCAGAACTATTGTTAGTAATATGTAATTTATCTTTAAAATCAAGCATGGTACTAGAAGATTGGAGGGTGGCCAAGGATCCAGAGGAGATCCGGGAAATTATAGACCAGTGAACCTGACATCGGTGCTGGGCAAAATGGTGGAGACTATTATAAAGAACAAAATTGTACAGCATATTCAAAAGCATGGATTAATGTGACAAAGCCAACATGGATGTAATGGAAAAAAATCTTGCCTCATCAATCTACTATATTTCTTTGAGGGGGTGAACAAACATGTGGCTAAAGGTGAGTCAGTCGATATTGTGTATCTGGATTTTCAAAAGGCATTTGACAAAGTACCTCATGAAAGACTCCAGAGGAAATTGGAGAGTCATGGGATAGGATGTAGTGTGCTATTGTGGATTAAACCTATGGAACTTTGGAAGGCTAAGTGCTTTGAAAATATGCCTCTACGTGTGCCCAACATGCATCAATTTTGAGTTACTGCCTGGCTACCACGAGGCCCTTGCAGTAATTTCATTTTTGACATGCATCCGCTACGCGTGCCGGAAAATAATTTTTATTTTCTGGCGCGTGGCAAAAACCGGGCAGTAATCGTCATTCTACGCAAATAGGCAATTACCGCACAGTTACCACATGAGACCTTACCACTAAGTCAATGGCTGACAGTAAGGTCTGAGACCCAAAATGGACACGCGCCAATTTATATTTTGTTGCACGTCCATTTTTGGCAAAAATATTAAAAAGCCCTTATTTACAGGTGCACTGAAAAATGGATCTGCCCATGCCCAAAACACGTGCCTACATTAGCGCAGCCCATTTTTCTGCGCACCTTAGTAAAAGGGCCCCTAAGTGAAATAGATCTTCGTGTTCTTAGCTGGTTTGGTGATTTTCTAGCCAATCGAACTTATTGTGTAGTGAAAAATGGAAATCGATCATCGAGTCGGCAACCTTCAAGCAGGGTCCCTCAGGGTTATCCATTATCACTAGTTTTGTTTAACATCTTTATGAGTTTTCTAGGGATTGTTCTCCTTAACAAGATGAACATCTATACTCATAATGCTAATGATATTTTTGTGCTTGCTCCAGTTCTTAGAGATTTAAATACTCCCCTCCGAAGGGACACCACCCCCTCCGAAGGGACACCACCTTGTAAGTGGTGGAGGGGCTTCCGTGTTTCAATCCCCTCCGAAGGGACACCACCTTGTACGTGGTGGAGGGGCTTCCGTGTTTCAATGACTCAGAGGGCTATGCTGAAGGGTTACCCATATCAGACAGGCCTCTGAGGAGAAACCAGACAAAGAGTATCCCAAACTGGAGGATCCAAGATGGTGTCGAGGGAGGATGTACGTTAGTTGAGTTCCCGTTTTACACCAGAATACCTGAAGAAGTAGGCGCGCTCCCCGGAGAATGGGGAAGAAGAAAGGCAAAGCCGTGGTGTTGTCCTCCTCGAACACGGCTGGGGTTCCCACCACTTCTCAGTCTACTTTGGAGAGATTCGGGGTCATAACGTCAGGGATATCGGTTCCTGCTTCGGGGAACAGCAAGGCTTTATTGCCAAATCTCAGTGGAGAGGGAGTGACTTTGAGTCCCCCTGTTGACCTCTCTAAGACCCGGAAACAGTAACGCTTCGCTATGGAGGTCGACAGTGGAAATGCCCGAAGTGGGTTAGGATTTTCACGCGATCCGAGGAGGTCCTGGCGCAGCATTGACTCTGGATATTAAAACCAACTGGGGGATTGGAAAGTGAGCTCATCCCCCCAAAGATATCTGGAGCAGTTTCTGTGGAGAAATTGGACCTGGTGAAGCCAAGCAATGTCACAATGGACGCACTATGGGAAGTGCTGCAGAGTGTGAATAACTCTGTTCTTCAGATGTCAAATATTTTTTAGGAATAAATATGTGATTATATCAATACTTCTCTATCAAAGTGGAAGTCCAAGATAAAAAAATAAAGACTTTGATTTCGGAAATGGTTTCTCTACGAAAATCAGTTAATCTGGTAATGAAGGACAATTATGTTTCTTGTAAAAAATTGGAACTTCTGGAGAACCAATTAAGGAAAAATAACTTGAGAAAGATACATTTTCCTAAAATACCCTGTATATAGAGTTATATTATTAGTGACTTTTGTCTTTGATTTAGATAGGAACAATGTTTTGAAATTGTATTTCCGACATATGGCTGATAGTTTTTTTGGGTTCAATGATAAATATATTTCCTGACATATCAAGGGAATCGCAGACTAGGAGTTGTGAACTCTTGGCTTTTAAGCCAAGAATCATTGCCCTAGGTGGGACCTTCCTAGAGCGATTCCCTTGTAAGTGTTTTATTTCCTGATTACTTATTTGTTGAACCCAGGAAATTATAAGAGTTTGTGGAATTAAAAGAACAGATGAAGAACCCTCTGCAGCAACTTCCTTTAAGTTACCACTGTACCAGCTGCAATTACCGATTAACCTTCCTCCCTCAGAAAATATGAATTGTAAGATTAACCATTCCGTGTTTTTCTTATTTTCTTTGAGATTGTTTTCCTGATCTTGGATCCCCCAATTGTGGACTAACAAATATGATATGTTTCCTTAATGTTTGTCTTAATTGATATTTTCTCTTTTCTTTCCCATTTATGTATTGGACATAAATGTAATATGAAATGAATAAATAAAATAATTAAAATGAAAAAAAAAAGAGATTTAAATACTACCTGTGCAAACATTGTTAATTGTGTAGAAAAGTGAAGAAGCTGTGCCATGTCTCATTTGGCTCATTTACCAACTGGTATTCCTTTGGCTGATAGGGGCAGACAGACTGATCATTGGAACAATCGGGTATTGCCTGAGGACCAAGAGCAGTAGGAGGCCCACTCCCCACCGATCTTTCATCTAAGTTAATCACTTTTGATAGGTGGATAGGGTCCCATGGCCCTTATTGACCGAGGGTCTAGAACACTGTCAATCTGCCCCTACTGACAGTGATATATTACTAACTGAACCTCCTGCCAAAGTATTGGGGAATATCTTAGACACATCACTTACTTTGGAACTTCAGATCAATAACTTGTTTAAAAACATTCACTTTAAACAGACAGGTTAGGTTAGTGAAGTCATCTTTCCATGAAGATCATTTTGCTCTATTGGTTCAATCATTGATTCTTCTCCAGTTGGGTTACTGCAGCTCACTATATTGTGGAATGTGTAATAAATTACAGACAAAAACTTCAATTATTACAAAATAGCATTGCCAAAATGGTTTTGGGATGAAGAAATATGACAGAAGGACACCTTTTTAAATAAAATTCCACTGGCTCCCATTTCAAGCAAAAAAAAAGAAGAAATCCAAAGGGAGAGATTAAAGTCAAAATCCACTATAGCAAGTCAATCCCACTATATCTTCAACAGGTTTGTAAGGGCAACCTTAGGTGATACTTCATATTTTAATGATGGGGTGCAGAGAGTTAAGTACAGGCTGTTTCCACAGCCGAGCAGATCTTAGCGAGTCTGGCCGCACAGCAGCTCACTAACACTAACACACTCCATAAATCATTTTTGACTCTCTTGCATGTTACCCCGTTTTGTTTTTTGGTGAAATTACAACTTTAAACAAAATAAAGTCAAGTGTATGTCCAAACAAAATTTGTAAAACCTGTTGGTATAACTTAAGGAACCCTATATAATATGGTATAACTTAGGTCACGTGGAGGGGCATAATTGAACGGGGATGACCATCTCTAAGGGCGCCCATTTCTAAGAACGTCCCGGTGAAGGGGCGGGGAAACCCGTATTATCAAAACAAGATGGGCGTCCGTTTTTCGTTTCGATAATACGGTCGGGGCCACCCAAATGTCAACATTTAGGTCAACCTTAGAGATGGTCGTCCCCAGGTTTCGGACATAATGGAAACCAAGGATGCCCATCTCAAAAATGACCAAATCCAAGCCCTTTGGTCAAGGGAGGAGCCAGCATTCATAGTGCAATGGTCCCCCTCACATGCCAGGACACCAACCGGGCACCCTAGGGGCTCCCAGGTGCATAGTTCCCTTACCTTCAGTGCTGAGCCCCCCCCCAAAACCCACTCCCCACAACTGTACACCACTACCATATCCCTAAGGGTTGAAGGGGGGCACCTACATGTGGGTACAGTGGGTTTCAGGTGGATTTTGAAGGGCTCACATTTACCAGCACAAGTGTAACAGGTAGGGGGGGATGGGCCTGGGTCCGCCTGCCTGAAGTGCACTGCAGTACCCACTAAAACTGCTCCAGGGACCTACATACTGCTGTCATGGAGCTGGGTATGACATTTGGGGCTGGCAGAGAGGCTGGTAAAAAATTTAAAAAAAAAATTTTTTTAGGGTGGGAGGGGGCTGGTGACCACTGGGGGAATAAGGGGAGGTCATCCCCGATTCCCTTTTGTGGTCATCTGGTCAGTTTGGGCACCTTTTTGAGGCTTGGTCGTGAAAAAAATGGACCAAGTAAAGTTGACCAAATGCTCGTCAGGGATGCCCTTCTTTTTTCCATTATCTGCCGAGGACGCCCATCCCTTAAGTCCCAGTCCCGCCTTCACTACACCTCCGACACGCCCCAGTGAACTTTGGTCGTCCCCACGACGGACTGCAGTTGAGGATGCCCAAAATCGGTTTTCGATTATGCCGATTTGGGCGACCCTGAGAGAAGGACGCCCATCTCCCTATTTGTGTTGGAAGATGGGCACCCTTCTCTTTCGAAAATGCCCCTGTTAGACCACTTGATTACTGCAAAATATGCACTGGAAAATGGACAAAAGGAAAGCAACTTATCTGAATCCTAATCAATTATATTTCATAAGTCTTCAAGAAGTTTCCTGAAAATCTTCCACATCCTACAGAATTTCCGTTTCAAAAAAAGTCTTCATCAGGGATGCCAGTGCTGATGATCTTAAAGGTGTTCGACGATTCAATACTTCCAGCTTAGGATAAGTGTCTTTTTAACATGAGCATGACATTGATTATGTACCGACAACTGCACCCCATCATTAAAATATTAAGTATCACCTAAGATTCTTTAAGAAACGGTGTGGTGTATGCCCTTACAAACCTGTTGAAAATATAGTGGCATTGACTTCCCATTTCAAGCAAGCATAACTTTTAAGGTGGCTCATTTAGGGGCCCTGTTACTAAAGGGTGGTAGGGCTACTGCTCGGGTAGCACACGGGAAATCAGCACTACTGCTGGGAACACCCAGGTGCCTGGCGGTAGTACTGTGTTTAGTGCGCACCGTTTTCCACGCCCAGAAAATAAATTTTAATTTTTAGCGTAGGGGGGCATGCCCTGCGGTAATGGGCAGCACACAGCCATTGCTGTGCAAAGCCCGATTACCACATCAGTAGCACATGAGCATGTACTGCCTACTAAATAGGAGGCGGTAAGTGCTCAGGCAGTAAATGGCCGTTTTCAGCAGCGTGTGGTTTAGTTACTGCCTCCATTGAAAACAAGGGGTTTTACACTCATGGTAAAAAGTGGCTGAAGCGAGCAGGAAACCCATGCACTAAAACTACTACCGCCGGCCACTTTTTAGCATAGCTTAGTAAAAGGACCCATTGGAGGGGAATTTTTGATACGATGTCTAAATCCAATTTTGGATGTTTTGGGAAGAATGTCCAAAAATCCAGTGGCGAACATGACCATTTTTAAACCACAAAAACATCCAACTTTTTGCTAAATGTTTGTGTGCTCAATCTTTTAGGGCCATTTTTGAAAAAAAAAAAAAAAAAAAAAAAGTCCAAAGGAAAAACACAAAAAAAACAAGCCATTGGGATGTAATGGGGGGGGGGGGGGGGGGGGGAGGGCAGCATTTTTAGTACACTGGCCACACAGACATCCCAGAAGAGCAGTGGGGCACCAGCACTGCAGTGGACTTCACATAAAAGGTTCCAAGTACACATCTCACCATTACCCCTTTATATTGTATGGGGAGCCCTCCAAAACCCACCAAAAACCTAGTGTACCTAACTGTATACCACTACAATAGCCCTTATGTCTGCACGTGTCACCTCTATGTAGGTACTATAAATTTTTGGTGGGTTTTGGAGGGCTAACACTTTCCACCACAAGTATATGAGTTAAAGTGGGTTATGGGCCTGGGTCCCTTTCTTTACAGTGCACTGCACTGACCATTAGGCTACTCCAGGGGGCCCTGCTTGTTCCTCTAATAGGACTAGTCATAACATCTGAAGCTGTCGTAGCGGCAGGTGTATACTGTTTCTTACACATCTTTGGGGGGTGGGAGGGGTCAGTTACCACTGGGGGAGTAAAGGAGATTATGCCTGGTCATTTAGGACAACTTTTTGTGACTTAGTCGTGATTGAAACAGGTTTAGACCAAAACATCTAAACTTTTAGCCCTAGATGATTTCGCTTTGTTCCATTATGGAAGAAAAACATCCAAGTTTTGGGAATGGAAATCCTGCCCCCCAACGCCCCCCCCCCCCCCTCCTTGTGATTTGCATGCACTGCAGAGAGAAACTTCTCAATACAAATTTTGAAAATCGCAATTTGGATGTTTTTCAAAGAAAAAAGTCCAAATGCTATTTTGCCGTTTTTTTTAGATGTTTTTCTCTTTTGAAAATGAGCCCCTTAATATTTCGAAACCTTACTGGTCACACATCAGTACATTTGGTGAAATTGATTGAGGCTTCACAGTCTAATAGAACATTTCAATCCTGTGACCACAACTTTTTAATTTATCTTTATATTAAGGGCTTTTGCTTTTAAAAGTTTTGTGTGGTTACTTTTTTTCCAAGCTATACATGTTTGGAATAATTTGCCTTGAAAAGTTAAATGTCAATCTTCTTATCTTTCATTTTGGAAACATTTAAAAATGTTTCTTTTCCAGAAATACTTGCTTCAAGATTATTACTAAATTGTTTAATATTTTGTATTTATCTTATTTTTAATTTCTCAATGTATGTATTGGCTTCTGTGACTGTAAACCGCTGAGAACCTTTTTAGGGATTAAGCTGTCCACAAAATCTAGAGATTAAATTAGATTGGATTAGAACTGAAAAAAAAAGGTGTAAGCTAAATCTTTTTTTAAGAAAATACATAAAAAAAATAAGTAAGAACCCACAACTAGGAGATGGTAAACATTTTAGAAAAATTAAACCTCCTACTAGCATTTCAATAGACATTCAGTTAGAAGAACTGGGAACAGTGTTTAATCACACAAACAAGATATTTTTATGCATTCATCTTCCTTTTGGTATTACATGTATACCAACAATTTTTCAATCACGGGAATCTTAATACGTTTCAATACCAAAGAAGGTCAGGATGAAGGCTATTTTAGATAATAATGGATTTTTCTGCACAGTGGGACTTCCTTCATGTAATTAAAGAAAAACAACACCCAGAGTAAGAATGACTGTACAAATTGCAACTGTTTACACGTCATACATGGGGTTAAAAAGTACAAAGTACCATAAGTAGTAACAGCATCCAACTGTTTTAGGCATCATCTGAGGAAGGAGAAGTTGTTCCATCAGGGAATGTGACAAATCTTCAAAGCTGGTATCCAAAGGGAAATGGGACTTGATATACTGCCTTTCTGAGGTTTTTTTGCAACTACATTCAAAGTGGTTTATATATATTCAGGTACTTATTTTGTACCAAGGGCAATGGAGGGTTAAGTGACTTGCCCAGAGTCACAAGGAGCTGCAGTGGGAATTGAACTCAGTCCCCCAGGATCAAAATCCACTGCACTAACCACTAGGCTACTCCTCCACTAGCAACATTCCATGTAGAAGCCTGGCCTTGCAGATCAGCAACGCGGCCGCGCAGGCTTCTGTTTCTGTGAGTCTGTTGTCCTGCACGTACATCAGACTCACAGAAACAGAAGCCTGCGCAGCCACGTTGCTGATCTGCAAGGCCAGGGTTCTACATGGAATGTTGCTAGTGGAATAGCAACATTCCATGTAGAATCTCCAATAGTAGCAACAGAATCTCAACATTCCATGTAGAATCTCAAATAGGGAAAGGGAAATGGGACTTGATATACCACCTTTCTGAGGTTTTTTGCAACTACATTCAAAGTGGTTTATATATATTCAGGTACTTATTTTGTACCAAGGGCAATGGAGGGTTAAGTGACTTGCCCAGAGTCACAAGGAGCTGCAGTGGGAATTGAACTGAATTCCCCAGGATCAAAGTCCACTGCACTAACCACTAGACTACTCCTCTGCTCTGCATCAGCCTGGTCACTTGCAGTGCAGTCACTTGATGACTCCAAGACAGCTTCATCAGTGTCACCTGCTTCACGTGCTCAGGCTTCTCTTTTACAAGTTTTTCCTGTAGCCTGCACATTTGTATGATTTCCTGCTGAGTCGTGTAAAATTTCTGTACCAGGAAGCGTATCTGTTGACCCATAGTGGATATAACCTCTTTCATTATCTTCTCCTGAGAATCTGATTGCTTTTCATTATTCTCGATGTTATTAAATAGTCTCCTTCCATGGGGTTTAAAACAATATCAATAATTTCAGTGGTGTGGAGGAGCAAAGGGCCTAAGAGTCACAGCTACATTATCATGCCTTTTCAACAACAGAACAAAACAGTACTTTCTGATAGCTGGTTGTTACAATAATTATTGGTGGTTTTTTCAGGTTTTTATACTATATTTTTAATGAAAAATCATTAAAACTGCATTTTCTATGTCACAGGTCAATATGTTCTCTCTTACATTGCATTTTTAGGTTATAAACCTCTACACCAACATTAATGCTGATGTATCTTTATTTTTTGTACAATCATAGAAGAAAATACCAGAAATAATAAAAGCAACAATTTTAACATACCACCATACTCCAGCATTGGTGGCTGCAGCATTACAATAATGAAACGGTAATGATTTTCTCCTCCTCTCCCACCTCCTATTTGGTTTTACATTTTTTCTGCTACAGCAGCAAGGTCAGGGTGACTTTCTTCCAAAAAGGGTTCAAGGGCAGTGCTTTGAACTGTCAGGCAGAGGGGCTGGGGTTCAGTTCCTATGCCAGATCTCTGCCTCTTGAATCAACAGCGAATGGGGGGTGCTGTGGACGCAGCTTTAGGATCCCCTGGATGAGGTAAGTCTCAGCCATCACTCCCTGATAACACCTACTGGCCCAGATTCATGGTGCACCATTATACGCCTGAAAGGCAACAATGCATGCCCCCTCCCCCCCCCCCCCCCCCCCAGTGAAGAACTGCCATAGCAATCAATGGACTAAAGTAAGTGGGAGGAACAGGGGAGTAGCCAGACCTTACAGTGGGAGGGGGCCAGAGCCCAAGGTTGGGAGCACATTTTGAGTGCCGCCGCCTCCTCCATCATGTCTCCTCACCTCCCCCCGCCACCGCCTCATGCCTCCTCACACCCCCCTCACCTCCTCACACACCCCCTTGCCTCGCAAATACCTTTGCTGGCGGGAGTCCCCAACCCCCGCCAGCCGAAGCCTCCTTCAGCGCCATCTCCAGTGCAGTCGTGTTCCTGCCCTGCTCTTCTTGCTCCTCCTGTCCTGTGCACGCTGACGCTCCTCAGTTTCACGTAAAGGAGTGTCAGCGTGCACAGGACAGGAGGAGCTAGAAGAGCAGGGCAGGAATGCGGCTGCGCAAGAGACAGCGCTGAAGAAGGCTTCGGCTGATGGGGGTTGGGGACCCCCGCCAGCCAATCCAGGGGCCTGGACATAATTTGCGGGGGCCCAGGCCCCTGTGGTCCCCCATAGCTACGCCCCTGGGAAGGAAATATTAAAATTAGGGCAAAAAGCTTGAGTGATTAAACATAATGACTCATGGCGCTGGCAGCTAACAGAAGATGGCTCCTATTGAACTGGAGATCAAAAACATTAAGAAAAAATATACATAAGTGGGTTGATAGCACTAGATAACGGGCTAGGAGAGGCTCCCGCCTAATTAAATAGCTCTGACTGGGTCTCCTTCTAGTATTCAGTGGCACTTAACCAGAGAATGCCATAGAATATTAGCATAAACTACTACAGCACTATTTGGTTAGTACCTGGGTGGTCCAGAGTACAGAGTTGTATGAGTACAGAAATTTCACCCATCCCTAATAGAATCTAACTCATACACACCTGTACCACTAAGATCCCCACCCATCCCCACAATTATTTTATTTTCAAATTTTTTTTATTGGAGTTTAAACATCCATCAGGAAACTGACCTTAACTTTACACCCTTCAGTAACAAAAATCTCCCAAGTACCCAGCCCACGCCCCACTTCTGAGCAACAGATGACTCCAATAGAAAAAAAATATTAAAGAACAGATCCATGGTCTGGGGCCTTGGTCCTTATTACACCAAATGTACCCTTACCAGAGAAACATAATACTCCACGTTCAACCAGCCTCCTCCCCTCCCCCCCTACCTGAGAGTCCAATATTCAGCGACTGAATTTAATTGTTGCTGAAAACTGGTTCAGTACTTGATTGCATGCCCTAGGTGATATGTCCTGTAGATATGCACCCCACACCAATAGAAACCACTTCTGTCTCTTAGGAGTAAAATGTGCCTTCCAGGATTCCCATAACAATTAATTCATGAAGCTTATTCCTCCAATACCAGATAGACGGAGGATAATTCAAAAGCCAGTGGTTGAGATGCATTTTCCCCCAAGATGTAGGATTTCCCCCAAAACAATTTTTTGCCAATGGTCCTCCCCCTTATGTATATAACCAAACTATAAAGAGCTCCCTCAAACAATGACCCAAAACAAATTGGAGATAGATAAATATAGCTGACCAGAATGCTTTAATTTTCCTACACTGCCACATGCCATGAAAGAATGAGTTGTCTTCTATAGTATATTTTAGACACTGGTTGGGGGGGGGGGGTGTCCTTGCATCCCACAGAAAATGCTTGCTTTTGGGGAAAATAAGCTCTAAGAACTGCTCAAAAATGACACTTGTGTAACTCCAAGCTGTGGACCAACTGAGGAGTTGGCCAAAAGGCATGTAAAATACAAGCAGTGCGAAAAGGTCTCCCCAAATCCCTCTCCCAATGCTCAACCTCCTTTTGAAAGTCTTTGACTGGAGAGTATTTCATCAACGCCTTGTGGAACCAAGAAATGGAGACCTGGCCTGATGCACCCCCCTCTAAAAATTCTCGTAACTTGAACCAAAATCTGTGTGACAGGCTTTGGCCTAGTAAGGAGGATATATAACAAGACAATTGTAAATAGGCACAAGTATCTGCTGGACCACAGGCCCATCATTGTTGTATATCCTGAAAGGAGAAAAAAGTCCCATCTTCCCAAACTAAATGTTCTAAAAGAAAAATGCTTTATTCCTCCAATCACCTAAACACCACATTCTCCATGTCCGGCAATAAGTCCACATTACCACATAGGGGAAGTAAAACACTACTATGAACCTTCAGATTTCACAGCAAGAGTAACTCTCTCCATGTTGTGCAGAGAGGTCTGAACAATATACTCTATGTACCCCATCCAGCAACTGCACCAATCGGACATGGAGAAGATAATTCAAGTGCCAGGGAAAAAAAAATAAGATCTCTCTAATTTAATATCTGTAAATGTTGAAGTACCCAATATCCAGTCACGTAAGTGATGTAGGAGACAAGCCCGGTTATACTTTTTTAAATTAGGAAGACCCAAGCCAGCCTGATGCCAGGAGCCCAAGAGTAGTGCCATAGGGCCTTAGGCTTCCTCCTCCCCCAACAAAATTTTACCTGTATTCTCTGTAACGCCCGAAGATCATGTTGCAATAAACATAATGGTAAAGACTGGAGTGCATACAGCCAGTTCAGAAAAATCATCATGTGATGGAGATTAACTTTATCCAACAGTGATAGCATTAGGTTACTCCACTGATCCAATTATGTTTCATTGTCTCGGCACATAGGGTGTAAGCAAAGATGGAACATATAGATAGATAAGACAGAGTAACAGGAATAAGAGACTAGTTAAAGAGAGTTGCAAATGAGGTCAGAAATGTGCTTGAACATTATCTTGGCTAGGGTAGGAGTAGATAAAAATGTCCTGTTATAATATGTGCAGCCAGTATCATTTTCTTCTTCTGTTAAGGGCCTGGTTGAAGATCCAAGCTTTCACCTTCTTCCTGAAGTACAGATAGTCTTGTGTTAAGTGAAGCCTTTCAGGGAGTGCATTCCAGAGCATGGGGACCACTCCAGAGAAGGCTCACTTGCAGGTATCACATCATATGATGTCCTTTGGAGAGGGTGTGGTTAGGGAAACTCCTTGGGAGGACCTTAGTGATGTATAACTAAGTGCCCATTGACCAAATCAGCTTGGCCAGTGGCTTGAGGTGATATTGAATAGAATAGGTGACAGCATCGATCCTTGTGGTACCCCACAGGTCAGTGCCCATGGTGGTGATGAGGTGCTGCCGAACACTATGGACTGTTGCCTGTCTGATAGATAGGATCTGAACCAGGCAAGTACTGTTCCACTGATACCTGTTTCTGTCAGTTGTGCTAGCATAATATCATGATCCACTGTGTCAAAAGCTGCTGAGAAATCTATAAGTACTAACACCGAGGCAAATCCCCTGTCTTTGTTTCTATGAAGATCATCTAGTAGGGATACAAGGACTGTTTCTGTTCCATAAACGGGTCTGAATCCAGATTGACATAGATCTAGCCAGTTTCTGTCTTCTAGCCAATCACTGAGATGATCAGAGACTGTTTGTTCTATAAGATTCCCTACAAATGGGATGTTGAATACTGGCCGGTAATTTTCAAGTTTGTCCTGTTCAAGATTCTTCTTCTTTAGCACAGGATGCACCATTGCCCTTTTTAATGCTGTTGGTAGTTGACCATTAGAAAGAGAAGAGTTCACGATTTTTGTGGCGCCTTCTATGAGGCCCCTGCTTGCCTGCTGCACTATCTTTGATGGGCAGGAGTCGAGGGAGCAGGTAGTTGGACGAAGGTTTCTTAGGATTTTGTCAAAGCTCTCCTCTGTTATTGGAATAAAAGAGTCCCATATGTCTGTGTCAGGAGGGGACAAATTTGTGTGCTATACGTTAACTGATTAGAGATTGGGTGGGACTGCCTGTAAATCCTGGTAGAGACTTTTAATTTTGTTGGCAAAATATACATCAAAATCATTGCAATTCAGTTGTGACTGGGCAGGTTGGTTCTGTTGTGGGGATTTCAGTAGGCTGTTTACTATGCTCAACAGGTGCTTAAACATTTGTGAGTGGTGCTGTTTTCTCTAAGGTCTTAGCTAGGTGTGTATTCCAAATATCAACTTGTTCTGACACTGTAGTTGTCTTTTCATCCACATGTGGATAGTCCAAGGCCTCTAGGAAATTCTCAGCACTCAGCTTTTTCTTGTCTCTGATCTCCTTCCAAAGTCTGGGAGGTGCCTTTTGTTCCAGGTTGTCACTTAGGCCCTCATGATCAAAAGCAAACTCTGGCGCTAGAGGCTGTTAACGCCATACTAGCGCCAGAGTTTGCAGCCGACCCATGATCAGAGCCCTCGAGCGCCTGAAACAGCGCACTCGAGGGCTCTCAGCACAAGTAGCATGCAAATGCATGCTAAACAGGGCTTCTAGCGCAATTAGCTTGCAAATGCATGCTAATTGGCGCTTAATGCATTCATCCCCAATGATCAGCGACCAGCGCGCCAAAGATTGGGTCGCTGGCCGCAGCAAAATCAACGCCAGCTCCGAGCTGATGTTAGATTTTGCGGATCATTGGGGAGGAATGGTGAGCCCTGTCCAGCATGCAGTTGCATGCTGGCAGGCCCCCCTTCCCCCCCCCAAGGCAAACGCGAACGGGGGCTGGAGGTCCGGTGGGTCTCCAGCCCACCCCAAATCCTCCCCCCAGCGTTCTCCTTAAATTCCCTGGTGGTCCGTGGTGTCGTGACACCCCCCCTGGCCCCGTCCCGGCCCCCTCCCGGCCCCCCTACCTTGTGTTGGAGGAGGGACGCAGCCTGCCTGCCTCCCTCCTCTTCCTGTCAGTCGAAGCCCAAAATGGCGGCGCCCAGCACCGCCCACTGCATCCTGGGATGCACTGGGCGAGGCTACAGACCATGTAAGGGAATCGCTCCCTTACATGATATGTAGCCCCGCCTAGTGCATCCCAAGATGCAGTGGGCGGTGCTGGGCGCCGCCATTTTGGGCTTCGACTGACAGGAAGAGGAGGGAGGCAGGCAGGCTGCGTCCCTCCTCCAACAGAAAGGTAGGGGGGCCGGGAGGGGGCCTGGACGGGGCCAGGGGGTGTCACCACACCACGGACCTCCAGGGAATTTAAAGACAACGCTGGGGGGAGGATTTGGGGTGGGCTGGAGGTCCACCGGACCTCCAGCACCCCCACTCCCCCGTCGATGGACCAGCGATTACTGGGGGTTTCGGGGGCTGGAGACCCACCGATCCTCCAGCCCCACCCCCCCGTCGCTGGGTGGGAGGGTGGGAGAGGGTTTGACCGGCGGCAGCGGCCACGACGTTTTCTGGGGGGTTTGGGGGGGGCCTCGTTGTTCGGGCCTCGGGCCAGGCTGTTTGACAGGTTTGGGCTTTTGACAGCCCAGACCTGTCAAACAAGTGCGGGAGGATTGTGCTGAGTGCATGCTCGGGCGCAATTCTCCCGCACTTCAACATGATAATCAAAGATAATAGCGTTGCTTAGATTAGCATGCATTATCTTTGATCATCGATGCAGAAAAGCCCTGCGCTGTCCAGGCGCTATTTTTAGGGCGCTGTTTGGAACAGCGCGGGGCTTTTGATCATGAGGGCCTTAGGGAAATCTTAATTAGAAAGCGGTCTGTTCACGATAGGGGTGTTATCTCAATACTGCTATTCCAGTATTCTGAGACAGCAACCCCTTTGTAGAATACCAAGTCTAGTATGTCATAACATAACATGGATAATGTGTTGTTACGAGGTGATTGGTATACCATGAGCAGTCAGATTGGTTTCTCTTCTTTTAGGTGGATTAAAAGAGATTCTGATTCATTTAGCTGGGAGATGGCAATTCTGCACAGTTTGATTGTACCCCAAATCAAGACTGCTACCCCTCTACCCCATCTTCCTGGTCTTGGTTAATGTTGGATTTTGAAACCTGTTGGGAATAGTTCAGCCAGTGGTAAACCAGTGGTAAATGTATCCACATTCAATCCATATGTCTATATGGCTATGGCCATAGTGAGCTGTATGCCTAGATAACAAAATAACTGGTTTGCCCACTGTAGGGGGAAGGCCATCCCCAAATCCCGTTACAAAGATTCAGAATTATCCAAGGCCTCTGATTTTGCCAAATTCGATTGAAAGCCTGAAAAGTCTCCATACTTTCGGTAGCTCTCCATGAGAATGGGGGGTGGGGTGGGGGGGGGGGGGGGAAACGAGGCTCAGTAAAGAAGACTAATAAATTGTTAGTGAATGCTGCTATTTTAAACACAAAACCTCCAATCCTCATAGCCTGAATCTCTGGATTACCTTGAATCTCTCAAATCAATGGATCAAGGGTTAGAACAAAAAGTAGGGGGAGATACAGCAGCCCTGACATGTATCCATGACAGTTTTAAAAGGGTCCGATGGTATACCATTGGCACATACCCTCACCTGTGGGTCAGCTATAGAGTCTCCACCGCCTGTAAAAACAGATTATCAATTCCGTAAACTCTTAGAACACCATAGAGGAACCCCCACACCACCCACAACACCCTGTTGAAAGCCAAATGAGGAGTGAGGGAGTCCCTTCAGAGCACGTACACTCCAGAGCCATGAGGATCCACCTCAGATATTTAGATATCATGCAACCACAGGTGAAGCTAATTTGGGGTTCTGCTACTAGGGAAGGAACACCCTGGTCAACCTATTGGCCAGGACCTTAGACAATAATTTGGCCTCAAAGTTTAATAGTAAAATGGGATGGTATGACTTTGGTTGGTCCAGAGGCTTTCCTGGTTTCAATAAGACTATGTTTTGTGCCAGATTAAGGTGACTGAGCATAGAACCCTGGGAGATGATGGCATTAAACACTGATGCCAAAATGGGCCCATTTTCTGATTTTAATAACATATAAAATTCACTCCTCAGCCCATCTGGTCTAGGAGTCTTACCAAACAGGCTCTGTTGTATTGCCTACTCTACCTCTTCTACCTGAATTTGCGCATTCAGCATAACTGCATCTGTCTCAGTGTTCTATGCACTAAGAAGACTTTGTTGGAGTAATCTTGAAAGCACAAGATGTGTTTATTTTGATGTTCCAAGACTTTACCACTGTGGATGGCTTGCAGCATTTCCACCACCCGCGAATGGTCAGCTGGGTCTCTCTTGGGTCCCAGCCCACTCCACCAAAATGAGAAAATTAGGTGGGAAGCCATGTTTCTAGAAAGGCCCTCATGTTGCAGTCCAATATGGATTCTGGTAAGCCTATTAGCCTGAGATTATTTCTTTATGAGCAATTCTCCAAATTCTCCAGTCTATTTTCCAATTTGCTTATACAGTTGAGCATCAGAGGTCTCTCTGACACCACTACTTGCACGTTGTCTTCCAAAGTACCAACTCACTGTTGTACTGCCTGGAGCTCTGCTGAAATGGTAGAAAAGTGTTGTTCCATTCTGTCCAATTTGTCTAAAGTTAGTTGTAGTTGTCTACTGACTGTGTGCTTCATTGCAGCTTGCACCTCCACTATTATTTCAACCATCCACTCTGAGCTCGGTGTCAGAGGTGTGCCTCTGTCCGCCACCTTGGAGTCACCTGCCCGACTCTTCTACTTTTCTTTTTTTTTTTGTGGTTTTGGATGCCATCCGCCCATTGGAAAGTGGTCAAAGTAACTAAGCAAGTTACTGTCGGCTTCCACTAAGCAGCTGAGGACCAAATCTGGAGGTGAAGTAGTTAACTAGTGCAGATTTACTAGGGAGTCTCAGGAGCAGCAAATTCCTGCTGCTTACTGCTTCATGACCCAACCGGAAGTCCCCATCCCCACAATTAATCTTCTCCATCCCCACTTGTACCTGCAGGAGTTAACGTTATTTACTTGCTTACAACCCTCTGTCTCCTTCCAACCCCAACAGCTTCCCGTGATTTTTTGGATGGTATTCACTATTCATACAATGAGTGTTCCAAGTCTCAGTCTGGTGTTCCAGCTGCCTTTCTGGGCATTCCAAGCCTCATTCTGGTCCACCAACTGCCTATCTCCATACATTCCAAGTATCATTCTGGAGTCATCAGATTTTGACTACACTCCCATGGGAATCCCATGGCAACTTCTTCCTTCCCTGTGGGATTCCCACAATCCCCATTCCCATGCAGTTCTCTAGTCCAGAGACCGAGTCTGGATGTTCCCAGAAGTTATCAAGGCACCATCAATATTCAGCACTGATGCCCAGATTACTATCTAGGCAAGTGGAACTGTATAAAAAGCTCCCCTAACTTGCTATGATAGTTATTAGAGTTACGCCACTGAATATCAGACAGTACCCAGATAGCTTCTGGGACCTGCTGAAGACCTGGATATTCAGCAGTGGTAGCCACATACAGCACAGTGCTGAATATTGGATCCTAAATCTGCTCATGGCATTCAGGGTTTCAAAATACTGACTGCCATGGACTGAATTTCAACTGGAAAAGATTTTATTTTCTATCACTTTATGCCTGGGGAGCTTTTGGATGAGTGCTCTCCTTGGATTCCCTGTAAGTGAAGGATTTGGCTAGTACTTGGATGGGGTACCAGCAGGCAGGCAGCCTAGGGTTACCAATGACCCATAAACAATCAGTATAGAGAACTATAGTACTGTATATGCTTGCAGTAATCTCTATAACTATTCCCTTTTCTCCCCCCATGGGAGCTGTACAACAAGATAATTCATGTGGTATTAGGAAAAGGGTCAAACACAGGTCAATAATGTGTAGTGTATTTCCATTCAAACTGTTTATTGATCCCGGAATGCAGTACATTAAGCAAAGAGATTTTTTTTCTTCATTGTACAAATGAATTGAAATTACAATGATAGGATTCATTTTCTGAAGACTGAGCAATTGTTTTATCAGAAGAACAGCTCTGAGATTATTTCTTTGCAAAAACCGGCCACTGCCTTTTTTCCTTTAGACAAAAGAAAAAGTACCAGGAGCCTTCAAAAAAGTGGGACATAAGACCTTTAATCATGTGTTAGTTAAACTGTCTTTATGTGGACCTGATATGGTCTGTGTTTCGGCGCGCAGCGCCTGTGTCAGGGGTCACGAATAGTAGTAGGGAAAAATGCGGCAGTATTGTAAAACACAATACGGTTGTTAGAAGCAATATACTGCAATACCGTGTTGTCCCTTTGCAAAGAGAAACTGGTAGAGAATTTATAGTATTCTATTTGCCCCATTTTCTTTGCTTTACATTAGCTCCTCAACGGTAGATGGCAACTTTTCTTGTACAGAAGATTGGTGAAAAGAGTATGAATTGCAGATGAACTTTAAAAAGACAGCAGCAATGATTATCAGCCTTGGAACCAGTGTCACGATTTTTAGGGAAGTTTCATTGTATGCCATAGCTGTTCATGATGAGGTAACATTTTTGGGTGTTATTGTTGATTCCAACTTGTGTTTTTGTCCCCCAAATTAACAAAGTTATTTGAGATGCCTTTTTTATGCTGCACATGGTAAGATGCTTATGGGTAAGAACATAAGTACTGCCATACTGGGACAGACCGCAGGTCCATCAATACCAGCATCCTGTTTCCAACAATGACCAATCCAAGTTTCAAATACCTTGCAAGATCCCAAAACAGTACAATACATTTTATGCTTTTATGTACTTGGAACAGCATGCATTTGGATAATTCTATAACTAGGCAGCTCCTGCACTTATGTTTATTTCCTTATTTTAAAAATTTTATACCACTCATCTACAATTCTGGGCAATTTACAAAAAAACCCCACATAAAAATATACAATAAAACAAAACAACACATACAATAATCCTTAAAACATTACAATTCATCCAGAGCTTTCTGAACACAAAGGGGCTGATATTCAGACTATGAGAGGCAATGGCGTAGGAAGGGGGGGCGGGGGGGGGGCAGTCCGCCCCGGGTGCACGCCGCTGGGGGGTGTCGGCTCCGCGCTGGTGCACTGCCCTCTCTGCCCCAGAACAGGTTACTTCCTGTTCCAGGACAGAGAGAGCAGTGAACCAGCGCGGAGCCGACACACCCCAGCAACGTGCAGTCGGGGCGGATAGGCCCTCCCGCCCGTCCCTCGCCGCAGGTATGCACTCCGGGGAGGGAGGTATGCGCTCCGGGGGGGGGGGGGGGTGCGCTCCAGCGGGAGGAGGGTGCGCCGTGCTGCACCTGGGGGGGTGCGCAGCGGCGACCCGCCCCGAGTGTCAGCTCCCCTCGCTACGGCTCTGGTGAGAGGCAGCCCGGCTAACTCCCACAGTGAGACCAGATATTCAGGGTCCTTTTACTAAGGTGCGCAGAAAAATGGACTGCGCTGTTGTAGACATGTATATTGGATGTGTGCAGGTCCATTTTTCAGCGCGCCTGCATAAAAGCCTTCTTTTTTGGCCAAAAATGGACATGTGGCAAAATGAAAATTGGTGTACGTCCATTTTGGGCCTGAGACCTTACCACCACCCATTGACTTAGCGGTAAAGTCTCACGTGTTAACCATATGGTAATCGTCAGCGTGCATACAATGGTGATTACCACCCAGTTAGTGTCATGTGCCGGAAAATAAAATATATTTTCTGGCGCGCATACTGGATGTACGTAAAAAATTAAATTACCGCCTGGGCCACACGGTAGCCAGGCAGTAGTTCCAAATTGGTGCACGTTGGGCGCACGTAGGCACCTACACGGCTTAGTAAAAGGGCCCCTCAATGCCGGGCCATTTCTGGTAACCGGTATTGAATATCCGGTTTATTTTTGGCTGGTTTAAACTTAACCAGCCAAGCCGATATTCAGCGCTGGTCAGTTAAGTTTATAGCGGCCAAAGATAGGCTTGCTATTTTGGTGGCCCAATTTAACTACCAAACTTAGCTGGCGATGCACTTGATATTAGTGGAGAGCGGTCATTTTGAGTGATGTACTGACCGTGAATATTCAGTAAGAGATAACTGACTATCTCCCACTGAATATTCGCGGATAGCCAGCTAAGCTCTATTTAATCGACTAGGAGCCATTTCTGGCCGGTTAAATAGCGCTGAATATAGTAAAGGTCTCCCAAAATATAGTTGCAAGTACCTTCACTCAACCTGTAGAGAATGCTTGTTGAAACACATGCTTTTTATTTTATTTATTTATTATTTTATTTATTGCATTTGTATCCCACATTTTCCCACCTCTTTGCAGGCTCAATGTGGCTTACAATACATCATGAATAGTGGAAATAAGAAGAGAAAAGACATTTGGTATTACAGAAGGATTTTGGGTTACATGACAATGAAAGAAATATGATTGTAATATAACAGAAAAACATTATAAGACAGTTCACGATACATGTGGGGAATTCACATGTGTTGACCTTTGTGATATGTCTTGTTAAAGAGATGGGTCTATCTTTGGGTATGGGGGTGAGTAGAATGTTTCCTTTCTCCTTTGGGAAGAGTCCATATTGTAGCATAAAGTTCAAGTGGTTCGTTAGGTCTGTTATAAATTGTTGAGGGGCCGATTTCATAAGGTTGTTTGGGCATTTGTCTAGTTTGCAATGCGATTTGGCGAATCTTTTAAGCGTTTGGGAGATGAGATCCTCCGATAGTATCTCAAATTTGGTCCAAGTTCTGTCTGCTGGGTATGCTCCAGGTTCTGGGTCTAGACAGTGTAGGAGTACAGCGTATTTGATGGGGCTGACAGGTATTTTAAGTCGCAATTGTATGATTTTCTCCTTGAAGTACTTCGCGAGGTTGTCAGCTACTGGTGTGTCTTTACTGTTGTTTGTGACTGGTGTGATGTCTAGTAGTTTGTTCACGAGTTGGAAGAGTTAGTGTGTGTCTTTGTAGTTTGGTCCAATTTCAGTTTTGTAATATAGTCTTTTAGTTTGTCTTATGGTATATTTATATTTTCTTCGAAGTTGTTTCCAAGCGTTAAGTGTTGGATAGTCTTTCTTTTTATTCCACTTCCATTCTAATCTTCTAACTTGTGTTTTGAGTTTTTTCAGTTCTTCGTTGAACCATGGTATTGAGTTCTTTCTGTGTGAGGTTCTAGTTTGAGTTGGGGCAATATTGTCTAGTATTGATTTGCATCTATTATCCCATTCTAAGAGGAACTGGATTGTGTCTGCTTTTATTGTCCATCCGTTGTGGTAGATCTGTTGCCAGAATATAACCGGGTCTATTTTTCCTCTCGTGGTGTAGGTTTTTCGTGTTTGTTTGTTAGGTGATTCTTTCGTTCTCCATTGGAGGGAGATGTGTGCTTCATAGTGGTCTGACCACGGTGTAGGTGTCCATTTAGTATCTGTTAATATAAGGTTTGAGTCGTGATCGAATTTGTATGTGATGATGTCTAATGTGTGTCCTTTAATGTGAGTTGGTTGCATGTTTGTTTTGTGAAGTTCCCACAGTTGTAGGAACTCTTTGCATTCTTGGGTGCTTGTTGTGGTGAGGTCTTCAAGGTGCAGGTTGATATCTCCTATTATGATAAGGTTTGAGGCAGAGACACAGGTGTTCGAGATAAAGTCCATGAAGTGTGTTTGGGAGTCTTCCTTTAGGAAGCCGTCCAAACCTTTTTAAAACTCCGTTAAGCTAACCGCCTTTACCACATTCTCTGGCAACGAATTCCAGAGTTTAATTACACGTTGAGTGAAGAAACTTTTTCTCTGATTCGTTTTAAATTTACTACATTGTAGCTTCATCACATGTCCCCTAGTCCTAGTATTTATGGAAAGCGTGAACAGACGCTTCACATCTACCTGTTCAACTCCACTCATTATTTTATAGACCTCTATCATATCTCCCCTCAGCTGCCTTTTCTCCAAGCTGAAGAGTCCTAGCTGCTTTAGCCTTTCCTCATAGGGAAGTCGTCCCATCCCCTTTATCATTTTCGTCGCCCTTCTCTGGACCTTTTCTAATTCTACTATATCTTTTTTGAGATGCGGCGACCAGAATTGAACACAATATTATGCTACTATAATTCCTGTAGTGTACACGTCTAATATCTCAGTTTATTTAGTAGGACCCTCAGAGGTAAGCTTCCTTAAGAGATAATGCTCTTATAAATAGGAAGTGAATGGTACGCCCAGTTCTTCATCAGTCCATTAAAAAATGTTTGAGTCCATTTTTTTGAATATCTTTTTTTATTTTTATATAAATATTTTTTTCTTTTATGAATATTTTTGTCTTTTTTAACTTTCTCACTTATATCCGTCAGTCATGAATGAAAAAAATTATGTAATTACTTATCTTTATCAGTTTTTTGAAGAACCCTAGTCTTTGTATTGTTTTGAACACTGGGGCCCAGAGAGCCGACACGTATTTCACCTAGCTGTATCAAGGCAAGTACCTTCATTTTTTTAAAGTGCTGACTTATCGTCCTGCTGCTGCCGTAAAAAAATTGTGAGTAGTAATTTCAGTGTATCCAACTAGCAACAACTTAATATATAATATGTGGCTTTAATACACAGCTTAAAACTACTATCACTTCATAATTTAAATGACCTCAGCGATGTCCGTTGCCATCATGTTTATTGTAATGGCAACGTTAGACAACATCAATCATCTTCAATCATCTTCATCGGTCCACTATAAACTAATCCAAAACTTTTATTTTTATTTTTATTTGACTTAGCTTTTGACTTAGCTTTTAAAAGTCCATCTATCCTCAAACTCAGGGGGTCAAATGCCCGACATATGTTTCGCCCGAGACCGAGCTGTCTCAAGGGACCACCCCTATAAACACACAAAAAAGACTTATTAGCTCCCATGCAGATAACCCAATCAATCTTCTATGGGATATAAACAGGGAAAATATTATTAAAACACACTTACCCTGAAGGTGTTTTAGCGTCAGCTCTGCCCTATATAATATGAACAAAGATGGCGGCAGCGTCTTTTCTAAAAGTTTAAATATCCCCTCCTGATGATGTGTATAGCCCCTCCCCCTCTACTCCTATTGGACAAAGTCTAAATCAGCGATGCCCAATCGAGCTCGCTATTCAATCCATTAGGGAAAACTGTCTGTAAAGAAAAGATGTACCACTGTTCCCGAAAATTTAAAATCTTAGCAATAGATCCCCCTTCTCTCTTTTCTTCAATATGTTCAATAATCCTCCATCTTATGTCCTCTACCCGATGTTTCATTTGAAGCCAATGTTCTACCAGAGGAGCTTGGAGGTTTTGAGTATGTATACGAGATTTATGCTCTGTAAGACGAGTTCTAACAGATCTTGAACTCCTCCCTATATAAATCAAGTCACAAGGACAAGTAATGACATATATCGAATTCTTACTCTCACAATTCGTATACATATTAGATTTCAAAGTTCTATTCTTCCCTGGAGCCACCCAAGAGCTGCCTAAAATTGACAAAGAGCACCACTGACAATGCCCACATGTTTCATGATTACCTCCCATTCCACGTGCTTCTAGATCGTAAAACTTTTTAAACGCTAGCCGCTCCCCAATAGATCTACCTTTAGTGTAAGATATTATCGGTCTTTCTAAAAAAACAGGGATATAATTGGAGAATATGCCAGTGTGTTTTAATGATCTGTGCTATTTTTTGGCTAATGTCAGTAAAAGGTAGTACACAGGTTAAACTATCCACCTCCTCACTAGCATTCTTTTCCATCAGAAGCCACGATCGATGAGCATATCTGGCTCTAGTGTATGCTTTTTTAACAGCAGCATGAGGGTAGCCCCGGGAGATAAATCTCGATTTCAATTCTTAAAAAAATTGTGGACAGCCATGCCACTGCCCAGGGAGCCCAATTTCTCAGTGCAGGAGTCTGAGCTCCAGGTTCTCCTGTGAGATTTTTAAGCGCCAACAACACCTGCCACTCCACAATGTCTCCATGAGGGCATGGAGATCCATCAGGAGCAGCCTGGAAAGGTGAGTATGAAGCATTACTCCCCCCCCCCCCCCCCCCAGGATCACATCACCACTCATATGCAAGCAATAAATAGGCAGGGTGGGATACAGTGAGTCCTTTTCTTTTGTTGTTGCAATAAATTGTATTGATTTTTCATAATAAAGAATAACAAATGCTCAAAATGAGATGCTTTACAAATCAATCAAGTCATCGCATTTTGTGCCACTTGTCAGGTGTGAAGAGAATATAAAGATAGTCCAATCAACAAGGCACTGCAATAATCAAAGGAAAGACAGAACACTGTACCACAGCATGAAAATTAGAATAACTCAATATACATCATGCAGAGGCTGAAGAAGTTTAAGTTTAAAAAAACCTTCTGAATAATACTCCTAAGATGATATTCCATTGATAATGAAGTATCTAAAAGAACTCCCACGTATCGCATCAATATCAACATTTTATTATTGATATCAATATCAACATTTTCAAATTGAAAAGATGTTGTTATACTGACATATGCCTTCTGTGATTGGTTCTCCGTTGGTTGGTTTCTTTCCTATCTTTATTTTGTATTTCTTTTTACTTTTTAAACATAGTCTGTACATCGCTTTGTCCTGCCCGTCAGCTAAAACGATATAGCAAATTTGGGTAGAATTAATACCAGAAAGAAAAAAATACTTGTGCCTTCTCTACATTCAACTTAAAGCCATGACTGATAACTTGTTAGTGAAAGGCACAAATCTCCTGCTCCCTCTGTTTGAGGGTCTTTTACTAAGTCGTAGTAGGGTTTTTAGCTTATGGTAGAGGAGTGTGGTAGCCGTGTTAGTCCACTCTTAAGGTTATCAATAGAAATCAAACAAAATAAAACATGGAAAAGAAAATAAGATGATACCTTTTTTATTGGACATAACTTAATACATTTCTTGATTAGCTTTTGAAGGTTGCCCTTCTTCCTCAGATCGGAAATAAGCAAATGTGCTAGCTGACAGTGTTTATAAGTGAAAACATTCAAGCATTACTGTGACAGTCTGACAGGGTGGGAGGAGGGGGGTGGGTAGGAAGTATGCATGGGGACATCAAAGCATATCATTGATATTCTAACAGGGTGGGTGTGGATAGGTGAGGGGAGGGTGATCAACAGAGACATACAGCTTTATGGTTTATAATGGGCTAGGAACCCCAGATCCTTGTTAAGTCCTTTCTGTTGGGTGTTAAAATATTCAATCATTCTGACTTCAAAGGTCTTACGTTCTTGTATGGTTTTTAGCCCATTATAAACCATAAAGCTGTATGTCTCTGTTGATCACCCTCCCCTCACCTATCCACACCCACCCTGTTAGAATATCAATGCTATGCTTTGATGTCCCCATGCATACTTCCTACTAGAGAGTTGCACGGGGACAGAAATCCAACCCGTCCCCGCCCGTCCCTGCTGGAATCTTACCCGTCCCCACCCATCCCCACTGGAATCTTACCCATGCCCACCCATCCCCGCAAAAATTTAAACCATCCCAACCCGTCCCCACCCGTCCCCGCAAGAATTTAACCCATCCCCACCCATCCCCGTAAGAATTTAATAGTACATAAAAGAAAGTTCCAGTCAGCTCCCTCAGTCTCTTTCTGGATTTGAGCCACAGCACTGTAGGCAAGGAAGGAATGGACGTTGGAACTTGGAACACTCTGGTGCGCACATGTAAGATTTGTCTCTGATTCACTGGCAGTGTGTGCTGAGAGGCCGCCACATGCAAGCGCCAGTAGGTCAGGTGACATCTGATTCTCGTGCCTGTGTCAGAGCTGAGGTCTGTGCACCAGCCTGGGAGCAAAGAGGATTAATAGTAACATAGTAAGTGACAGCAAATAGACCTGAACGGTCCATCCACTCTGCCCAATAGTCTCACTCATGATCAATTCATCATTAAATCAACGAGTGTGATATTATATACTTGATTATGGTTTTTCTTTCGTGTTTCTGGAACAAAGACCACAGAAGTCTATCTGGCCCCATCCTTATGTTCCAACTGCTGGAGTTGCCATCGAAGCCCACTCCAGCCTATTCATGTTCTCATTTGTGGGACACAGACCGTAAAAGTCTGTCCAGCACTGTCCTCATGTTCCAGCCACTGAAGTTGCTAAGCCCTTTCCAGCCCATCCTACACCAGATTGCCATGTATGAGACACAGACCATACAAGTCTGCCAGGTATCAGCTCTAGTTAATCACAGCCAGAGTCGCCATCTAAGTGTCACTTGACATATCCACACACATGCAGCCATTTAAGGTTAGCTTTTATATAACCTCCATTTTCTAATTAGAGATCCTCTGTGTTCATCCCACACCTTTTTGAATTCCGTCATCATTTGTGACTCTACCACCTCCTTAATGGAAGACTTTCCACATTTATGCTGTTAAAGCAAGGAAGAAGGAGGAGGAGGAGACAGCACTCAAATAAATTGGTATTTGGTAGATGAGAGGCTGGTGCAGGTGCAGCTTACACTTCCACGGGAAGCCCACAGAACTGGTTCCATCCCCACGGGAACCCCGCAGGAACTGCCACCGTCCCCGCAGGAACCCCGCAGAACTGCTTCCATCCCCATGGGAACCCCGCAGGAACTGCCTCCGTCCCCGCGCGGGGACGGAAGCCGTGCAGCTCTCTACTTCCTACCCACCCTGTCAGACTGTCACAGTAATGCTTGAATGTTTTCACTTATAAACACTGTCAGCTAGCACATTTGCTCATTTCCGATCTGAGGAAGAAGGGCAAACTTCGAAAGCTAATCAAGAAATGTATTAAGTTATGTCCAATAAAAAAGGTATCATCTTATTTTCTTTTCCATGTTTTATTTTGTTTGATTTCTATTGATAGCTTATGGTAGAAATCAGTTGGTGGTAAACGCTGAGATTTCTACTGCGAGCTAAAAATGCTACTGTGATTTGGTAAAACACTCCCTTTGTGCAGACCCCAGATCAAGATAAATTCTGCCCTGCCCTCTGCGCGTCTTCATTCTGTTAAAGTAGTAAAAAGAGCCCAATAGACTAAATTTTCTTTTTTAACCCTGAGATTTTTTTTCTCATGCAATCTAACTCACGTCATCCATTTTGCAGAGTCCAGTCTGAAATAGCCATCCCAATTGCCCCACTGCATTTATCTCTGGTTGTCCCATTTATCCAAACCTGAAGATTCTATAGTGGCTTTCACTCCAGTTGGTGAGACTTTCATATCAAACTCAGGCTGGCCATGGGGTTTGCCCAATTTCCATGAGTTTGGTCATGGGGGTCCACTGTCTGCAGCTAGACCATCCAGGAAGGCAGCCCCCACTCTTACTCTCCTGGTTTGTACTTATCCTTAAACTTAAACGTGGCTGTGAATGACAAACAATCTATAGGGATTGCAAAACTGTAAAAATAGCAACATTAATAACAGAGATCTTACAATAACTGCACAAGTAACCCCAGGGTTCTGTAGCCAATCTTCAAAGGAGCTGTAGTAGTTGCACAGTTCATTGTGGAAACCCCCTTCTGGTACCAAATGATTTATACCACTACAGCCACTGGAAGAAAGGCTCAGGGGTCCTTTTACTAAGGTGCGCTGAAAAATGGCCTGCGGTAGTGTAGACGTGTGTTTTGGGTGCACGCAGAATTATTTTTCAGCGCATCTACAAAAAAATGCCTTTAAAAAATGTTTTTGCTAAAAATGGATGTGCGGCAAAATGAAAATTACAGTGTGTCCATTTTGGGTCTGAGACCTTACCGCCAGCCATTGACCTAGCATTAAAGTCTCACGCGGTAACTAGGCAGTAATGACCTATGCGTGCCAAATGCCACTTGGCACGCGCCCGATACATGCGGCAGAAAATAAAAATTATTTTTCAGCCACGCATATCAGACGCACGCTAAAAATGAAATGACCACAAGAGCCACACGGTAGCCATGCGGTAACTCCATTTTGGCATATGTTAGGCGTGCATAGACGCTTATGCGGCTTAGTAAAAGGGCCCCTCGGGTTTTTTTGCAATTTGGCATATGTGAATATGCTACAGTGATCATACACACACACACACACACACACAGAAATCAGATTAGATATACCTTTTATTACAAACCAGAGAAGTAATCAGGTGCAAGAAATGATCAGCAATTAAGTTACAGCACAGCAGGCTCAAAAATCTGCATAGCTGCAGACTCCAGGCAGAGCAGGCATGAAGGATCACACACACACACACAAATTGTGGATCCTCTCCGGTATGCATGAAAATGTTCCTAACCTAAACAACCAAACACTAGTATGCATTTACTTTCTATGTCTCAGGGTAATGGCCAATTAGAAAGCACAAAATATATGGTTAACATGTCTGTTACAGGTTCACAAGGTGAGAGAGGAGATTAATACATTTTCTCATCGTTGTACCTAACAGTTTCTGTTCATATTGCATACTACTGATAAGAGAAATATGTTTCCTTGTACCAGTCTGAGAAAACTCCCTTTAGAGTAGAAATACGCAAACATAGAAACCTAGAAAAATGAAGGCAGATAAAGACCATATGGCCTATCCAGTCTGCCCATCCATGCCATCTATTCACCCTATCGCTCTTGTACAGATCCTATCCATTTGTCCCAAGCTCGCTTAAATTCAGATACAGTTTTCATGTCCACCACTTTCACCAGGAGGCCATTCCACAAATTCACCACCCTTTCTGTGAAGAAGTGTTTCCTCAGGTTACTTTCAAGTCTATCCCCTTCCACCTTCATCCTATGCCGTCTCGTTCCAGGATTTCCTTTCAATTGCAAGAGACTTGCCTCCTGTGCATTTATGCTACATAAATATTCAAATGTCTCTATCTTATCTCCCCTATCCCTCCTTTCTTCCAAACTACACATATAGAGATTGCTGAGTCTAGCTCCATGCACTTTATGACAATGACCACTGACCATTTTAGTAGCCAACCTCTGGACCAACTCCATCCTGTTTATATCTTTTTGAAGGTGTGGCCTCTAGAATTGTAGACAATATTCTAAATGAGGTCTCACTAGAGTGTTATACGCCTCCTTTTTCCTACTGGCCATTACTCTCCCTTTGCACCCAAGCATCCTTCTAGCTTTTGCCATCACCTTTTCTACCTGTTTGGCCACCTTAAGATCATCACACCCAAGTCCTGCTCCTCTTTTGTACACAAACATTCCTCACCCCTTAAACTGTACTGTTCCCTCAGGTTTTTACAGCTCAAATGCATGACTCTGCATTTTTTAGCATTAAATCTGGGCTACCAAATTCCAGACACTCTAGCTTTGCTAAGTCCTTCCTCATGTTATCCATACCTTCAGGGATGTCTACCCTATTGCAGATTTTGGTATCTTCTGCAAAGAGGCAAACTTACCAGTGCTCTGCACCAGGAAAAGTTTCTGTTTTCAGTAAGTGCAGATTTTCATTGAGATGAGTCATTGCATTGTGAGCCATTACTCAACTATTTAGTGTTGTTCATTTGAATTGACCCCTGAGGCAGGTTTTAGTTTATGCCGAAACACAGCCCATGTCGGGTCATCAATAAAAGAGTACTTGTTCCATTCTTAAGAGCCCATTGTGCTTCTTTTTGGACAGCAGATAAGGTAAATGAAGGAAGTTTTCCTCCCCTCAGCAGGTCCTCTTTCAGCATCTCTTCAGGACGAGAGAGACTGGCGGACTAGAGAGAAGGAAAACAAAGGAACAAAAAAAAAGTAAAATTATGCTAACTTTTTGAGCTTAGTCCCCAAGCTTAATACTGCTGTTACTCCATTCCTGAGGAAGCTCAGCTCTACTGTACCTGATGTTAGTCGTTGAGCCTGATACCTCAAGCTGAGTTTCAGAAAAAGGGTAAGCAATATAAACTAAGCACGTCCTCACAGTTCAAAGCTGCAAGGAGGAAAAAAACCTAAACTTTAGGATTTTTTTTTGTTACATTTGTACCCCGCACTTTCCCACTCATGGCAGGCTCAATGCGGCTTACATGGGGCAATGGAGGGTTAAGTGACTTGCCTAGAGTCACAAGGAGCTGCCTGTGCCTGAAGTGGGAATTGAACTCAGTTCCTCAGTTCCCCAGGACCAAAGTCCACCACCCTAACCATTAGGCCACTCCTCCACAAAAAAGGTAAGTTGTCAATAAATAATATTTTTATTTTTATATTAATATTTTTATTCGTAGCTGCAGATGGAATGTAACAATTTATTTTGAATATGACAAGTTTTTCTCCAAATTAAAACACTCAAAACTGACAAAAGTAAAAATGCAGTGCTAGTTCAGCTAAACTTTACAAATGTGTTTTTCCTCATTTACAGAAATTTGCACCCTCTGAACCCTTGAACTCAGCAGAATATCAGGTAAGTATTGTTATGTTGTTCTCTATAACTTTCAATTTTAACCAAACTTATACTAGAATTTAAACCCTCCCTTGGTCATAAGAATTGATCCTTTGTGTAAATGTATTTTCTTTTAGGTTCCTGTACTTCCCACTCTGCAGCAGGTAAATATATCACTCTATTGTCCTTCTCTTGTTTTAAACTTGTTCATAGTGCTTGTGTTGGTGCATGCTTCACTTAGCTGTAACCTTTCTTGGCTGGAGCACTTTGGTCTTTCTTGTACGTTGGAGCTCAGAATCAGCAGTGATGATCTTTGCACGGCATTGCCAATTCCTTCACCCAGCCAGGCTGCAGAGTTCACCTGACTTAAACAACTCAAAGGGAACAAAACTCTGTCTCACCTGTTTAAGCAGGATACCTTATAGGGACTTACAATTAAAATAACTGTGGCCTATATAGCTATAGGCAAACAAAATAATAATTTTTATAGCCCTAAACTTCCAGGACCTATCCGGTTGACACTTTTCCTTATCACTAGGAAAGAGCCATGTGTGTTCTTATCCTGGCCTCTGCTGGAACCCACACAAACTTTAAACTCCACTCACTTTCACCAAATCAACATTAGTGGCATACCTATACTTGGACACCATACACCCTGTACAAATCATTTCTCTCAGCACATAACAACATACATACTATATATAAAAAAAACAATTACTTTTGTATAAGCTGTAACTCTGTTTTCCCACACAGAGCTGATATTCTCATCCACGTCTATCAAATACCATGCAAAAGCACTCTTCCACCATTAATGTAATGTCACACCATACTATTACAGACCAATTTCTTTCCCCACAGTCACCTATTCAAGGCCTTACACATACTGAAGAATCAGACACCCTTCAGTACATCTGCTTCTTTTAACTTACAAGGCTCTTCTGAGTCACTCACAGATAATGTTGCTATGGAAACCCTGGCTTGGCTGCACCACCTGACCAACAATAACCAATCAGATAGCTTATAGAGCTAAAAGTTTTTTCTCTCCTGTTCCTTGTGGAACCCTGCTTAAACCTTCCAGTCTCCATTTTGGTTTTAAAACTTCCCATAGGAAATAAGGAGAAAACAACATTTTTACAAAATTTTATAGGTAAATCGAAGTCAAACAAGTTCAAATATGCTTTTAGTTTTTAGATGAACTTTTTATTTAAGGATATCTCCCAAATTTTCTTCATAAAATTAATTAAAATTTCACAAATTCCACTGAAACCACTCAAGAAAGTTAATAATAATTCTCCTACATGTCCTCCGTTGAGGATTTTCCAAAAAGACCCATCCTAGGCCCTAAAATCACCCCAAACTCCAACCTCAGGTTTTCTTCACTTAAAATATATATTTTTAAAAACCCACCCCACTAATTCACCTAAAGAGGTTCTCAGGAACCCATAACTACAAATAAAACTCAAAAAATGTTAACCCCTTACGAATTAAAAAAAATACCAAACCCTTAGTCCGGCCCACCAGACTCCCTACCTGGTCCTCAGAAGGGTCCTCACTTAACCTCCACCTCCAATTCAGGTCCAAGAGGTCCCTCCATGGCAGCGGTAAAACACTGCAATTTACCACAGTAACTGCTATACCTAGCCTAGGCGGCTCAAAAATCTAGGCCCCGGCTTCACTTTGGGCCTAGTGCTGGCCCAGGAGCGCTACCACACATGTGAAAAATCACACGTGCTCAGAGCCTCCCCCTGCAGGCTAAAACCAGCCATTTTTGAGCTTGCACCTGGCCAGGAAACATCACAAGCCGGCCAGACACCATAAGCTGCAAAAAGCACAGCTCTGTTCTGGAAGAAGAAAACACTGGCCACCAATGGTTCTGGAAGCCCAGAGAACCCCCCCCCAGATCCCAGGTACAAAAAAAATTAACCTACTGGGTTACATTAACTTTCACTAAAATAGCGATAATTTTTCCAGCTTTTAAATGGTATACTGGCAGGGTGGGGGTTTGAGAGGTCAAGGAAGATGCTGGTTCGCAGGCTAGGGAGGGAACAGGAGGCAGAGATGCAAGACCATTGGGGGGGGGGGAGGGACAGGGAGAGGAAGAGAGGAGAAATGTTGGACCATTATTATAATATTTGTTTAATTTTTGTGTATGTGTGTGAACCATTTTGAACAGTTGTTACTTGTATAAGCGGCATAGAAACTTTTAATAAGATAAAGAGTAGAGAGAGAGGGAAGGATGTTGGGCTATAAGCTGGGGATTGGAGAGAAGAGGAAACGGAGGCCAATCCTGGGGCTGAGCATTGGGGAAAAGGAGCTGCCAGTTGATGCTGGAGCCAGGGACTGAAAGCTGGTGTTTGATGCTAGGCCTGGGGACTGAGAGACGAGAGCTTGAGGTTGATGCTGGGCCTGGGAACTGGGAGAAGGTTGCTGATAATCGGGAATGAGAGGCAGGTGGAAATGGGAGGACTAGAGAAATAAGGATATGAAGTGGAGGGATACAGGGCAGGAGTAGAAAAAGGAGGAATAAAATCTGGCTGAAAGTAGATTTAAAAAGCAGAATGGAGAAGCAGAAAGATTAATGTTAGAGAGAGATGAAGGGAAGAAGATGGAAAAGTGACAAAACAGAAAATGGACTTAAGCAAAACAAGAGAAAGTGCTAAAGAAAGACCGAGACCAACTTAACTGGAAAAACAAAATGATCAGAAAAAGGTCCAAAATATTTATTTTTAAATTTTTAGAAAATGAAGTACATCACCTTTGAAAATGTGCATTATTTGTTTATTTAGTAATTTATTTATTAGGATTTATTTACCGCCTGTTTGAAGGAATTCACTCAAGGCAGTGTACAGTAAGAATAGATCAAACATGAGAAACAGGCAATTACAGCAGTAAAAATATTCAAATAACAATATAAGTATGGTATAGTATAATATTTACAATGTCAACACAGTACATAATAAAACATTTTAATTGATAATGAAGGGTAAAGCAAAGATGGAACACATAGATAGGTAAGAGAGTAAGAAGAGTTAGAAAGTAAGGTGACTGATTTAAAGGAAGTTGTACATGAGGTCAGAGAGATGGTTAAATATTATCTCAGCTAGAGTAGGAGTGGATAAACATGTCCTGCTGCAGTATGTGCAGCCCAAGTCACTCCTTGTGTGTGGGAGTGAGGCTAACAAGTCTTATATCTTGTTCTGGAGGACATGCATTTCTGTTTCTCTTTCTTCAGTATTCCACTGTTAAGAGCCTGGGGTCTCTTGGGTTTTCATTTAAGTTTTTATCTGCATATTTGTTTCTAATTTACAATCTGTTAATTTTACTAGGTGATAGTTTGTTTTCCATGTGTAAATGAGATGAGGGATTCTGTTAACATGTAGGTTGTGTGTAGGAATCTGTAACAGTCTGGCTTGTCCTCTTTTCCCAAACAGAGGTATACTTCTGACATCATAAGTAAGGCTGATGTATTTTGAGTTCTTGGACTTCGTGCTGGTATGGTAGGCTTCTGAATGTTCATTAGCAGGGTTTTGTTTTACTTCACACAGTGTCTGGCAGTGGAGAGAGATGGAAGTTTGTTGGGGATGGGGAAGAGAGGGAGCGCATAGGCAGTGGAATGGGGTAGGTCACAGCAGGGGCGTAGCCAGACTACAGATTTTGGGTGGGCCTAGGCAAGAAGTGGGTGGGCACCAAGTGCTCTCTCCCACCCCGCCCCCACCACCAAAAAAATATCTCAGCAGGTGAAAAAATTCTAATTTCTACCTTTTCAGTCTGCAGCAGGCATGTGCAGAAAACTGAACATGAGCAGGTGCCGGTTTCGTGGAGAGTACTGTTTTCGTTACCATCAAGGGGAAGTCTTCAGCTGGCTGAGCTTGGGATCCCCACCAGCTACCACCAAACGTGTGCTACTGTTGGGTGGGCCTGAACCCTAAGTGGGTGGGCCCTGGCCCATCCAGGCCCACCTGTGGCTACGCCACTGGGTCACAGGGACCGTGGCCCAAGGAAGTTTAATAAGACAGGTGACGGCATGACATCTAAAAGTTGAAGCTGTCTCCCAACACAGCCGCCATATTGGTGTACCTTAAACAAACTATGAATAAATTGATAACATTTGCCTTCAGTGAAATACAGGTCAAAAGGCTTATAGCTGCCAACTAGGCCTCTAAAAGCAAAAACTAAGTCTGACCCAGAATTTTACTGAGTTGCAGCAACCCAAGAATTGTGACAGCTTGTAGGGCAAAGTGAAACTTGGCATGGGTGCAAAAGATAGCAGAACTGATGTAGAAATGACAGCTGGACAAAGCCATGACGAGAACCTGCGGTCAGAGATATTTTGCAAAAAAAATAGATTACAGTTAGCCAGGTGCAAGAAAAACAGAACTTTTAAAGGGGTTGACTGAAACTTGAGAGACCAGAATTGTCATAGTGGTCGAAATTAAGCATTGCTAAATAGATTTACAAAATCGAGAGCTGAAACTGCCAGTAAAGTAGCTTATGGAACAAAAGGGTATAAAACACTGACCACTAGACCAGTCTTTGGAGATCTCAGTACTGTGTTATACCTGTTTGATTCACTGACTGACCTCCCTGTGAGAAATGAAAGTCTTTTGATTGTGCTTGCAAATGATCTTGTAATAACTGCTTTGGTGAGTATTAAATAAAACTTGAGAGCTGATTTCTCATACCGCAGTCTCCTTCTGATTATTGGTTTCTATGTTCCTCTGAGTGTGTGCACCACTTAGGGGACAGAAGAAAACTATACAACTATCAGCATACAGAAGTACAAAGAGGAACCGTCAGAACTGTAACCCAAGATTAAATAATTAATTTTTTTACCCTGGGCGGGGGTGTCCTGGGGGTGAGGAGAGTCCCATTGGTGCCCATGTGATCCGCGGTCCTAACATGGGAGCATGTGCTCCAGAGTGGAAGACATGTTTTTGGAGCTGTAGGAGGCTCAATTTTTGTAAGGGGTAGCTTTAAGAAAGGCCCTGGCTCTGTCTGAGCCTCAGGGTAGTAACACCAAGCTTTCCAAAGCAGATTACAACAGTTAAGATGATTCCATCAAGAAACAGGATATCCTTACTGAAATTTGGCCATGTATTACTGCATTCTATAGAACAGTATAGAAAAGTGAGCACAAAATACAGAGAATTTATTAGTGCAGTTTCTACTAGCTACAATAATTTTTATGCTGTTTTAATGATTTTCAATTTTATTTTATGGGAAGCTTTCAAATAAATAAGAGCTGTCAAATATTTTTTTAAAAATCCACACATAGGCAGTTATAAATGTTTGCTATTGTTTTTATGTGGAAATATCTTTGTTATCATAAGCAAAAATAAAGGCATATAATGCAGCACTCCACCCACTGGCTTCAGCCCACAGAATGGGCCAGATAGACTCATGTCGTCTCCGGTCTTATTAAATCTCCTTGCCATGGCCAGGAGGGGGGAGACAGGGATAGAGCTTGGGTTGTTTGCTGCTCCCAAGTAAAAAAGATGTTCTGATGCCCCAGAGGAAGAGCGCCAGGAGGGGGGGGGGGGGTGAAGGAATGAGAGAAACGGGGAGAGTGTGTGACTAAGGGTGAGAGAGAGTACCAGGAGGAAAAAGGGAAAGGACACAGAAAAAGAGAGAGAGAGCGAGAGTATGCTGGGGAAGTGTAAGATGAAAGATGGGAGAGATACAAGGTGGATTGTGAGGAGAGAGAAGGAAAGAGATAACAGATGAAGAGAAAAGATGGAAAAACTGAAGAGGAGAGGGAGGGCAAGAACAGGGAAGGAGAGAGATGAGAGGGGAGAAAGAATTACTGAGAGAGGGGTGGGGAGGAAAGATGGGTGGTATGGGCCAGAAGTAGAAAGAAGGAAGGAGGAAGAGGGTAGTGTGGAGGAGTGATGCAAGAGGGAGGGAAGGGGAAAGAGGTGAAATATGAGGGAATTATGAAGAGTTGGGGAGGAAGAATGTGCATGGAAATGTGAGGAGTGAATGCAGAAGGGAGAGAGGCAAATTGGAGTATAGGTGGGATAAAGGGAAACACATGAAAAAGGTGAAAACAAAAGAAATGGAAGGGAGGGAGAAAGCTGATCAACGTCCATCTGAGGGGAGAGGGAGAAAATTCTCCAAGACTAATGTGAACTTCTTATCCCTTGCCCCCCTAACAAAGTAGCCAAACTACGCCTGTGTAAGGGAGAAAGTTATGAATGTGAGCTACTGTTAAGATGGGTTGTTTTACTGTTAACCAAGGGTATTAGTAACTAGGTCTTATTGGTATTCTGTTCAGAATTGGTGTTAAGGTTTGCAGCATAGGCTGTAAGAAGCTTCTTTGCAGGATTTAGTGTTACTTCACAAAGTACCTGGCAGTGAAGGGATTTTGTATTGCTATTATTCAGCTGCTACCAGAATTTGAATATATTTTTCCTACGGAAAGCTGTAAGAGGAAACATTCTAGCCACGTTCTGTATGTATCCCAAGAAATGCTACTCATACCTATATACAGAGTGCCAACCCATTTTAGTTCTGGGCCCACCAAAAATGTCAGGTCTGGCCACGCCATTGGCCCATGGACATGCCTGTGCTAATCAGGTAAAGTAGGCATATTACAGCACATGATCCGATTAGCAGGGGAGTAGCATGAGAGCCCTTACTACCTCCTAAATAGGTGGCGGTAAGGGTTGCTGTGGTACTGGCCACGCACGAAAGAGGAAATTAGTGCATGGTCGTTATACTGCCAAGCTAAAAGTGGCAGCAGCAAGCAGAAAACCCATATGCTGACACCAGCGCTGGCCACTTTTTAACAGGCCTTGGTAAAAGGACCCCTTTACGAAGTAGGTCTGCAGCCCTTATGTGGAAACACATTCCCCCAGATTCTATATATGATGAACAAAATTGTGCATGCAAATTTGGGCATGCACCCAATTTAATTGAGTAATGAACCAATTAGCCCCAATAATTGGGTGCTAATAATTATCAGAGCTAATTGGCAATAATTAGAATGTACGCACGCATCTTGTTATGCGCTATTCTATGAAGATGTGCCCCTAAAGTTTTGTGTGGATCCAAAAAGGGGGCATGGCCTTGGAAGGAGCATGGCTGGGTCACGGGCATTCCAGGGATTTGTGTGCAGTGTTACGGAATGTGCCAGATTTGCACCTAATTAAGGCAAGGGGTTTTACACCAGGTTTCAGTTGATGTAAATCCTTGTGCCTAAAAGTTATACGCGAATCCTAGTGCTAGGTGCTAATCAATAAACAGTGCCCAACTCAGAGCGCCATTTATAGAATAGCACTTAGCGTTCATTTTTTTTGGCACTGGTTTTTCAGCGACATATATAGAATTTGGTCCATTATGTGGAATTAGCTGCATTTAAGGGGCCCTTTTACAAAGGTGTGCTGAAAAATGGCCTGCGGTAGTGTAGATGCGTGTTTTGGGTGCGTGCACAATCATTTTTCAGCGCACCTATAAAAAAATGCCTTTTTAAAATTTTTGCCGAAAATGGACGTACAGCAAAATGAAAATTGCCGCGCATCCATTTTGGGTCTGAGACCTTTCCGCCAGCCATTGACCTAGCTGTAAGGTCTCACGCGGTAATGGTCTGCATGCTTAGAATAATGATTACCGCCCGATTATTGCCCGCGCGTCAAAAATGAAATTATTGCAAGGGCCATGTGGTAGCCGGGCAGTAACTCAAAATTGACGCACATTGGGCATGCGTAGGCACCTATGCGGCTTAGTAAAAGGGCCCCTTAATATTTAGTTAGGCACCAAGAAAAAGATGGATGTAACAAGCACACTTTAAGCAGTATGACATGCAAATTAACTCCTGACACAAAGCTGAAATTCTTCTCCATACAGTTTGTAACCAGGCGCCTCTCTTGTGCAGCCAAGGATAGAACAATCTCCTCCAGCCACAGGCTCCCTGGCACAATGAAGAAATAGATGTCCACCAGTAACTTCAATCTTAAGGACTTTTATTCCATGCAGGTTTCTAGTACACAGTTCCAACAGCAGCATAGCACATACCAGGATTCAATACAGGCTTCAGTCTGGGCTCTTTATCTTCAGGAGAGTTCAATATTTTAGGGACTCCTTCTACCCAAGGGTTTTCCCCTGCATCAGCTTTCCAGTGAATTCAATACTTTTGGGACTTCCTCTCACCCAAGGAATCTCAGCCTGCTTCAGTACTTTAGGGACCTCCCTGCCCAAGGATTTTCAGCCTGTAACTACCAGTACTTTAGGGACCTCCTTGCCCAAGGGTTTTCAGCCTGCAACTGCTTCTCCCCTTCTGCTTCTCTCTCCTGAACTGAACTAATGAGACTCTTTCCCACCTGCCTAATCAATCCCTGGCTTCTGCCTTCACAACCAATCATTCTCCATTCATTAGCTTCTCTACACACCCATACCAGCTGAGTTGAGCATGAGCCTAATGAGGAGCTCCTGCACACAGGGTTTCCTATCTCTCTTTCCCCCTAGTGGCAGCCAATCTACACCTCCTCCTAGCTTACACCCATGTCCTCCCTTATTGCAGCTAAGAGTCCAGTCCAGGTTTCCCATCTCACCCCCTGGTTCCTTGCCTGCAATGCCCTCTGGGACTTGTAGTTCAGACTGAAGCTGCCTTAACCCAACTATCCTGGATGGGACTTTATCACAAGATAAAGTTTTTATATACAAAATAGAGTGTTTTAGGAGATTTACATTAATAATCAGTATTTTGAAAAAAATATGCTTTTAGGCTGATAATGTTTTGTCTACTATATAGAAATGCTGATAGCTTAGGGACACTTGGCAAGAGTAATCGCTATTTGGGTGCTAATACAGAGGAGATATGTACATTCTCTTGGGCTTATTTAGGGAAGATATTTCATATTTATCATTTTTTTGTAGTAAATACAGGCACTGTAAGATTATATCAAAGTATATTTTTATGGAGAAGTACTTCAACAGTGTGTTAAGGTTTATTTGCATATTTACCTTATTTAAGAAACCGCTGTTCCTTTGACAATATCATTCTTACTGATATCTGAAGGTAATAGTGATGGTATCAACATTTAACTTAAATAGAGTTTGAGATAATTTTGAAGATAGTAATAAGGAACCTGCACAAATGCATATTTTTAGCTCGACAATAAACCACTTTACATGCCATACTACCTACAGTGTGTTCATTGCATCCAGCTTTTCTTGGCACTTTGCTGAACCTGTCGGTGACAGCCTTTCTTTGTTCAATAATGTTTAGGTACAGCTGCCCTTTTCTTTACCATTTTTTTTCTTTTCTTTTTTTCTTTTCAAAAGGCTCCTTCCTTGCAGTGTGGACTAAACAACATTTTTTAATGTTTCTTTTTTCTCGTCTCCTTTTTAATCTGGTTGGATGCAAATATCTCAAATTTTGCTGTTTTCTTTTTTCATGCAAGTTGTGCTAATCATATTTCTCAAGAGAAGATGTATTTTCCTTTGGGCATGCTTTATGTATAATCCTAATTTGCTGAAATAAAAAAAAAGTATTATAAAAAGAAAATTCCCCGAATTATCACAGTTTTTGATTGATACCAAAGGTTTCTAAATATTTTTCTACCCTTGAAAAGGTTGATTTCAAGGGGAAGGTATGTTACTATACAATAACTTGATAGCACAAATACAATAGAAACGTACAGATTCAAAATATATTTTTTTTAAATTAAAGGCAGACCTAGAGCTAGAAGTAGCTTGCTTTAAACACATGAACATTTCCCCCCCTGTAAGAATGCCTGAGCACCTAAGAGGTGGCAAAACCAAGAGTTCAGTAGCAATAATCAAGTGGTCCATTGTTTTGTGTGTGGTGGAACAAGCCCCCTCCCTTTGCCTTCCCTATGCTTTTATAGATAATTCCTCATCTTTATTCAATTTCTTGTCCCTTACGTTTTGTAAATACTAACCTTTTTTCTTCTTTTACTGTTCAGCAGCCTCTTTTAACACACTTCAGTGTTTTTCATTGTTTTTCAATTTTAGTTTACTCTTGCTTTGTCCTCATGATGACTTCTTGCACCTGTATCCATCTTGTTATTTTACAATGCCCCCCCCCCCCCCCCCCACAATACAAACTTTTTATCACTTCCAAGGTATTCCACCATCTTAACAATTCCTGAAGTTCAAGATCCTCACAACTGTAGCCCTCCTTTTGTTTTATTGTCAGGGCTTTTTTTGAGGGGATACTTGGGGGTACTGAGTGCCGGCACCTTTTCCATTGTCTGCTAAAATTGACCCATGGTCCCCAAGTTTTCATGAAAGAGCTCAGGCTCTACATACCAATTCTGCCTTATATATTCTGTGACTGGTTGCAGGTGGCCTGGCTATTGTGGGGTGGGTCCCTCAGTAATCACCCCACCCCTGAAGGGTGGCCTGGCATTTGAGTACTAGCACCTTTTTTGCTAGAAAAAAACAGACTTATTGTTAACCATGCAGTTTATTGATATTTGGAACTTAGGTGATCATCAACTGTGACATCGGGAATAAAGAATATTGGGGTGGGTGATAAAGAATAAAAGGGGAGAAAGAGGGTGGAAAGAATGTAAAGAGGGATGGAGCAAGACTTGGAAGAGAGATGGGGAAAAAGAAGCATACAGCAAGGAGGAGAATGTTGAATAAGGGAAAATGAGAGCAAGGGGAAGGGAGAGCAAAAGATAAGACTGGGGAGAAGGAGATAAAGTGATGTCGGGGAAAGAAGACCAGAGATAGCAGGAGATAGAGGAGAGAACCCTGGATTGGGGGAGAGAAGAGAGAAATGCATCAATGGTGAATGTTATAATAGGCCTACTGTGTCATGCAAATTGTGAGACAAACCATAATATCCAGAACTAAATCAAACTCAAATTAAAAGAAGTTTTGGAAGGAGGCGTTGTATTTTTTAACATTGGCTCCAGTACAGAAAAACTAGTCATGGCTCTGTACATTCAATTTGATAGCTCAAAATCCTGCCAGATGCTCTACATAACCTACAAATACTTCATTGCAAAAATCATAAAACACTGATTAAACCTCAAACATGGATCACATTTAGAAACACTGTACCAAGGAATTAAAGGTCTTTCTATATAGACGCCCATTTCAGCAAGTATTTCATTTATGCAGCTAATGTTTGCATGATCTTTAAATGCACAATGCAAACAGTTTCTCAAGACTCAAACAAAAGGAAATTGCTTCTCCATCTACAAACAACATTCATAAATAAAAAAAATAAAAAAAACAGATGTCCAATCAGCTTATATAAAAATAATCAGCGGAACAGTCACACATCATGCCCAGCAAACCAATCCTATAAGGACGATGACATTAACATTAGGGCAGTGCTTCTCAACCTAGTCCTCAGGGCCAGGGCCGGTCTTAGCAAGTGTGGGGCCCTATGCAGACCAATTTGATGGGGCCCCACCATAGCCCTGCCCCACCCTAACTCCGCCCCCACCTTAGCTCCAGGGTCCGCCATCCCTCCTTCCGAGCTCCAAGGCCCCCAGCTCCAGGGCTTGTCGATCCTGTAGTCAGTGCCAACTGAAAGCCATGTCTTTTTCACAAACACAGATACAGCCTAATCCACTATAGAATAAGTAATCATAAGCTTTCTATTTAGACAAAAAATAAAATGAAACCCCAAGATGCCAGACTCTGCATACAATGCAACACCACAGAAACAGAAAATGTCCCCTAGTACTGTGCAAAATATAAAGACAGCAGATGTAAATTTGAAAAAAACTAACAAATACCAATCACCACTTTACAAATTAACAAATAGAAATAAAACAAATATAGAAAATAAAATACCATTTTATTGAACTAATATATTTAACTTTCAGAGGCCAAAATATCCTTCCTCAGGTCAATACAGTATAGTACTGTTACAGTATCCTATCCTGACCTGAGGAAGGGGGTTTTGTTCTCCGAAAGTTAGCCAAAATGTATTAAAATTAGTCCAATAAAAAGATTACCTTGTTTGCATGTTCTATTATAAACATTTATTAACATATCTACAATACTACTTTATCCTAAAGCAAAAAAATTTAAATATATATTTTATTTACAGTTTGTTGTCTCTGGTTTCTGCTTTCCTCATCTTCTTTTCACTGTCTTCCTTCCATCCAGCATCTGTCTTCGGTCTCTCTCTGCCAGCCAGTGTCTGCCCTCTCTGCTGTCCCCTCCATCCAATGTCTGCCCTCTCTTCCTGCCCCTTCCTTCCACATCTGCCCTCTATCTCTGCCCCTTCCATCCACATCTGCCCCTGTCTGCCCTCTCTCTCTCCCCCATCCATTCACTGTCTGCCCTTTCTATCCCTTCCATCCACTGTCTGCCCTTTCTCTCTGCTCCTTCAATCCACCATTTGCCCTCCCTCTCCCATCCATCCAGGGTTTGCCCTCCCTCTTGCTCCCCCATCCAGGATCTGCCCCTCTCTCCGCCCCTTTTTTTCAGCCCCCAGTTCCAGCCCCACTATCCCACCAGTCCCCCATTTCAGCCCCAGCCCTTTTCGCCCACCAGTCCCGAGCTTCAGCCCCCCAGCCACTTCTCCCTGTCCCCTTTTCAGCCCCCAGTCCCCAGTTTCAGCCCCTGCCCCTTTTCAGTCTCCAGCCTCTTATCCCACCTAACCTCCTTTTCAGCCCCCAGTTCCAGCCCCCTTCATCCACATGCCTTGTATTAGGGCCCCCCTTTTCAGAACCATTCTCCCACCTGACCCACACATACCCCATTTTCCCACCAGCCCCAGGCATGGCCCCCATTTTCCCATATTGCCCCTTCTCAGACCCAGTCCCCTTCTCCCATCCAAGAACCCCAGTCCCCTCCCCACCCGTCCCCTTCAACCATCCAAGAACCCCCTCTCCACCTCAGTCCCCTTCTCCCATCCAAGAACCCCAGTCTCCTCCCCACCCATCCCCTTCTCCCATCTGAGAACCCCCTCCCCAGTCTCTCCCATCCAAGAACCCCAGTCCCCTCCCCACCCGTCCCCTTCAAGCATCCAAGAACCCCCTCCCCATCCCCTTCTCCCATCCTTGAACCCCCTCCCCACCTCAGTCCCCTTCTCCCATTCAAGAACCCCAGTCCTCTCCCCACCCGTCCCCTTCTCTCATCTGAGAACCCCCTCCCCAGTCTCTCCCATCCAAAAACCCCAGTCCCCTCCCCACCCGTCCCCTTCAAGCATCCAAGAACCCCCTCCCTATCCTCTTCTGCTTCTCCCATCCATGAACCCCCTCCCCACCTCAGTCCCCTTCTCCCATTCAAGAACCCCAGTCCTCTCCCCACCCGTCCCCTTCTCCCATCTGAGAACCCCCTCCCCAGTCTCTCCCATCCAAGAACCCCAGTCCCCTCCCCACCCGTCCCCTTCAACTATCCAAGAACCCCCTCCCCACCCCCTTCTGCTTCTCCCATCCATGAACCCCTCCCCACCTCAGTCTCCTTCCCATTTGAGAACCCCCTCCCCACCCCACCCTTCCCCCACCTGAGAGCCCCACACCCTTCTCCCATCTGAGTCCCTCCCCACCTATCAGCTCCATTCTCCTGCCGCCCAGGCCCACCACCCTCACTGCCTTTAAAAAAAAAACAATTTGAAGCGCTAGAGTAACAGGCAGCAGCGCCTCGCGTCTGCCCTTCTACTAAAAATCTCTTCGACGACGTCATTGGGCCTTCCCACATTGAGTCCCGCCTGCCCTCGTGGTAATTGGAAGTTACCTCAGAGGAGGGCGGGACTCAATGTGGGAAGGCCCAATGACGTCGTCGAAGAGATTTTTAGTAGAAGGGCAGACGCGAGGCGCTGCTGCCTGTTACTCCAGCGTTTCAAATTGGGTTTTTAAAGGCAGGACAGGACGAGCAGCGCCGGGAGTGGACTCGGAGCACCCCCACCACCACCACCCGCTGACATCTGGGGCGGACCGCCCCCACCACGTCGCCGTCGTGCATAGTTGAACTTGGGAGGGAGGGAGAGTGGTGCTCGGGCGGTCGGGGCGGGGCGACCTGAGGCGCGCTGCGCGGGGCCCCCATGAGCGTGAGGCCCTATGCAGCCGCCTCGGTCGCCTCGCCTTAAGACCGGCCCTGCTCAGGGCACACTCAGGCAGTCAGGTTTTAAGGTTATACACACTAAATATGCATAAGAACATAAGAATAGCCATACTGGGTCAGACCAATGGTCCATTTAGCCCAGTATCCTTTTTCCAAACTGGCAGAAACCCAAATAGTTGCAGCATTCTATGCTACCAATCCCAGGGCAAGCCGTTGCTTCACCATGTCTGTCTGAATAGCAGACTATGGGCTTTTCCTCCAGGAACTTGTCCAAATCTTTTTTAAACCCAGATGCATTAACTGCTGTTACTACATCCTCTGGCAAGAGCTTAACTATTCATTGAGTGAAAAAATATTTCCTCCTACTTGTATTAAAAGTGTTCCCATGTAATTTCATTGAATGCCCCCTAAATTTTGTACTTTTTGAAAGAGTAGAAAATCAATTCAATTCTACTCGTTCTACATCAGTGTTTCCCAAGTCCAGTTCTGGAGTACCCCTTGCTGGTCAGTTTCCAAAATATCCACAATTAATATCTATGAACTTGATTTACATGTACTGCTTCCATTATATGCAAATCTCTTTCATGCATATTCATTGTGGATATCCTGAAAACCAGACTGGCAAGTGGTACTCCAGAACTGGACTTGGGAAACACTGTTCTACACCACTTAGGATTTTGTAGATCTCAATCATATCTCCCCTCAGCTGTCTCTTTTCAAAGCTGAAGAGCCCTAACCTCTTTAGCCTTTCTGCATGTGAGAAGAGTTCCATCCCCCTTTATCATTTTGGTCATTCTTCTTTGAACCTTTTCTTTTGAGATACGGTGACCAGAACTGAACGTAATATTCAGGGTGAGGTTGCAGATTGGAGTGATACAGAGGCATTATGGTATTCTTGGTCTTATTTATCATCCCTTTCCTAATAATTCCTAGCATCCTGTTGCTTTTTTGGCTGCCATCACACACTGGGCAAAAGATTTCAGCGTATTATCTACAACAACACTTAGATCTTTTTCTTGGGTACTGACTCCCAAGGTGGACCCTAGCATCAGGTAACTATGATTCAGATTATTCTTCCCAATGTGCATCACTTTGCATTTGTCCACATTAAATTTCATCGCCCAGTCTTCCAATTTCCTAAGGTCTTCATGCAATTTTTCACAGTCCACATATGTGTTAACAACCTAGTATAGTTTTGTGTCATCTGTAAATGTAATCACCTCACTTGTCGTTCCGATTAACAGATCATTTACAAATGTCTTAAAGAGCACCAGTATCAGTAAAGATCCCTGCAGCACTCCACTATTCACCCTCCTCCATTGAGAGAAATGGCCATTTAACCCTACCCTCTGTTTTCTGTCCCATAGCCAATTCCTAACCCACAACAAAACATTGCCTCCTAACATTGCCTCCTATCCCATGACTCCTTAATTTCCTCAGGAGTCTCTCATGAGAAACTTAGTCAAAAGTTTTCTGAAAATCTAGATACACTACATCAACCAGCTCACCTTTATCCACATGTTTATTCATGCCTTCAAAGAAATGAAGCAAATTGGTGAGGCAAGAGTTCCCTTGACTGAAACCATGCCAACTCTGTCCCATTTAACCATGTTTATTTGTGTGCTCCATAATTTTATTATTTATAATAGCTTCCACTATTTTACCCAGCACTGACATCAGATTTATCACCCCTGTAACCCTTTTTAAAAATCAGCGTCATATTGGCCACCCTCTAATCTTCAGGTACTACGGATGACTTTTATGACAGGTTACAGATTACTAACAACAGATCAGCAATTTTATGTTTGAATGCTTTCAGTACCCTTGGATGCATGCCATCTGGCCCAGGTGATTTACTACTCTTTAATTTGTCGATTTGCCAAGTACATCTTCCAGTTCACCAAGATTTCTTTCAGTTCCTCTGCATCATCACCCTTGAAAACCATTTCTGGTACAGGTAGATCGCTTACATCTTATTTGTAAAAACAGAAGCAAAGAATTCATTCAGTTTCACTACTATGGCCTTGTCCTCCCTGAGTTGCTCCTTCACGATCTAATAGTCTCACGGATTCCCTCACAGGTTTTTACTTTTGATGTACCTAAAAAAAGTTGTTACTGTCTTTTCATATACTCTTTTAGCCTTCTTTATCAGTGCTTTGCTTCTAACTTGCCAGTGCTTATGTTGCTTCTTATTTTCTTCATTTGAGTCCTTTTTCCATTCTTTGAAGGGCATTTTTTTTGGCTCTAATAGCTTCTTTCACTTCACCTTTTAACCATGCTGGCTGTTGTTTTTCTCTTCTTTCCACCTTTGTAAATACATGGAATGCATCTGGTCTAGACTTCCAAGATGGTAATTTTAGACAATGTCCATGCTTGATGTGGAGGGGCATAATCGAACGTGAATGCTCATCTCCATGGGCGTCTATGTCCGAGAACAGGTACATGAAGGGGTGGGACAGACTGTATTTTCGAAAAAAATGGGCGTCCATCTTTCGTTTCGAAAATACAGTTTGTACGGACGAAAATGCCATAGATTTAGTCGTTTGTGAGCTGGGTTTTTTTTTTTTTTTTTAGCGATAATGGAAAATAAAAATGCCCAGCTCAGAAACGTCCTAATCCAAGCCATTTGGTCATGGGAGGGGCCAGGATTCGTAGTACACTCGCCCCCCTGACATGCCAGGACACCAATTGGACACCCTAGAGGTCAGTGCGGTGGACTTCAGACAATGCTCCCACATGCATAGCTCCCTTACCACGGGTGCTGAGCCCCCAACCCCCTCCCCCAAAACCCACTACCCACAAATGTACAACACTACCATAGCTCTTAGGGGTGAAGGGGGCACCTACATGTGGGTACAGTGGGTTTTGGAGGCCTCCCATTTACCAGCACAAGTGTTACAGGTAGGGTGGGATGGGCCTGGGTCCCGCCTGCCTTAAGTGCACTGCGGTACCCACTAAAAGTGCTCCAGGGACCTGCATACACACAGGCCTCTAGGACTTGTTGCTGCTGTATAACCTTGGCACACCAGTTGACACCTGAAGACTAATCTCTTTGAAAAAGTCCTTTATTTGAATAAGCACGTTTACTCACAGTTAACTGCAGCTCAGAGGTTGTGCCCCACTGGCAAAGAGTCTTCCTGGTACTGAGATTAGCAGTAGGTCAGAGCTGGCAGAATGGTGTACAATGCCCTCTTTCAGCAACATTCAAGGGAAGAACTAAGTGCTGTAACGTGGCTAACACATGAAAGGGATCTAAAACTGGCTTACAAAAATGGCCACTACCTCATGGACTACCAGAAACAAAACAGGGCACACTCTGACCCAGTAAGCAGGGGGCAAAGCACCATGGGAGTAGAGCCTACCAACTACCAACATCATGAGCATTTAACACAAGCTAGTGGAATCACGGAGCCCAATACCCTACACCCACCACAATGCATTGCTGATGTGACTCTGCAGTGTGCATAACAGAAAAGGTGTCATACTCACCCGAGAGCCACATCAGAACCAGGGAAAGGCTGTCAGAGGATAGAACACATTCTGCTGTCATGGAGGTGGGTACGGCATTTGAGGCTGGCATAGAGGCTGGAAAAAAGTTTTTAAAGTGGGTTTCTTTTGGTGGGAGGGGGTTAGTGACCACTGGGGGAGTCAGGGGAGGTGATCCCCAATTCCCTCCGGTGGTCATCTGGTCAGTTGGGGCACTTTTTGGGGACTTGGACCTGAAAAAAAAGGGTCCAAATAAAGCGGACCAAATTCTCGTCAAAAACGCCCTTCTTGTTTCGATTATCAGCTAAAGACGCCCATCTCTCATCGGCCGATAACCACGCCCCAGTCCCGCCTTCACCACACCTCCACCATGCCCCCGTCAACTTTGTTCATTCCTGCGATGGAATGCAGTTGAAGACCAGGGCTGTGCCAACACAGTAAGCGAGGTAAGCACGGCAGGAGGGCGCCGTCCTCTGGGGGGCGCCCTGCCGCACCATGCTTACCTCGCCCTCCCGCTCCCATGTCCCAACTGCCCGCCCTCTTCTCTCCCCCAACAAGATCCCTTTTAAATTTACCTCTGTCCGGCAGCGAAGGCGCAGCGTCAGTGAAGGAGGCGGCGCTCCCGACGTCTCTACTAGTCTTCCCTTCGCTCAGTGTTCCGCCTTCTTCTGACGTCAAGGAAATGACGTCAGAAGAAGGCGGGACATTGAGCGAAGGGAAGACTAGTAGAGACGTCAGGAGCACCGCCTCCTTCACTGACGCTGTGCCTTCGCTACCGGACGGAAGTAAATTTAAAAGGGATCTTGTTGGGGGGGGAGAAGAGGGCGGGCAGTTGGGACATGGGAGCGGGAGGGCAGGGGAGAGAGGAGCGTGGATGGGAGGGCAGCGATCATTTTCACGGGGGGAGGGGGTGCGCGCGCGCCAACTGTTCGTCTACGGGGGGGCGCCAACTGATCTTCTGCAGGGGGGCGCCACAGACCCTTGGCACGGCCCTGTTGAAGACGACCAAAATTGACTTTCGATTATACCGATTTGGTCACACATAGGAGAAAGACGCCCATCTCCCGATTTGGGTCGAAATATGGGCATCTTTCTCTTTCGAAAATAAGCTGGTTAATGTCCTAATCTTTGCAGCCGATCCTTTTAGCTTCTTTTTAACCATTTTTCTCATTTTATCATAATCACCCTTTCGAAAACTAAATGCTGCTACAGTAGATTTCCTTTGTAGCTTCATTCCAGATAGTAGCTCAAACTTGATCATGTTATGATCACTGTTTCCCAGAGGACCCAACACTGTTACCTCTCGCACTATGCCCTGGACTCCAACAAGGACTAGATCTAAAATGGCTCCCTCTCTTGTCAGTTCCTAGACCAGTTGCTCCAAGAAGCAGTCATTTAGTACATCTAGGAATTTTATCACCCTGGCGCTTCTTGGTGTAATATTTATTCAGTCAATATTGTGGTAATTGAAATCATCCTTTATTATACTGTTGCCCAATTTGCCAGCTTTCCTAATTTCTGTAGACATTTCTTCATCTGTCTATTTGTTCTGTTCTGGTAGATAGTAGTACAGCCCTACAAGAATACTCCTTCCCTTCACACATGAAATTTCTATCCATAACAATTACACGCTGCTATCTGTGTCATGTAGAATGTTTATTTTGACTCAATTCCCTCTTTAATATATAGCACAACCCCCCTCCAATTTCATATCCCCTATCATTGTGATATAATTTGTACCCTGTTAACAAAGAGGGGCATAATCGAATGGGGACGACCATCTCTAAGGACGCCCATCTCTAAGGACGTCCTGGTGAAGGGGCGGGGAAACCCGTATTATCGAAACAAGATGGGCGTCCATCTTTCGTTTCGATAATACAGTCGGGGACGCCCAAATCTCAACATTTAGGTTGACCTTAGAGATGGTCATCCCCGGTTTTTGGTGATAATGGAAACCGAGGATGAGCATCTCAGAAACGACCAAATCCAAGCCATTTGGTCGTGGGAGGAGCTAGCATTCATAGTGCACTGGTCCTCCTGACATGCCAGGACACCAACCGGGCACCCTACACTGCACTGCAGTGGACTAACTGATGCACTAACTGAATGGAAAAAGACATGCAGTGGTAACTAAACACTTCCCACCCGAAAAAAACAACTTTAAAAACTTTTGTCTTTTTTTTTAGAGTATGGGTGAAGGACGTCCTTCGCTATGCCTCTGCGATGGCAGTTGAGGATGTCCTTTGCTATTTATTTATTTATTTAGATTTTCATTAACCTTTTTCAGTAGTAGCTCAAGGTGAGTTACATTCAGGTACACTTGATATTTCTAAGCCTCCATCCCTGCAACGGCAGTTGAGGATGTGAGGAACTGAGTTTGATTCCCACTTCAGGCACAGGCAGCTCCTTGTGACTCTGGGCAAGTCACTTAACCCTCCATTGCCCCATGTAAGCCGCATTGAGCCTTCCATGAGTGGGAAAGCGCGGGGTACAAATGTAACAATAACAAAAATAAAAAATATATATAAATTATGCCTCTGTCCCTGCGATGGCAGTTGAAGATGTCCAAAATGTGGATGTTTGTGAGAAGGACATCCATGCCTGCTATGCCTCTGACACCCCCTTTATTTATTTGGACTTTGGATCACAAGTAGCAACAGTGGGATTTGAACTGGCCACCTCTGGATTGCATAAGTACATAAGTAATGCCACACTGGGAAAAGACCAAGGGTCCATCGAGCCCAGCATCCTATCCATGACAGCGGCCAATCCAGGCCAAGGGCACCTGGCAAGCTTCCCAAATGTACAAACATTCTATACCTGTTATTCCTGGAATTGTGTATTTTTCCCAAGTCCATTTAGTAGTGGTTTATGGACTTGTCCTTTAGGAAACCGTCTAACTCCTTTTTAAACTCTGCCAAGCTAACCACTAACCTAGTGGTTAGTGCTCTAACCACTAGGCCACTCCTCCACTTCACTCTACTCCACTCCACTCCCTTGAAATTTGGCCATCCCTTTGGGGGGGGGGGAGCAGTTGAGGACGTCCAAAATGTTTTAAAGAAGGACATCCACGCCCTCATTATGCCTCCGCTGACACACACATAACTCCCCCCCCAGGGACCTGCATACTGCCCCCCCCCCACAGGAATTGCCAAATTTCAAGGGAGTAGAGTGGAGTGGAGGAGTGGCCTAGTGGTTAGAGCACTGGTCTTGCAATCCAGACATGGTCAGTTCAAATCCCACTGCTGCTACTTGTGATCCAAAATACAAATAAATAAAGGGGGTGTCAGAGGCATAGCAGGCATGGACATCCTTCACACAAATGTCCACATTTTGGACATCCTCAACTGCCATCACACAGACGGAGGCATATCGAAGGACGTTCTCAACTGCTGTTGTGGGGACGGAGGCATAAAAATATCCAGTGTAACTCACCTTGAGCTACTACTGAAAAAGGTGTGAGCAAAATCTAAATAAATAAATAGCAAAGGATGTCCTCAACTGCCGTCGCAGGGACAGAGGCATAGCGAAGGATGTCCTTCACCCATACTGTAAAAAAAAAGACAAAAGTTTTTAACGTTTTTTTTTCAGGGTGGGAGGTGGTTAGTGACCACTGGGGGAGTCAGGGGAGGTCATCCCAGATTCCCTCCGGTGGTCATCTGGTCATTTAGGGCATATTTTTGTGGCTTGGTCGTATAAAAAAAAGGACCAAGTAAAGTTGGCCAAGTGTTCGTCAGGGACGTCCTTCATTTTTCCATTATCACTCGAGGATGCCCATCTGTTAGGCACACCCCAGTCCCGCCTTCACTACACCTCCAACACGCCCCCGGGAACTTTGGTCGTCCCCGCAACGGGAAGCAGTTGGGGACGCCCAAAATCAGCTTTCGATTATGCCGATTTGGGCGATCCTGAGAGAAGGATACCCATCTCCTGATTTGTGTCGAAAGATGGGTGCCCTTTTATTTTGAAAATAAGCTTGACAGTGTCCCATTGATTGTCCTCCTTCCACCAGGTCTCTGAGATGCCTATTATATCTACCTTATCATTTAGTGTTATATACTCTAATTCTCCCATCTTATTTTTGAAGCTTCTAGCATTTGTATACAGGCACATCAAATTGTGTTTTTTCTCCTTTCATCTATAAGCTACTTAGAAGTTGATGGAGATAATGTGTATCCTTTTCCCTGCTCTTTCCTTAAACATATCTGGCTTTCTTTCACCATTGTTGAAACCTGTCTATTAGGATTCTCTAACTGTTCTGTTTCAATAGTATCCTTCAAGGATACTCTACACCGAACCATTCGCTCCTGGGTAACTGTTGGCTTCCTCCCCCCCCCCCCCCCCCCCCCCCCCCCTATTTTAGTTTAAAAACTATTCAGTCTCCTTTTTAAAAGTTAGCACCAGCAGCCTGATTCCATTCTGGTTATGGTGGAATCCATCCTTTTGGAATAGGCTCCCCCTTTCCCAGAATGTTGCCCAATTCCTAACTAATCTAAACCCCTCCTCCCTGCTCCATCATCTCAACCACATATTGAGACTTACCAATGAAGATTTGTCCTACTCTGGAAGCCCTCACAGCACCTCTTCTGGACAGGGAAGAACTGAAAGTGTGTCTTCTTTTGTGCCTGTGTTGTTTTGATGACTCTCACTGCAAACAGCATGAGTGAGACTGGCATACTGAGGAGGCAGTGCATGCAGATCTATATCATGCATATTCTTTGTCGATATCCTGAAAGCCTGATTGGGTGGATATGCCCTGAGGACTGGGTCGAGGACCCCTGCTTTAGGGAAACACCTTCTATTATTTAACCAATTGAAAAAGAACTGTCAAAAATTATAGAGAAAAACTATTAAAACACATTTCATTCAGTGCATTGCTTTAAACCCTTCCGAGCAATAGAATTAAGATGATAAATGCAAGGCTGTTCAACATTAGTTTTCAGCAGTAATAAGGCTGAATGAACAGTCCTGTCACCTACATTTCTTTCATGCCTATAACTAAATCTTATCATTTCAAATGAAAACGAACATAAAAAGAGCAGACGCCAATGCTGTTTAATAATTCTTTCAAATTTACTAGACATCTGGAACTATTTCATAACACCTGTGACCTTTTCAATACAGTAAGTCAACAAGCTTTTCTGCATTTGAAAACAGGGCACTTTATAAGCCTTTCTAGCATGATATTTGGATATTCCCTTCTCAAGAAATGTCCTTAACCTGGTTTTAAATTTTTTTGCAGTAGAATGTAATTTCCTCAACTGACCCATCAAGACTTCTCTTTCAACTACCTAAGCAGATAGTTCCCCAATACGATTCTGGGTAATTTAAAGAGCAATATCCTGATGGGTCAGTTTTGTCAGTTGAAGAAATTATGGAGCCCTTTTACTAAGGGGCAGGAGTGCTAACACACAGGTAGCGCATGCCAAATCGGTACTACCGCTGGGCACAAATCTGAATTTGGCTGAATAATTTACTATTTTGTACCATGGGGGGCATTCCTGACGGTAATCAGTAGTTGGCACGCGCTGCATGGTTACCACACAGGTAGCAAGTGAGCCCTTACCGCTAGGTCAATGGGTGGAGGTAAGGGTTCAGGCAGTAAATAGGCACATGTTAGTTTTAATTTCAGCGCACACCCATTTCCCAGCCTATTAAGAAAAGCCCTTTTTCCCAGCTGTGGTAAAAAAAATGGCCCAGCGCAAGCCCACACTACCGGGGGGCAGTTTTTACCGTGGCTTAGCAAATGAACCCCATGTCTACTATTATGGAATTAAAAAAAAACAAAACAAAAACTAAACACATGAGTCATCGCTTCTTGAATTTTTTTGTTTTGTTTTGCAATTTTATACCCAGTCTTATGACTGGATCTTGCTCATCTAGAAGAGGAATTCTCAACACAGTCCATGAGCACATCCAGCCAGTCAGGTTTTCAGCATATCCACAATGAATATGCATGAGATTTTCATGCACTACCTCCATTGTATGCAAATCTCTCTCACACATTTTCACTGCAGACAGCCTAAAAATCTAGCTGAACGGAAATGTCCCAAGGACTGGGCTGAGAACTCCTACTCCAGATCATAGCAGAGATCACAGCAAAAAACAAAAGTTCAATTCCTCCTCTCTAGGACACTGTAACAGGAAGTTACATCAGATGAGGGCATGACACAGGGAGGGAAGGCCCGAAGGGAGGCGATCTGCCGCTGCACTTTCACACAGAGGTGAGCTGGTGAAGCACTGTGATTTTAATGCAGGGGGCCCTGCCCAGTGGCAGACAGAGGGGGGCTGTTGACGGAGCCGAGGGCGGGCGGGTGAGACCGGATACTGCAGCGCCGGGCACCCCTTGGAGGCCTGGGCACGGGGAATTTTGTCCACCCTGCCCCCCCCCCTCTCGGCGGCCCTGCGTCCAAATCAGTATTTTCAAAACCTATTTTTTAGACGTTTTTCTATGAAGCCCGTTAGAAGTGTGTTTAAATCACAAGGGGGCGTATCAGGGGCGTTTCAAAGGCGGGATTAGGGTGTGCCTAACACTTGGATGTTTTACAGCCATAATGGAACAATGCAAAAACGTCCAGGACTAAAACTACTACTACTTATCACTTCTATAGCGCTACAAGGCATACGCAGCGCTGTACACCATACAAGAAAAGACAGTCCCTGCTCAAAGAGCTTACAATCTAAATTCCAAGATGTTTTGGTCTAGACCTGTTTTCAGAATGAATAAGGCACAAAGAGTTATGCTAAATGACCAGATGACCACTGAAGACAATCAGTGGTGACCCCACAATAACCCCCCCAGTGGTCACTGACTCCTGCCTAACCCCCCAAAATATGAATAAAAATATGACTTATCAGCTATGACAGCTGCAGATGTTAAAGTCAGGTCTATCAGAGCAGCATACAGGTCCCTGGAGTGGTGTAGTGGTCGGTGCAGTGCACTGTGGAGTCCCTATCTCCATCTACCTGTCACACTTGTGATGAAAACTGTGACCCCTCCCAAGGTCACCAAAACCCTACTATTGTACTGGTGTACAGTGGGGGACAGTGGGTTTTGGGTGGATTTTGGAGGTCTCAGAGGACAAGATAAGGGAGCAAAGGTGAGATGTGTACCTGGGACCATTTTTATGAAGTGCACAGAAGTGCCCTCTAGGGTGCCCCATTGCTCTCCTGGGATGTCTGGGGGACCAGTCTACTAAAAATGATGGCTCCTCCTACACCCCAATGGCATGAATCTCTATGTTTTGCACATATTCATTTTTTGTTTTTTTTTAATGGACCAAAAAACAAAACATTGAAATTAAAAAAAAAACCTTGTTTAAAACAGTATTTAAAAAAAAGACATTTTTCTTTTTTTTAAATGACCTTCTTTCCTATTCGGAATTTGGACATTTTGTGATTTCCAATTGCCTACAAATTAAAGCTACTTATATACCTGTATAATCAGAATCACATAGCAGTCATATTCAACAGAATTCTTAAGCCACATGAATGTCACTAGACCATCAAATCATACAGGACATTTATTGAAACTGGGGCACTCTTTAAATAGACCTATTTTCCAGCAGAGACAATATAAAGCTGCCCCTTTACTGTTTGGTGCATCTATCTCCAAATTGTCTAGTGAAGGACATACTAGCAATAAACAGTCTCTCATTTCAACCTATCTACTCATCCCTTTAATGGCAAACACTGTACAAATTTCAAAGACTGTCAGACAGAATGAATCTCATAGCTCTATACTAACCTAGACAGAGCTAGGTTCTCTAATCAAAAGACTTATGGTTCTTCTTCCATACAAGTTCCTAACCTTTCCAACTTAGGTAATACACAGCGGGGGGGGGGGGGGGGGGGGGGGGCTCACTTCTTTATACCAACCTCAAATCACTAGACTTCTCAAACTTGAAGAAATCTGAGACAGTAGCCAGGTTTTACAATGGTGAGTACTCGGGAATCCGTTCTCTTCTGCAATTCCTATAAATAAAAAAATTGCAGTCAACTCCCTATAGCTATGGCATGGAATTTTTTTTGTTTTGTTACATTTGTACCCCGCGCTTTCCCACTCATGGCAGGCTCAATGCGGCTTACATTGGGCAATGGAGGGTTAAGTGACTTGCCCAGAGTCACAAGGAGCTGCCTGTGCCTGAAGTGGGAATCAAACTCAGTTCCCCAGGACCAAAGGCCACCACCCTAACCACTAGTGATAACAACTCACACAGCCTTCTTTCTTTTGACTGCATTGGCTGAGGTGTGGGTTGTACTGAAGCAGTTTGCTTTGTTGTGTCTCTCTTGGGCAAAGCCTTGCATAAAGTTGTTGCTGGGTCTGTTCCAATTTTCTAGAAAAGGATCAAAAAGGTTTTGTCGTATAGTAAACAGTTCTCCCATACCAGGTTTGCCTAAAGGATGATTTTTATTTGGAGCTACAATAGAGAGAAGCTGCAACCTGATACTGTGGCTGTTGGTAGTATATTCCATCTCTTTAACCTTGTCACCAAAGAGTGTGTCGTTCAAGGCACATCTGCCAACTTTAGTATGTATATCTTCCCGTAAATCAGAGGCAAAAAGCTGTGATGGCAGAGGCTGAAATTCTAGATGATGTGTCAAAGACATCACAAGCTGAATTGGTACGATGAATTGCACACTCATCCATCTTTGAAAGAATAGCTGCACATTTGCACTGAGCTTGGGGAGATAAACTGGAGGAAAATGCCTGTTGTCTTTGAAGGATGGTATGCATATATTACACCACATTCAACTGATGTGCCACAGTGCTTGCAGATAACATGACTCCCTAGAACACTTTCTTGCCCAAGTGGTAAGGCAACCTGGGATCATTCCCAGGAGATTATACTTTGTAGTTTGTATTTCAAATACAATCTTTTTGTGACAGGATGAAAGATAAATTGAGTTTGCCACATGCAAAGCTGTTGTACATGTAACAGGCCATGTATGGAGATGCTACTGCAGCCTTTAGAACGTCGTTCAACTTTAAAAGTCCAAAAACATCAGATCTAGGTTCTGACTTAAAAAAAATAACTTACCCCCACCTCTCTCCCAATATTCAGCCACCAACAGTTACTGTTTTTTTAAAGTGCTGTCCATCGCTGGATATTCAATGCAGGGCCATGTCCAGCACTGGCACTGTTCTGGGTATTGCTGGATTTCTCCTGGTCACTGGGACTTATGTGGGTCCTGTCTGATAGAGATTGTGGAAGGCATGGACTAGAATAACTGGGGATTGCTTCTACCCAAAGACCCTAGACCATCAGGGAATGTTAAACTGGGCCACAGGGGAACCTACAGGAGGTTGGAGGGTGCTCAATAAGGGGACACTGTACTAGGGGGTCCAGGAAGGGACACTGTTTTTGTTAGGGGGTAGGAGGGGGTGTTGTCCTTGGAGGGGCCAAGAGAAAGTGCTGTACTTGGGGGAGTGGAGTTTGGGAGAGAGGTCAACTCTTGTCCTGGGGGCTGGCAGGAGAGTACTGAGCAATATTCTGGCTGCAACCTGGAAACTATGTGGGTGCCAGCCGATATTCAGTGCTGGCACCCACATAGCTAAGCAACTAAAGTTAAGACAGCCTTTTGTGTGGTCCTATTTGGTTTCTTAGCTATGTGGGCAACAGCAGGGGCAGCTTGACTATTAAGCCACCTGAGGCGGGGGCCTCAGGCAGCATTCCTTCTTGAGCGGTATCTCCCCCCCTTCCTTCCTCCACCCCATTCCCTGATTTTACCTTCTTTTTACATTTTTTAAAAACTGGCGATGGCAGCGCTCCCCAAGTCTGAAACTTCGCAAACTTATCTAGACCTACATTACTCCAATTGCAAAGGACTCAAGTACAAAACTTATCATGGATCCAACTTCTCCTTCCTAGGCAGCCAACTCTGGAATGCCCTCCCCAGACCTATCCATTCAATCAGTGAATAACTCCCCTTCCGGAAATCACTAAAAACCCACCTGTTCAAACAAGCCTACCCAAATTCTAACCCTATGAACCCATCTCCCTAACACATATCCAGGAGACAAAAACAATGAACCAGACTACACTTCCCACCAAAATTCCCCAAATCTATCCTGTATCCCATCTCCCTTCTCTCTCATTATTCTAATATACTTCACGTATATTTTCTCTAGCAACACTCTGTAAGCCCTATTACTATGTAAGCCGCATTGAGCCTGCTTTGAGTGGGAAAGCGCGGGGTACAAATGTAATAAATAAATATGCTGCCCTGCCGCTGGCACCCGCCTCTTCCCTTTACTGCTGCTTCTCTGATGTAACTTCCTGTTTCTTCAGAGGCAGCTGCAATAGAGAAGATGCCGGTGCCGGCAGCAGGGCAGCGTATGGGAATTGCTGCCACTGCCAGCTTTAAAAAAAACATTAAAAGAAGGGAATGGGGTGGAGGAAGGAAGGAAGGGAGATGCCAGAACTTGGGCTGCCCCTGGGCATCAGCACTGAATATGGCCAATGCCTACAAACCTTCCAGCTCCTCCCTGAATTTGGCCCCGGAATGCCCCTCTACTGCCCAATTTTTGTTTAGGCAGTTAGAGCAATATTCAGCGACATTGCCTAGTTAGGTGCAACTGAATATTGGCAGCCAAACCACTGAGTGTGATTTAAATGGCAGAAGAGGCTTAACTGCCTTAAAAAGAAAATAGTTAGTTATTGCTATGTTTTAATCGCCTTGAAATAAATAGACCTATACTATTTCTGGGCTTAAATGCTTTAAAGGAAAAGGTATTTTGCTTTAAAAATAGCTGAGAAAACTGTGATATTGGCTTGAATACTAGGTGTTAAGGAAATGTGAGGAAGAGAGAATAGCTGAAAGGGTCTCTCTCTGGCAGACTAATTACAGTTTCAATTGTCAAAGGTCTTCCTTAGAAACAATTTCCTGTGGAAGCACAGATATAAAAGGCAAAATCTCAATTACTCTCCATCTTAAGGGAATAGTGAGTACAGATGCTACCTCTGATGGTAACTAAACATTGTTTTCCTGGAAATATTTGGGTCCCTTTTGTGAAGAAGTATGAGGGCCCTTAGTAGAGTGGCTGCCTCAAGGTAAATGTTACCCAAAATATAATACTACTTTAATGAAAAGCCCTTTTGCTGGAACAAGGGAAAGGGGCAGAACAGGGAGGTCTCCTGCAGTTAGGCCTGCAGGAAAGGGTTGATAGGCAGCCAGGGGAGGGAGGAGAATGTTCCTGAAACCTCTGGTTAACAAAGCAGTATATAACGACTTCCCACATAGCGTCAGGGCTTTAAACTGGGGACTCCTCTCCAAGCAATGGACTTGGTCAGTGACACCCCTGAGGCTGTCGCAGATGAACCAGAGACTATAACTTCAGGGGAATGTGAAGAGTAGGAGAGTAAAAGACAAAAGGCTGATGATTTGTAAAGGGCAGGTGGGTTCCTATAATCTTTGATATCTACTGGAACTGAGAAGTAAAAGCTGTCTGGAGACTTCTTTTAAGTTGTGTGTATGTGTTTCCTTTATGGTACTGCTAGCAGAGGTCAAGCCTTCTCTGTTATGAGCACATTGTGCATGGGTCTGCTAGCTCTGTTTGGTCTAAGTGTAAGAAAGGGGCCAAATATAAGGTTTTGCACTGATTACTTTTCTCATTGAGGATTTTTCACTAATATTTCCTTGTAGTCCTCCTGGCTGAAAAGAACTGTTTGGGAATTTCTTTATTCTTCATCTTTAAAACTGAGCATTGAACTGACATTTTTTAGAGGAACAGCCTTAATAGAGAAACATGATCCTTAATTGCATTAAGGAGAGCTTCCTTGAACTGTACCAGGGAAAGACTGCTCCTGAGAAGGTTGTTTGGAAGGCAAAAAGCAAGGAGAAAAAGCATTACATGGTTAGCAAGCAGCAAAGAATAGAGGGACCCTTTTACAAAGCAGCAGCAAGCCTGACGTGGGCTTACTGTGTGCCAATTTGGAGCTACCACTGGACCAATGCGGGTGCTGGTGGTAGTTCCTGCCTCAGAGCATGCCGTTTCCTGTGCTGGGGAAAATAGGGCTTGATTTTTTTTGTGTGTGCAGTGGTTACCTGGCTGTAATCAGGTGTATCTACTACTACTAATCATTTCTATAGTGCTATTAGACATATGCAGTGCTATACACATATATGCAGGTACTTTCTCTGTCCCTAGAGGGCTCACAATCTAAGTTTTGGTACCTGAGGCAATGGAGGGTTAAGTAACTTGCTCAGAGTCACAGGGAGCTGCAGTGGGAATTGAACCCAGTTCCCCAGGATCAGAGAGTCTGCTGCACTAACCGCTAGGCTACTCCTCCTCTCCTATCTGCCTATGAATATCCATATCAATATTGTAATTCCTTACTCTGGAATTTAGCTATCACTAAATGGAGGAAAAGACCTCAGTTGCTCCTGTAATCAGGAGCCCAAATGGCCATATGGTTAGAGCAATCTTTCAGCATGGCCATGTATTTTTGCAGCCTTTTTGCCTACTGTGGTAAAAAGGGCCTCAGCACACGACAAAAAAAATAGCAACTGCTGCTACTGCAGGGCCCTTTTTACCGTAGCTTGGTAAAAGGGCACAGAACGAGGTCCAAAGAATGCGGAGTCCAAGAATAAAATAGTCACTTCCATTTATAATACGTTCTTTATTCTTTGCTGAAGTTTGTTTGGAAGCACCCTTGTCTTGAGCTCTAGAGATCATTTGCATAAAATCTTCTGAGTTACCCATTTTGCTTGTTTTGCTGTATCTCAAAACCTGGGAAAAGATATACAGAACCATATGCTTTGAGAGGCTTGAATGTTTAACATTGATTTTTTTTTTTCAAATTTATCCTAAGAACTGTTGATTGAACTTTAAATTGGAAGTTCATCCTAAAAAGAGACATAAAATACAACTAGGAAGGGATGAAGGCATATTTATTGGAATCTTTTGCTTGGTTAGTGAAGCTAGAAGTCCTTTTCTACTTTTATGGACCTCCAGAGGGATATCATCACCACCCCTTTTACTAAAGTGTGGTCGATTTTGCACTTACTACAGGTGTAACACAAAAATTAACATGCAATAAGTGCAAAACCTGTGCAGTAAATGCAGGTTACATGCCCTGGCATATGATTAACACAAGGCCACAGTGTTATACTCCTGGACTGATTAGTGCGGAGTTATGCATTAACGGACATCACAGCAGCCCATGGTGATGCTATCCAATTCTGCCCCATCCCTATAACACAATCCTGACCCCCCCCCCCCCCCGATGCATCAGCCAGAGCACCAAACACAGTCCCAACCCCCCTTCCAACGCTTTAGCCAATAACCACCGACTCAGTTCTGACCTCTGATGCTTCAGCCAAAGTCCCTCAACACGGTCCTTATAACCCCCACCCCAATGTTTCAGGGGAAGTCACAATGACACTTTCTCAATTCCCTGATGCATCAGCCAAAGCTCTCCCTGACAGTCTCAACCCCCACCTGATACTGTCCCAAGCTCCCGATGCTTCATTCAAAGTCCCCTGACACAGTCCTAACTTCCCCCAATGCATCAGCCAAAGACCTCCAACAGAGACCTAAACCCCTCCGTTCATCAGCAGTTTTACATCTCCTGAACCCCCCTCCCATGACAGCCAAAGCACAACCAGCCCATCCCTACCCTAAATTCTGCCCCCTCAACCAAAAAGCTGCCACCGCCCCCCCCCCCCCCCCCCCGACTCCAATCTTCTCTAGGCATGTGACAGAATCCTTCATGAGAGACTCCTCAGGAAATTGGAAAGGCATGTGATAGGAGACAATACCCTATTGTGGATTGAAAAGTGGCTAAAAGAGATTAGGCCTAAATAGTTAGTGATCTGTATGGACAGGGGTCAATAATGGAGGACCCTAAGGGTCTGTACTGGAATCTATGCTATTTAACAAACATAAATAATCTGGAGAAAGGAGCAATATGTGAGGTGATCAGAGTTGTAGTTTACAAAACCCTTGATTTCTTCCTGCTCTGAAACTGGTTCTATGGTATTGGCTTGCAAGAGAAGTAGTGTCATGTACCTGAGACATCAAGGTTGGAGTCAAGCCTTCTCCCCTCAAACAAACTGTATACTTCCCTTCTGACTTCCACACTTTGGACGCGCCACCACTTTAGCGTGCCTACACTTTGGACGTGCCTACTCTGACGTCAGACGCCTTCACTTTAAAACTAGGAGCTTCTCCTTACTTCACTACCTCAACCATAGGCGCCGACTCCGTGGGTGCTCGAGCACTCCCAATATTTCACCCGCCACAACTGGAAGTTCCATTCGCCAGCCCAACCTGCCCGGTGCCCGCCCTCTTCTCCCTCAGTCCTGCGCCGGTCCGCCATAGCCTTCCTGCGTGCCACCAAGAATTTAAAAAGTCATCTTACCTCAGGGTCCCGGCGGCAGCAGTGAAGGGCGTGCAGGCTCGGCGCTTCAGCCTTCCCTTCTCTCTCTCTCAGCTCTAGTCCCGCCCTTGTGGAAACAGGAAATGAGGGCGGGACCAGAGCTGAGAGAGAGAGAAGGGAAAGATGAAGCGCCGAGCCTGCACGCCTTTCACTGCTGCCGCCGGGACCCCGAGGTAAGATGACTTTTAAAATTCGGAACTTGGAGGGAGGGAGGGGGTCCGGCCTGGAACAAAGGGAGGGAGGCCTGGAAATCAGAGGGAGGAGGAGGAGGACAGGAAGGAGGAGAGGGAGGGAGGGCGAGGAGGGAGAGGGGGAGGGAGGGGGAGGAGCACCCCCAATCATTTTGAAAAGTTGGCTCCTATGGCCTCAGCTACAGCCTTCTTGGTGTCAGGTGCGTTTATCTTCTTGCTGTTCTGTCTGACCTGACTTCTGTCTGGACCTGATCTCTGCTGGATTGCTGCCTGATCTGACTACTGCCTGTACCTGACCACTGCTGGATCGCTGCCTGACCTGACTACTGCCTGGAACTGACCACTGCTGGATCGCTGCCTGACCTGACTACTGCCTGGAACTGACTTCTGCTGGATTGCCACCTGCCTTGACCACTGCCTGGTACTGACTTCTGCTCTGCTCTGTCTTCGCCTCCTTCTGTCTGAGCCAAGTCCTCTTCCTCGCCCAACTTCCTAAGTCCTGTTGGCCACCTGAACCCAGGGGCTCAACAGCTGGGAAAATGGTGGTCGCTGCAGGTGAAGTGTTGGGTTTCTGACTACTGGTCCTTTGATCAGCACAAGGGCTCAATTCTACTCCTGATATTGTGACAAGTAGCACTTCTTTGTGAAGTAGGTGAGCATAGGTTTTGGGTAGTTGAGACTGGAACAGAGTTCTTTTTGGAGGAAAAAAAATAGTCAGGGCAGCTTCTGTCATTAAGTACTGGAATTTTATTACCCAGACTATGAGCACAGCCCCCCCCATCCCTGCCAGCAAAAGAGAATTCAGGAGGGGGCCCAAGCCCACAGTTTGGGAGCCAGCTGTTAAAGTAGTCAAGGGGGGGGGGGGGGCTACTTTAACAACCAGCTCTCAAAGTTTTTGAAAACTTAACAAACGGCTCTCGCAAGCCCGTGAGAGCCTGCTCCAGCACACCAATGGTGTGTGCTATTGTGAATTGGCACTTGGAACGAGAGTGAAGACGCTTAGAATGGAGAGACTATCCAGCTTATTTTTGAAAGAGAAAGACGTCCATATTTCGACCCAAATCGGGAGATGGGCGTCTTTCTCCCGTGGGCGAACAAATCGGTATAATCGAAAGTCGATTTTGGTCGTCTTCAACTGCACTCCATTGCAGAAACGAACAAAGTGGACGGGGACGTGTCGGAGGCGTGGTGAAGGCGGGACTGGGGCGTGGTTATCGTCCGAGGAGAGATGGGCGTCTTTAGCTGATAATCGAAACAAGAAGGGCGTTTTTGACGAGAATTTGGTCCACTTTATTTGGACCCTTTTTTTTCAGGTCCAAGTCCCCAAAAAGTGCCCCAACTGACCACCGGAGGGAATCGGGGATCACCTCCCCTGACTCCCCCAGTGGTCACTAACCCCCTCCCACCAAAAAAACCCCACTTTACAAACTTTTTTTTGCCAGCCTGTATGCCAGCCTCAAATGCCATACCCACCTCCATGACAGCAGAATGTGTTCTAGCCTCTGACAGCCTTTCCCTGGTTCTGATGTGGCTCTCGGGTGAGTGTGACACCTTTTCTGTTATGCGCACTGCAGAGTCACATCAGCAACGTATTGTGGTGGGTGTAGGGTATTGGACTCCGTGATTCCACTAGTTTGTGTTAAATGCTCACGATGTTGGTAGTCTCTACTCCCATGGTGCTTTTCCCTCTGCTTACTGGGTCAGAGTGTGCCCTGTTTTGTTTCCGGTAGTCCATGAGGTAGTGGTCATTTTTGTAAGCCAGTTTTACCTCCCTTTCATGTGTTATCCACGTTACTGAAAGTGGGCATTGTACAGCATTCTGCCAGCTCTGACCTACTGCTAATCTCAGTACCAGGGAGACTCTTTGCCAGTGGGGCACAACATCTGATCTGCAGTTAACTGTGAGTAAATGTGCTTATTCCAATAAAGGACGTTTTCGGAGACATTAGTCTTCAGGTGTCAACTGGTGTGCCAAGGTTCTACAGCAGCAACAAGTCCTAGAGGCCTGGAGCACTTTTAGTGGGTACCGCAGTGCACTTCAGGCAGGTGGACCCAGGCCCATCCCCCCTACCTGTAACACTTGTGCTGGTAAATGGGAGGCCTCCAAAACCCACTGTATCCACATGTAGGTGCCCCCTTCACCCCTAAGAGCTATGGTAGTGTTGTACATTTGTGGGTAGTGGGTTTTGGGGGAGGGGGTTGGGGGCTCAGCACCCGTGGTAGGAGCTATGCATGTGGCAGCTGTTTCGGAAGTCCACCGCACTGACCTCTAGGGTGCCCAGTTGTTGTCCTGGCATGTTAGGGGGGCCAGTGTACTATGAATCCTGGCCCCTCCCACGACCAAATGGCTTGGATTAGGACATTTTTGAGCTGGCCGGTTTTCGTTTCCATTATCGCTAAAAAAAAAACAAACGCCCAGCTCAGAAACGAACAAATCCATGAGATTTGGTCCGTACAAACAATATAGTATCGAGAAAAAAAAAAACGGTCTGTCCCTCCTCTTCACGTACCCGTTTTCGGACATAGACACCCATGGAGATAGGCGTTCGCGTTCGATTATGCCTCTCTGGGATCCTGGGAAGAATGTGTCTCTACATAAGGCTAACTCCAGCAGATTGAGAGGTCTGCATTGAGGTTTTGTCCTGATATCTTTATATATGGAAGATCCTTGTAGCAGCCCTTGACAAAGTCACTGAGCATCTTTTGCAAGAATGTATGTGGCTGCTCTGGCAAAAGTAGAGACATTGACAAGGACTCATAAGCACTGTTACCAGCACTGGAGTTGATGCCAAAGGCTTTCCCTCTACAGATTGAATGGAAGGTCATTGTGAAGGGGAGGATAATGTAGATGCCTGTGCAGTGATTGATCAAGAAGATGTCTATTCTAGCTCTGTGCTACATAAGTCACTGTTCAGAGAGAGCAATGGAGCTGCATCAAACTCCATCTGACACGCACTGGTTTGCTCTGAAGTGCTTCCTACATCTGCACTGGAAGACAGCTGGGCATTCTGTGCTGACAGCAAAGGGTGTAAATAATCTCTGTGACCTTGCCAAAGCTTTGCTTGGTGTAGATAATGGAATAGGAACATCCTTCTGCTTAGGTTTAGACGTATTACCCTGATTGTCATCTGCCCTGCTTTAGAATGTAGTTTAGGAATTTCTTTGTGGTCAGAACCGTATAGTTGTGTCAAAAATATTTGATCTTTAGGTAGAGAGAGCATCTGCAGAGGAAGATTTACTTAAGTACACTGAATAATTAAGGGGCCCTTTTACTACGCCACATAGGCACCTATGCACTCCCAACGCGCATCAATTTTGAGTTACCACCCGGCTACCGCATGGCCCTTGTGGTAGTTTCATTTTTGACGCATGTCCGCTATGCGTGCCGGAAAATATTTGTATTTTCTGGTGCATGGGCAGTAATCGGCATTTTATGCATGTAGACCATTACTGCCCGGTTACTGCGTGAGACCTTACCGCTGGGTCAATGGCTGGCGGTAAGGTCTCAGACTCAAAATGGATGCGTGGTAATTTTCATTTTGCTGCACGTCCATTTTCGGCAAAAAATTTAAAAAGGCATTTTTTTACAGGTGCGCTGAAAATGATTTTGCGTGTGCCCAAAACATGCATCTACACTACCGCAGGCCATTTTTCGGCACACCTTTGTAAAATGGCCCCTTAATCTCTGCACAAAAGCCGCTTCGCTCTTCTTTCTTTTCCATAGTAGTTACAGAGGTGACTGAGGCAATCCTTTTGAGCTCAAAGAGCTTACATGATCTGAGCCTTGGAATGAGTATTGAAGTTCTGAGTCTTTCTTCCACAGTAAGGACAGGGCTGAAACCTCGACTTTATCTGAGCTATGCTCCACAGAAAAGATAAAATAAAATTGTTATTGTTTTATTTTCTACATTTATTTTTCATTTACTCTTATTTTACTGGACAAAAGACATCAGAAAACTAAGGAAAAGTAAATTCTTGAAAAGTATGGGAGAGTTTTCTTTTTGCATTAGTTTCAAAGAGCAGAAAACACAAAATTGAGGGGACTGAGGTCACTGCAGGCTGTGCATGCTCAAAACTATGCCCTAGGTCAGAGCTCTGGAGTTGCTGATCTGTTCATGCAAGGCTGAATGATGTCACCCACTTGTATGCCTGATTACAGCCTGTTTGTCAGAAAATGTGAACTCTACAAGATAAAAACCTTGCACATAACTGCTCCTATTAATGATGAGGAAAGGATCAGGGGAAAAAACACAGCTTGTTGAAAATATCAGCTGAACAGTGTGAAAATATTATGTTGCTGAAAGCTTTTCATATTGTGTCAGGAGGTACTGTTTAGAGTGTATAAACCATCTTAATGGATGATATCTACCCCCATGCTACAGTCTAGCAGCTCCATCATGCTGCAGCATGCAAGAAAATTCAAAGGGTTGTCTTGAGCACAAAGAACATTTCTTTTATCTTTTTATTATAGAAGAAAAAAAGTTTTATCCTCACACCTGAAAACAAAACTATTATTATAAAATAGAGTTTAAAAAAATATTATATTTAGTAGCTGTACACAATAAAGCTATACTGAATAGCATATTTTACTATTCGGCCAATACAAATATCAAATCTGAATAATGGCATTGAGCTTTAACATAACAAATAATAAAAGAAGCAATGTGAAATCAGAGATCAGGTGTTTATTTCAGTAGGCTTTAGTACAGTACAGTACAGCCCTGAATTATTACTATTCAGCTGAATACAAATAATGTTTTTGGGGCACTATTCAGGGCTGAAATGAAACAAATAAGAACATTTGGTATAGCCCTAGTACACAGTGCTGATAATAGCTGTAGTTTCTCTGATTAATTATGGAAGTACCTGTGCTGAAATTGAACTTTGAAGCTGACAAGTTTCAAGTTTCAGTTTGCTAAAGATGATGCAGTTTTAAGTGTGTTCCATGTGGATGTTGGATGTGTGCATATAAATCTCATTAAAACTGAACAGGGAAAGTTAAAGTAAACCTGAGTCTATGTCACAGTTTGTCTTCATAGTGGTGCTTATTCATAATCAAATAAGTCAGCGGATTCAAAGAAATTAGCCTAGTGCACAAGTCTCTCTCTCTTTCTGTAATACAGTTCAAGACAGGAAGCAGTGTGGATCCTGTATCTCTCCATTGTTCTTTCTCACGTTCCCTATGAAATTATAGGTCTTTGTCCTTATTTTGTGCTTGTGGTACTGCTCATTGTTGAATAAGACTTTATGCTCTTCTTTCTCCGTCTCTCCCTCACTTATATCTGTTACCTCACAAAAACATCCAAATTGGTATTTTCAAAACCAATGTTTAGACGTTTTTCTATGAAGTCCATCAGAAGTGCGTTCAAATCACAAGGGAGTGTATCAGGGGCGTGTTAAAGGTGGGATATGGGTGTTCCTAACACTTGGACGTTTTTCTGCCATAATGGAAGAAAATAAAAACATCCAGGGCTGTAAGTTGGACGTTTTGGTCTAGACCTGTTTTATTAACAAATAATCCATAAAAATGTGCCCTAAATGACCACTGCAAGAATAAAGGAATGACACCCCCTTACTCCTTCAGTGGTCACTGACCCCCTTCCACCCCACAAAGATGTAAATGAAACAGTACATACCAGCCTTTATGACAGCTTCAGATGTTATCGCCAGTCTTATTACAGCAGTAAGCAGGTTCCTGGAATAGCCTAGTGGTAGGTGCAGTGCACTATAGAGAAGGTGACCCAGACCCATAATCCACCCTATTACACTTAAGGTGGAAAGTGTTAGCCCCCCAACCTCCCCTAAAACCTACTGTACCCACATATAAGTGACACCTGCAGCCATAAGTTCTAATTGGGTACAGTAGGTGTTTTGTGGGTTTTGAAGGGCTCACCATACAATATATGGGGGTAATGGTGAGATGTGTACCTAGGACCTTTTATGTAAAGTCCACTGCAGTGCTCTTAGGGTGCCCCACTGCTCTGCTAGGATGCCTGTGTGGCCAGTCTACTAGGAAAGCTGGCACCTCCTACATCCCAAAGTCTTGATTTTGTGCATTTTTCACTTGGACTTGTTTTTTTTCTTTGGAAAGTGGTCCAAAAAGATAGATGAAGCACATCATCATCGAGGAAATGGTCATTTTCATAGAAAAAAAGATAAGACATTTTTCTGGTTTAAAAATAATCATTTTCACTACTTAATTTGTGGACATTTTGATGAAAACATCCAAAGTTGGATTTAGACATCATATCAAAAAAGCCCCTCCACTTATGAGAGAGATTTGCATGCAGATAGATGTATTTGCCAAATGGGCTGAAGGCTAATGAAGACAGGAAAGGGGGGGGGGGGGTTGGTCAGCGAGGGGGATGAGAGCATGGCAAATGGCATAGCAATCAAGGGGAGGAAAGGGTTAAAGAAATAAGGAGGAGCCCAAAGGAGGAGCAAAAAGCAAAAGAGAAAGCTGGGGTAGATGGCAGTTGGAGAGAGGAGAGAACATAGAGAGCAGTGCTGAACCAGCCCACCCACCCTATGGCCAGAGCGATAGTAGTCATGGCTAGGCGTTACGCTACGTCAGTTATACGTTACCAGCACCGGATACACAGCATCTTGGCAGATAACAGTTATGTTGATGTTAGATATTTAGATTAAAGTTGAAATGTAATTAAAGAATTATATGTCTGCTTGTTAGCGGACATATTGACAGAAAGAATGGTGACACAGCTTGTCTCCTGACTTGGACGGTCGGGAGGCCCAGAACATCGGGTGTGTGGAATGAAGGGTAGGTGCATCCTTCAATGGGATATGCCCAAAGAACAACGGGTGCTCGCTGAGACAGCACAGATAGGAAACACAGGGTGCTTAGACGGCACACCTGTAAGGTAATGAAAAGTAGCAATTGAGAAAGGGCTGTGTACCTAGGCAACAGCTAAATGTTAAAATATAGCAAGTTGAATTAATATTGTATGTACTGTTTTTTTTACAAATGCAATGTTTGAAGTCCTGGCTGCGGCCAAAATAATTTTTTTTTTTGTTACATTTGCACCCCGCGCTTTCCCACTCATGGCAGGCTCAATGTGGCTTACATGGGGCAATGGAGGGTTAAGTGACTTGCCCAGAGTCACAAGGAGCTGCCCGTGCCAGGAATCAAACTCAGTTCCTGAGTTCCACAGGACCAAAGTCCACCACCCTAACCACTAGGCCACTCCTCCACTCCACTTACAGTTGAAATAAGACTATTGTGTGGTATTTTTAGTGCAAAAGGAATACCTCTGAGTGTATGCCGAGTGCCCAATTTGATTCCCTGATACAGAGTTCAGTGCAGTTAAGTTTGTAGTAGTACCACTAAGGGTCAGATCTTATACACCCTGGAGCTTATGCAGAAAACTAGCGCAGATGTAAGTGTGCAGTTAGCGTGTCGTCTGCACTCAACTTTCTGGGTGCCCAGTGCAGAAAAAGGTTTTGCACAAAAGCAAAACCTCATGTTAGACACCAGTGAACAGCATATTAAAATAAAGGTTATTAAGTATTCCGCCCCGATGCAGACAACTGTTGAAGACTTTAAGACAAGCACAATGTAAGAACCTGAATACCAGATCTGAGGAGGCATAAAAGGGTTAGTAAATTTTTCTGCAGCAGTTACATTGAGACAGAATAGCTAATACTACTTAACATAGCCCCCTTCCCCCAAGACCTCCAACATCCTTATCCCTCACCCTCCTGAAATGATCTGTTGAGGCTAGCTCGGAGGCAGAAATAGCAAGTTTGGGAGATGAGGTGAAAGAGGACAAAAGGGAGAGAGGGAAGGAATGCATGCAGTACCATGATCAGCAGATAGGCAGAGGTTTGCCCACAGGGACTGACACAGTAGCAATAGTAAGAAGTTTGGCCTATATGGGCCAACACAGTAGTATTAGTGATGATTGGCCCACTGGTTCTGGCATAGAGAGGCTAGCACAGTGTGGAGTCACAGAGGGTGAGGGATTTGGACATAGTTCATGCCTTTTTAGTAGTAGAAGTTCAAGGTGAGCTATATTCAGGTACAAGTAGGTACTTTCCTGTCTATTAAAGGCTCATAATCTAAGTTTGTACCTGATACAATGGAGAGTTAAGTGACTTGCCAAGATCAAATGGAGTGTCAATGGGTTAGGCCACTGCTCTAACCATAAGGCTACTTCTGCTCACTATTGTACCTCCATGGTGAACTGAGAATGCCCATCAGAAATGACAGGATTTCAATCCAATAGAAGACATATAACACTAAGGACATATTAGCCAATCAAGAACTATGATGCAGAAGAGGTTACCTTAAGATATACAGCAAAAGAAATGCAAGTTGTACAAGTTAAATACCTGTAGCAGGATACATGACCTCACAGCAAAGGTGATATCACCAATGGAGCCCACGCACAGGAAGCTACTCTTGCTTAGTAAGAACTAAGAGGCTGATATTCAGAGTGATTTAGGGCTGGAGAGGCTCTGGCCTGCTTTAATCTCCTGTCCCCGCCAAACTGCCAATATTCAGTGGCACTAAACTGGGCAGTGCTGCTGAATATCGCCTCTGACCAGCCCCACAAAGGTGGGCCGTCAGGGGCAGGCTAGGGGAATGGTGGGGAGGAGCTGGGGCTTATGCGGGTGCTAGTGATATTCAGCTGAGGCTCGCATAAGTTTAACCAAAAAACTGTCCTAAATTCACCCGCACAATAGTTCAGGTAGGCCCCTAGGCCTACCTTGATATCTGGTAGTTCAGTGGTGGTCATTGGGGGCAGCCCTTTTACTCCTCCTCCTTGCAGCACCTTCCCAAAATGGCTGTTGCGAAATCTCACAGCACTACATGAAGCACCGTGAGCTGCCATGAGAATTCACGGCAACCATTTTGCAAAAGTGCCACAAGGGGCAAGATCAAGGGGGCTCTGCTCCTGCGCCACCGACCACCACTGGACCAACAAGAATAAAGAAAGGCCCATGGGGAACCTACCTGAACTACTACTGAGGTATTGGGGGTGGAGGGTGTTTTGGGGGAGGGGGAGTGGCTATGGGCAGGGAGGAGAGGGGGATGCATCAGGGGCTCAGGAGGACTTCAATTTTGTTTAAAAAAGCTTATACAGGTCCTGGCCCAATATTCATCTGGGGCCCACATAACTCTTATGCAGGCCCCAGCTGAATACCAGCTGGGCCCGCATAAGCTCCTCTGCCCAGCCCACCCACATTTAGCCCCCATTATTTAGTATTGTGCCCGGACATGGCCCAGCACGGAATGCTAACTCCCGGCTCCGTTCCGTCTATCTTGCTGCTCCCTATGCCTGGAATAGACTCCCTGAGCCAGTACGTCAGGCTTAGGGTTACCATATGGCTCCAAAAAAAGGAGGACGGATTGAACCAGCCGGGTTTTACTTCCATTGCTTTCCATTGAAAGCAATGGAAGTAAAACCCGGCTGGCTCAATTACTTCCATTGAAAGCAATGGAATTAAAACCCGGCTGGCTCAATCCGTCCTCCTTTTTCTGGAGCCATATGGTAACCCTAGTCAGGCTCAGTCTCTGGCTGTCTTCAAGTCTAGGCTTAAAGCCCACTTCTTTGCTACTGCTTTCGACTCCTAACCATGACTCTCTTACTAAACACCCTCACTTATCACCCCTACCACTGCAATTTCCCCACCCCTAGCTGTCTGTTCGTCTGTCCAATTTAGATTGTAAGCTCTGTTGAGCAGGGACTGTCTTTTCATGTTAATTTGTACAGCGCTGCGTAAGTCTAGTAGCGCTATAGAAATGTTTAATAGTAGTAGTAGTAATATTGGGGGCTAATTTAGCCAGCAATGGCAAGGGTTTACAAAAACGCTAAGTGTTGCCGGCTGAATATCGAGGGGTAAATGTTTTTGAGCTGCCTCACTGTACACGCGTGTCTCTTTCTGCTTCCCACTGTCATGCACAACCACCTCAGTCTAATCATTGTATATAGCTTATGGAAGAATACAACTCTTTGGGGAGGTGGGCAGGAGAGTGAGAACTTGTATCCAGCTGTCTATGGAGCACACTTGCTACAGGTAAGTAACTTGACTTTTTTTCTGAGGACAAGCAGGATAGCAAGTCTTCACAGCATGAGACTCCCTAGCTATAGGTTGCCTTCAACCAACTAGCCTTTTTCATATTTTTTTTTTTGGAAGTCAGCCTGAAACAAAAAAGATATGGGTCTAGAGGGATGTAGTTAAATTCTAATTCTCAAAGAGATGCTGGAGGACTGACTAACCAAACCTATTGTCAAGTTGGGGGACCTTTTCTAAACAGTAATGAGATGTGAATGTATGAACAGATATGTGTTGCAACCCTGCATATTTTGTCCAAGGAGGCTGATCTCAAGTGGGCTATCAATGCCAAATAACTCTGACATACGTGACCCTCAAGAGTCAAGCATGCCTGGATGTAAGTAAAAGAAATGCAGTCCGCTAACCAACTAGATAGAGTGCGTTGTTCAGAGCAGCCCCTGTCCTACTAAGGTCAGAAGAAACAAGAAGTTGGTTGGATTTTCTAAGGGCTTTAGTCCATTCCAAATAAAAGGCTAAGGCAATCCAAACTGTGCAATGACTTTCAGCTTTGTGGACTTGAGGTCTGGGAAAAATACTGGCAGAAGAATTGACTGATAGAAATCTGACACTACCTTAGAAAGGAACTTAGGATGAGTGCACTGAACCATTCTGTTTTTGCAGAATTTAAAGTGGATCATTTAGTAGAGCCAGGAGCTCTCTTACTCTTTGCGCTGAAATTACTGCCACTAAAAATGGGACCTTCTAAGACAGGTACTTCTGTTCACAGGAATTTACTGGCTGAAAAGGACATTTTGTCAGCTGGGTTAAGACATTGAGGTCACATGACACTGTGGAAGGCCTGATAGGAGGCTGACAGAAACAAGCCCTACAAGAACTGAACTAAAGGGTTTTTCTTCAACTTGATGGTTGTAGGGTACATCTTAATGCAATTCGCACATAACAGATTTGTTTTTTAAACCTGACTCAGACAGATCTAGAAAGTATTCAAGCAGTTTTTGTGTAGGACAGGAAAGGGGTCTAGGACCTTTATAGCAAACATCTTCCATTTGAATCTGTAAGACTTTCTAGTGGAATCTCTCCTGGAATTCAGAATTACCTGTGAAATGCTGTCAGGAAAATTTAGGGAAATCAAAGTTACCCTCTTAGCATCTAAGTCCTTAGCATCTGAGAAGTTCTGAGAGAAGAGGACATTTCTCTGGTAAGTGAACATTATTTTGCTCTGTGCTTTGAGAACAAAGATTGGGGTTTAAAGGAGGAATTGTAGGTTATTGATAGGCAGAATTTTAAAAAAGCAAACTATCAACTAGTCTCCATATCCTTTCCCCCCTAGTTTTAAAACTTGAACTTTGTACCACAGCATTAACAGCCTCTAGTAGGCACAGCAGGGCCTAGTTCAGTCTTGGGGGGGGGGGGGGGGGGGGGGGAAGAGAGAGAATCAAGCATTATAAACTAGTTTCCATAGTGTACAAACCTTTTCCCATAGTTTTAAACTGAAATTTTCTCTAGAGGTAGAAACTTAGAACATTAAAAAGGATAGTAGCAAGGCTTACATTTTGTTCTAAAAGACAGTTATTTTCTGTTCTTGGCTGCTGCAGAGGTAACGCTGCTACTGACCTGAATTAGGTGTTAATTAAAGTGTGAGGACGTAGAATATTTGCAAAGGTTATTAAGGGCAATCTGATTACTGAGTTAGCTTTAACTTTCTGCTATAGCCTACATTAATGGGTGGCCTCTGGAAGGCAAATTGAGCAACACTATAATAATGGGTGATTTAATTACCCCAATATTGACTGGATAAATATCACATCAGGGAGTACCAGGGAGGCTGTCCCAGAGTATCAGGACAAGGCTCACTATTCGAACCCTTATTGCAATATTTACATTTTTATTTATAACCAGCAGTATGTAAAATACCATCATTTGTGAGATACTCTCAGGATTTATTGTTTCATCTTGAACAACTAGTGGTCTCTATGGAGCAAAACATTATTTTGGTAACATTAGATGTATCCGCATTATACACTAATGTACTACAAGATTCAACATTACACATTATCAATGATACTTTAATATCTATGGATATATCTGAAGGCAAGTTACAGTTGTTGAATGATCTGACCAAGTTGGCTATTAAAAAGAATTATTTTGACTAAGGAAAACTGGGTGGATGATTCTTTGTAGTGCTTACTAGGTGTGGACGGCAAACTTATACGGTCTGTGCCACAGCTGGTGATGGGAGGCGGGACTGGTGGTTGGGAGGCGGGGAATCCTGCTGGGCAGACTTATACTGTCTGTGCCCTGAAAAGACAGGTACAAATCAAGGTAAGGTATACACATATGAATTTATCTTGTTGGGCAGACTGGATGGACCATGCAGGTCTTTTTCTGCCGTCATCTACTATGTTACTATGTATGTTACCAGCTGATTCCTCTACATGGTATCAACGTTCTTTAGTGGCAACACTGGTACTTGCAGCAAAGATGACTATTGTTCAGCACTGGAAAGATGTTCAGGATCCTTCTCAGTCGCTTGGCTGTCTGTATGGATGGAACGGTATGATTTTGAGCAACTTACATTTTCCATTAAAGGAATGGAAGCGTGGTTTCTCCAGAAATGGGCACCATTTTGGGAAGATTCCTAATTTTAAGACATTTTATTATAGAGAGTTATTTGATTTCCACCTGCAACCTGGCTTTTGTATTCTTTTTGAGTTGGGTTTTGGGTTGGGGGTAGTTGGAGGGCAAGGGGGTAGGGGATGGGGGATGGGAAGGGGGGATTGCAATGAAAATATATCACTTTTGTTTATATCATACTGGTTATAATGTTTTGATTCCTGTTTTGTAGTGGTTAATAAACATTTAACATTTAAAAAAAAAGAATTATTTTGTTTTTCAAGTTAAATTCTGTTTACAAATTAAAGGGATAGCTATGGGGGGGGGGGGCCCACATTGGCCCCCACAGTAGCATACCTATATATGGCACAATTTGAAGAGACATTTGTTTATTTAGCTCCTTATATAGATCACATAATATTGTGGAAGCGCTTTATAGATGATATTCTTTTGATATGGTCATGAGATATGTTAAGTTAGAACATTTTTGGAGCATTTAAATCACTGTGATAATCATATCAAATTTATAAGTTATTTGGTAATCAATAGAAATAAAACAAAGTAAAACATGGAAAAGAAAATAAGATGATACCTTTTTTATTGGACATAACTTAGTACATTTCTTGATTAGCTTTCGAAGGTTGCCCTTCTTCGTCAGATCGGAAATAAGCAAAAGTTGGTAGATGACAGTATATATGAGTGAAACATCAATGCATTTCAGTGACAGTCTATATGCATGGACACAGAAGTTCTTGGTATTTTAATTCAATATGAGGCAGGTCATTTCAACACTCAGGCACATAGGAAACCAACTGATAGGAATACTGTTTTACATTACAATAGTAATCATCCAAAGAAATTGAAAAACAGTATTCCAGTTTGTCAGTTTATGCATTTGAAGAGATTATGTTCTCAGGCACATCAGTATAGGGAATAGGCATGCAATATGTATAAACAATTTAGATGCATAGGTTATCCTAATAGGGTAGTCAAACAAACTTTTAAAAGAGTTAGTAATGCTCAGAGGTGCTGGTTACTCTGTGCGCCAAATAAACAAAATGATTCCAGATTGACATGTGTTTTGCCATATTATGCACAGGTTCGAGCTATACAAGATTCAATTAAAAAGTATTGGCCACTGTTATCTTTTCATGCAGGTTTTGAACAGGTCCCTAGATCTGCATTTACCAAAGGCTCTAATTTGGGGGAAGTTTTTAGCAGACAGCAAGACGTTCTCACTGCAGAAAGAAACTTGGAGGTCATGTACGTTGCAACCATTGTGTACTGCAAATATGCTCTGTTGACAGATAAAGTCTGTGTACCTAAATTGAACAGATATCAGTTTTTTAATTCTTTCATTGATTGTGATATGGATCAGGAAGTTTATGGAATTCAATGTCCATGTGCAATTTGGTCTGGAGGAGAGACAACTAGAAAAATTAAATATTGCATAGCACAGCATTTAAGTAACATTAAACATCAGCGCTTAGAAACACCATTGGTACTGCATTGGTTGCAATGTGGATATCGACTTGAGGACTTGAGATTTGTGGTTTTGGTTCATGTGGAGGGGCATAATCGAAAGGTCATCCAAGTACGCATTAGGACGTCCTTACGAAAACGTCTAAAATCAGGCATGTATAATCGAAAACTAGTATGAGCGTTTTTCGATAATCGATTATCCCTGTAGCAAAATGACCAAATGAGGAGCGCATAAGCTCCACCTACCTGCCCCCCAGGCTCCAGGCCATGAGAGCCTGGTCCTGCATTAGGGACAGGCTTGAAAGGTAACGGTTTGCCCCACACACCCCCCTAACACGTTTGATTATCGCAGGTGCAAACGACCAAATCAGAAAGTGTGTAAAAGAATGTACATAGGTGTACCGCAAGTACAGTACATGTTGTTCTGGACTTCCAGGTACGGGAAAATATGATGGATGTTTATACGCGTCAACTACAGAAAGATCATGCTGCTCCACCGATATATTCCTCATATGTGCCCTATCTGGATGTCCGGAACTACATGCACTGTACACCTACTGAACATGCACCTATATGCATATTGTGTATATGTGAAAAGGGTCAGGTGCTTCATACTCATCTATATAAGGCAAGTTCCGCACGCATAACAACCAGGCATGCACGTCTATGCTTACGAAGGCGTCCACGTGCTGATAGGGCCATATATGGGATGGTCATCCATATATGGAGCTGTGCACGAAACAACGTCCGTCACGCAAGGATGTCTATATAAGGCACTTGTTTTCCAACACCTGAAAAATGGCGCACCGACGTGAGCCAAACTTCGGGCATGAGGAGAGCCTGCTGCTGGTGCGGCTGTGCCTAATTCACCGCCATCAGCTGTTTATTCAGCACCACCACCTACCTGCCCCCCAGGCTCCAGGCCATGAGAGCCTGGTCCTGCATTAGGGACAGGCTTGAAAGGTAAGTGTTTGCCCCCCCCCCCTCCTGTACCTACACATATAACAGCTCCGTCATCAATGTAACCAGTAATTGGAGTGTGCATGCAAGGATAATGAGTAATATGGGTACATGTACAATCACTAATAAAATGTATGTTCTTGAAAGGACAACCATTCCCACATCCCTACAATAATGTATTTCGTTATTTAATTATTTCTTGCCTTTGAACCCCACATTTTCCCACCCCTCTTTGCAGGCTCTATGTGGCTTACAACACATCAGAATAGTGGAAACATTATACCAATTAAACGTATAGCATACTTGATAACATGGTAATGATAACACATAAAAGTAGTTTTACAAGCATAAATTATAATGCATACAAACGGTATTTTCTGGCCTCATGGACACCTCTATGGCATCATTGCATAGGAGCCAACTCGGTGGGTGCTTGAGCACCTCCAATATAGAATAAATGCCTTGTATGTATCCAGGGAGGGGTGATCTCCACTGGGGGTAGCACCCCCCAAAATTTTAAAAAGGTGGCTCCTATGAATCTGTACCAATGGAGGTGGTTCCCCTCCCCCCCCCCAACAGCGTTGACCCTCTCTCTGCTATTTGAATAACAAATGAATGTGTGTGCAGAGGGCAAGAAGGACCATCCCCTGACTCCTGCTCTACAAAAATATCTTACAGACGCTTCGGGGTGCACCGAGACCTCGAGTCCCTGAGAAGGAGGTTCCGCCGTGTGAGGCGGGAGAGGCCTGAGCTCATCTGGGCAGTGCGACAGCACCTCAGGGCTCACCGTAAGTATTCAAAAACAGGACACCTGTACTGATTTGTAAATATATTTATTGAATAATGCTAATGTCCTGTACAATATCAATTTCCATGTGGCTAATAGCCAACTACTGAGTCATAACATATTTATTGGTCCCAGATCAAGGATGCAAGTTGCAGGTGCCCTCCCATGACTGTGGCTGCAACTTCCGACGACCATCCCCCCCCCCCCCCCCCCCCCCGAGATGATTGAGATGACATGCCTCACTTTAGTCTCCCCCTTTCTGGGGTGGGTGGATAGTGTGTCCTGGTAGACCTGCCTGAGGCCCTACTTTTACTGCATGTCATGGCCTCCCTCACATAAAAGTAATGTGCTAAACACCCTTCCCACCGCCCCACCCCATTAAAAACAACAAAAACAGGTCACCAAACCCTCGTCGCATCTCACAATGCAAACATGCTGGTCACCAATGAGTGTGGTCTGACAACATGTCCTGTGTGTTTTGTGTCAGTGCAGCTTCCAGGGTTCCCTGTCATGTCATCTGATGCATCTCAGTCCCCCATGGGTATAGGCCACGCCTCCTCACACCTTCCCCCATCCCCTGGCTCAGGCCACCCAGCTACTGCACTATGCAAGCCATGTTGCATGTGCTCATCTCATCCATACTCTGTTTACATACACAGGGCTCCAGCACCAGCAGGAGGAGCAGGCGGATGAGGAGGGTTACCTGGAGGAGGAGGAGCCAGGCCAGGAGGGGCACCTGGAGGAGGAGGAGGAGGAGCCAGCCCAGGAGGCCCACCAGGAGGAGGAGGAGGAGGGGGTCCTCATCATTGATGAGGACATTCTGGAGGACCCCTCCCCACCTGCAGCTCCGTCTGAGCCATCTCCCTCCCCTCAGCCATCTCCATCCCCTGAGGCAGCTCCATCCCCTGAGACAGCTCCATCGCCTGGGCCACCTCCATCCCCTGGGCCATCAACTGGATCCCCTGGGCCACCTCCAGCCCTTGGCCCAGCGGCAGTTCTGCGCCTCCTGCAGCACCTGGTAGATGGCCAGAACCAGGTGCTGCAGGAGCTATGAATCATTAGGCAGGGTAATGAGCAGCTGCAGGGCCCACTTAGGGTGGTCCTGCTGCTGCTCATTACCCTGCTACAGAGAGCCTTGATTAGAGGCCGTGGCCACCCGTCCTAGATGGGGGGGGGGGGGGGGAGGGGGGTGACAGTTTGTATTTTGTGAGGGGGGGTTGTTGGGTGGGTTGTTTGTTGGGGTGGGAGAAAATGTTGGAGGGGGGTTGGGGGATATGTAGGGGTGTTGGGGAATTTTTGTAGGTGGGGGGGGGGGGGATATGTTGGGGTTTGCACATAAATAATATTTTTCACTTTTAAACTAACAGTGTGTGCGATGTGCATTACATATTGTGCATTACATATAACCAAATGGTGCTGTTGATGTGAGAGGAGGCAGCAATATGCATTGCATGAAATGTGAAGTGTGAATGAGAAAGTTGATGCATGTCTGTGATAATAGTGCCCATACAGAAGCCCACCTGTTCATTCCAACCTCCATGGCCTCATGTGCAGGGGGGTGGGCCGCAGAGGCTGGATGGCTATTTACTGTTGAGGGACACAAATGGCCATCCAGCCTCTCACCCTCCCCCTTACCATACAGCCCCACAGCACAGAGTGGCATTAATAATAGATTTGTTGTCTAGCACTTGTGATCTGCCAAGTACACTCTTGCACATAACCCTAGGTAGCACATACATGATGTTTTCTCAGTGTGATCACCAGACACCCTTACCCACAACCATACCAAATTGGTGGGAGGGCCCACCAAGGACCTACAAACAGATGCCTCATCTTTTCATATTTTATGCATCTGCAATGGTATATAGTGCTGAGGAGAAAAGGGAAAACAATGGGAAAACCATTAGATGGAGGCTTAGTGCATCACAGTTGCAATATAATACAAGAGTTACAGAAGGGCACAAATAAATATGGTGTTTGCTCACACCTTTTTCAGTAGGAGGTCAAGGTGGCCTACATTCCAGGTCTTTCCCTGTCCCAGGAGGACTGTAAGTTTGTACCTGAGGCAATGGAGGGTTAAGTGGCTCGCTCTAGATCACAAGGGGCAGGAGTGGGAATTGAACTGGCAACCTTGTGATTACAAGGCTGGTGATCTAACCACTAGGCCACGGCAGCCACCAGGTTGTAGCTACCTGCAGGTAATTTGGGTTTGGACCTGTAACCACAAACTCTCTCCCTCACCATGTCTTAAGGGCTCAGTAGGCAGTACCTGTGGCCACCTTGAAACTAGTTTCCAGCCTACATGTTAGAAATGTTGTTGTTCCAGAATTATGGAGGATTGTAGGACTGTGTTCAATACTGTGCTAAAAACATGATTTGCCTATATTGTTCCCCCTCCTCCTCCTATCAAAAGTGAGAATGGGTGGCCATTTCATAAATGGGGACTGGGGTTTAGCACACAAACAAAGGATTGAACCTACCGGGAACCAATACAGCAGCTGCAACAGCTGGCCCACAGCATTGAGGACCTGGCAGAACCACACAGTACGGGGCTGATGGCCTCCAACCAGTGCACAGGAACCTGGTGTAAAGAGAGCTAAGACATGACTGCAGACTACATACAGTGAATGGACACTCCTTGATGATGAGCAGAAAGAGAAGAGGTGGCAGAGAAATAAGAGCTTACCATGAACGTCTGTTTCAAGAATGTATAGTGCGCCTTCTATCTTCTGGAACATTAGCTGGACATCTGCCTCAGTGAAATGACCCTTACCGAGGGGTACTTGATTTGGTGCGATTGTAGCAATTTCTTAGCTCCCACAGACTGCCTGCTACAACCAGGCAGAGAGAATGGGAGACAGGAAGAGGCCCAAAGGATGGAAACGGAAGCGTTGTGGGCTGAGGGCAACCACAAATAACAACCCCCCAAAATACACAGGTGTACCGAAGCATACCTTGCCAAGCACAAACCTTAATATAAATGTGGGTAACACGTGAGAACTCACGTGAATCAGAACTGCCAAAGTCCCAGCGCATAAATGGCGGTTTAAATGGCAATCAAGAAGGGGAAGGCAGGTGGGGACGCCCATAGTTATCTACCCATAATCGAAATCAGGAGCTCCAAATCGCTATCTCAGCTGGGCACGTTTAGGAATTGTGTGTATAATCAAAATTAAAGCGCCCATATCAGACACGCCTATCCCCTGTCCAAAATGGGCGTTCCTGGCGACGATATTATCACCCACTCCGTATTTTCGAAACCCCATTGGTACAATGCCGCCACGCCAGCCCCCAACCCGGAAGGGTAATTTTTCTGATGCCGAGGTGGAGCTCCTGGTGCAGGAGATAGAGCAACGGCACACCAACCTGTTTGCTCCCACAGGGCAGAGACTGGCTGCGACCACAAAGCAACGGGAATGGGAGGCGGTATGTGACAGGGTGAATGCAGTCTTCCACTGTGCAAGGGACGTGGAGGACTGCAAGCGCAAGTGGCGCAAGCTGAGGAGGGATGTGAGGAGGAAGGCTGGGGCCAATCCCGCAGCACATGACATAGCCAACCTCACCCCCATGGAGCTGATGGTCCACGCCCTGCTACCCCAGGAGGGCATCCAAGGGATCGGTTCCCTTGACACCTCGGCCCAGCCTGAGCGCTCAGGTAGGTTGTCCATTATGATGTTGGGATATCTGTTGTGCTGCACTACACTGTGTTATACAAGTTGGGGCCAGGGGGAGGAGGGAGGTGGGGAAGGAGTTTCACCACTGTGTGTCTCAGGCTGTCTTCATATGTGGAATAAACGCCCACCTTTATGATGGTGTCTCACCTCCTACCCCCTACTCACTTGCTCTGTACCCTTACTCTCTATTCCTACCGTAGTCATTGGCTTCCCTCTTACTTGTCCTGTTTGTGCAGCTTAATTACAGTGTAAGGTCTCTGAGTAGTGGTAGTATTAATGTGTGTCATAGGAGCAGACTCAGTGGGAGTTTGAGCACCCCCAATATTGAAGAAATATCATGTAGGTGTCCAGGGAGGGCTTATTTGCACTGGGCTTAGCACCCCCAATAATACTTTACACTTGGCTCCTATCCTATGGGTGTGTGTAGGTTACTACTGTGGCACAACTTTGGGGCTCTTCCTTCCCTACTCCCTCCTATTTTCCCATCATCACCAAACTGTGACTATTTCCTTCTGTCACCTTTGTGCTCTAGTTAGTGTGGGCCACATGCATGCAACTTAAGGAGCCTGTAATCGGGGTCATTAAGCAGTTCTAGGCAGTGTACCAAGCCTGTAGTAACACAAGTCATGCTCAAATGTCCTTCACTTTAACTAATATACAACAAAAAGCTTGTCCAGGTCCACAAAGTTGTGAGCGGTGTCCTTGTCTTGGCTGTCCGTCCACCAGCTGTACCCAGCTGCCTGTGGGGCTGTCATTCACATGGGTCTCAAACCCATTCCTCCTCACCATCTCTTTACAGTGTCATCAAGTGTGGGGCTATGTAGATGAATGCTGAAAAACAAAAGTGGGTTATTTTCACCAACACACTTCCTCACCCTTGTGCTATACAGGTGATGACTCTGATGAGGCTGGCCCTGGTGGCCTCCAATCACAACAAAGGCCTACAACAGCAGGACAGCCTCAACCTCCACCGCCTGCAGCAGCAGTCCAGCCTCTACCACCACCACCACCAGTGCAGCCTCTACCTCCACCACCTGCACCAGTGCACCCTCTACTGCCACCACCTGCAGCAGCAGTCCATCCTCTAACACCACCACCTGCACCAGTCCAGCCTCTACCTCCACCACCTGCAGCAGCAGAACCAGCACTAGAGGCCCAACCTCCACCAGCACCACCGGTAGAGGCGGCACCTCCACCACTGGTTGAGTTTTCTGATGCGGAGGATGCATATAGGGGGCCAGCTCCTCGCCAGAGGCCCTCCAGCCAAAGGAGGCAACTCCTGCGGCTGGCCACTGATTTGCTGCGGCACAATGTGTGCTTGGAGGAGTACCGGCAGCAAAAATTAGAGCTGCAGCGGGAAGCACTGCAGGCGCAGCGCCAAGCCCACCAGGAACTGCTCCAGGCGCAGCGCCAAGCCCACCAGGAGGTGCTCCAGCAACTCCAACAGCTGCAGCACAGCATTGAAGGCCTGCGCCCTCAGGTCACAGCACCTACTCCAGCGGTGGTGGTGCAGCAAGACCTGCCATCCACTTCCTCCTCCAGTGGGCAGCAACCACCACCAGCTAAGAGGTGGGCCTTGAGATCGGGCGCCTCCGCAGTCACTAGTGCAGCACCCACCAAACCAGCTCCCATTCTGGGTCCTGTGGCCAGGCTACAGCCAACAAGGTGGCCGGATTTCCGCAGCGCAGTCGAAGCCGCAGGCTGCTGTGTGGATATGGAGGAGGACAGTGGGAGTAGCCCATCGGAGGAGTCTGAACAGACTTCCCCTGCAGCACCAGTCCGTGGGAGGGGTAAGAGGGGATGGGGAGGGGACGGGGAAAGTGATGGCACATGCAGGAGGGTGAGGGTTGGTTGGTTGGTTGGTGGTGGTGGTGGTGGATGTGATGGTAACACTTATGTGAGTATTACAAATAAATGTGCACTTACTTTCACAGAAAACTTGTTTCTATGAGTCTTTGTCTGGCTCTGACACCAAGCTGGTAAGCAGTGAGCTCTGCTCTGTGGGCTGGGGGTGGAGGGGGCTCCTCTTCCTGCTCATCTGGGGCCTCCTCTGGTGGCTGTGGCTCCTCTGGGAGGGCCTGTCCTCTGCGCTGGGCCAAATTGTGCAGCATGCAGCACGCCACGAAGATCTTGGCCACCTTTTCTGGACTGTAGAGCAGCTCTCCTCCAGACCGGTCCAGACAGCGGAACCAGTTTTTCAAGAAGCCAAAGGTCCGCTCAATGATCCCCCAGGTGCTCCGATGCCTCCTGTTGTAGGTTTCTTCTGCCCCTGGTTGTGGATGCATCACGGGGGTCATGAGCCACGTCCTCTGCGGGTACCCTCAGTCACCTTTGGAGAGAAGCAGAATGAGATAGATGAGTGTGTATTGCTTGGAGCAGGTATGGAGGGGGGGGGGGGGGGAATTAGGATAGTTGGTTGTGGAGTGAGGTGGAGGAAGCCAGGGCGGAGGGTTGCCCAGTGGAGGGGTATAGTATGGGTACATCCATGTTGCACTTACCTAGTAGCCATCCACCAGTGAACTCCCCTCGCTCAAACCTGCGGAAGATGCCCGAGTGCTGTAGGATGTAGGCATCGTGGGTGGAACCGGGGTACCTGGCACACACATCTAATATCTCCCCCTGGGCATCACACACAACTTGCATGTTCATCAAATGAAAAGCCTTCCTGTTTCTGTAGGTGGCCGGGGGGGCTGAGTGGGATGTGTGTGCAGTCAATCACACCTATGACCGAGGGGAATCTAGCAACAGCATAGAAGGCGGCCATGTTGTTGTGCAGGGCCTGGGGGGTGGTGGGGAAAGTGATGTAGTGAGAGGTGTGAGTTAGAAAGGCATCCAGGAACTGGGTGAGACAGTGTGAAATAGAAGCCTGGGTGAGCCCTGTGTTAGCAGCTAATACAGATTGAAAACTCCCAGTGGCCAGGACAGAGAGAGAGGCAGTGATTTTGAGGTGGACAGGGATGGGGTTATTCCTATGGGTCTGGGGCTGAAGGAGGGGTTTCAGCTGCTCACAAAGCTGCACAATGGTCGCCTTATCAAACCTGAACCTTGTCAGACACTACTGGTCAGTGAGGTGTAGGAAGGTGGTGCGGGACCTGAACACTTGGGGCCATGAATACCTCCTGTGGTGTGTGGCCTCTTCCTCTAACATGGAAGCCGCCAGTGAATTTAATGCATCCATTTCCCCACCAGTGCAAGTATTAGTAGTAGTACTGAAACAACAGCAGCACACAGAATCTCACTCCGAACACACCCTCTGGCCAGTCACTCGCCAAACAGTACAGGGAACACAGAGACAAACGGAGGTCAGGCAATACAATATACACGTGGGAACAGTGAATGGAGAGGGATAGGGGGAGGGGAAGGGAAGGGGAAGGGATCGATAGAGCAAGGAGGAGGAGTAGGGAAAGGTCAAAAGGTAAGACACAAAAGAGGCAGGTGAGGGTGACAACGTTCCGACTAGGGCAGACAGACGAACGTAACAGGTACTACACACACTCAGCTTTCTCTGCAACCAACAATTCAGCTCTCCCAACACCGATCTCGCCACTCTCCAACTCCACACAATCGCTAATGGGTCTAAAGACGATTTCCCCCTTGCTCTGGTCGCTTTTATTTTGGGTCTAAGCAATGACGCCCATGTTTCCGCCCACCCAAAATCATTTCGCTATCCGTTATACGTTGTAGACGACCACCTCGTAACTCCGGCCTTAACACGCCCCCGACACGCCCCTTATTTGGGCGTTTGTATCTGAGCGTACGAGCGAAACGGACGCACTGAAAGTTTTGTTTCCATTATACTGATTTAATCGTTTTTGTGAGATAAATATCTATCTCCCGATTTAGGTCGCACTATAGGCGTTTTTCTCTTTAAAAAAAAAACAGGATAGAGTCTTAAAGGGGAGGTTCCGTTCAGCAGAGATTGTTTTTTTCAAAAGCAAAGGCTCATTTACATATAGGAAACAGTCACCCCTAATGGATTAAATAAGGAAGTTGACTAGAGTTTGTTACTGACCAATCCGCTTTGAGCCCTGCCTGAGATTGAGGGGATTTTCATAGTAATAGAGACATTGACACCGTGCATGCGCTAGAATCTTTCAGTAACGGAAGCCATAGTGGGAGCAGTGTGAATCTTACTCAGGTATGGTTGTCGTTATGAGAATTTTAAGAAGTGGTTTGTTTAATATTGTGAATATGGCTATTCATTGTTACAGTCAGGTCTCTTGATGAAGAGTTCAGCAAAACTTGGCCAAAGTTTAGACTGTGGGACTGTGAGATTGATTGACTGTGAGAGTGCATCACACTTTAGAGAAGTCGTCATTATCATTATCAGCTATCTCCAAGAGTGTCTTGTGATTGGAATATTTTTCAGTCTGGGATCTTACAAATATTGGTTTACCAACTGAAGTACTAATTGGAAAATAGAACTGTATGAGCTAAGGATTTTACAAAATCATCATTTTATAAAACTCTTGTGAATTGGTGGTTTTATTTACTTATAGCACTTGATATACTGCAATTGATCCCTGAGGCAACTATGTGGTTTACAATTTCTATTACAGGTACTTTTCACTGTCCCTAATGGACTCATAATCTAAGTTATACAGTGGGGGAAATAAGTATTTGATCCCTTGCTGATTTTGTAAGTTTGCCCACTGACAAAGACATGAGCAGCCCATAATTGAAGGGTAGGTTATTGGTAACAGTGAGAGATAGCACATCACAAATTAAATCCGGAAAATCACATTGTGGAAAGTATATGAATTTATTTGCATTCTGCAGAGGGAAATAAGTATTTGATCCCTCTGGCAAACAAGACCTAATACTTGGTGGCAAAACCCTTGTTGGCAAGCACAGCGGTCAGACGTCTTCTGTAGTTGATGATGAGATTTGCACACATGTCAGGAGGAATTTTGGTCCACTCCTCTTTGCAGATCATCTCTAAATCATTAAGAGTTCTGGGCTGTCGCTTGGCAACTCGCAGCTTCAGCTCCCTCCATAAGTTTTCAATGGGATTAAGGTCTGGTGACTGGCTAGGCCACTCCATGACCCTAATGTGCTTCTTCCTGAGCCACTCCTTTGTTGCCTTGGCTGTATGTTTTGGGTCATTGTCGTGCTGGAAGACCCAGCCACGACCCATTTTTAAGGCCCTGGTGGAGGGAAGGAGGTTGTCACTCAGAATTGTACGGTACATGGCCCCATCCATTCTCCCATTGATGCGGTGAAGTAGTCCTGTGCCCTTAGCAGAGAAACACCCCCAAAACATAACATTTCCACCTCCATGCTTGACAGTGGGGACGGTGTTCTTTGGGTCATAGGCAGCATTTCTCTTCCTCCAAACACGGCGAGTTGAGTTCATGCCAAAGAGCTCAATTTTTGTCTCATCTGACCACAGCACCTTCTCCCAATTACTCTCGGCATCATCCAGGTGTTCACTGGCAAACTTCAGACGGGCCGTCACATGTGCCTTCCGGAGCAGGGGGACCTTGCGGGTACTGCAGGATTGCAATCCGTTATGTCGTAATGTGTTACCAATGGTTTTCGTGGTGACAGTGGTCCCAGCTGCCTTGAGATCATTGACAAGTTCCCCCCTTGTAGTTGTAGGCTGATTTCTAACCTTCCTCATGATCAAGGATACCCCACAAGGTGAGATTTTGCGTGGAGCCCCAGATCTTTGTCGATTGACAGTCATTTTGTACTTCTTCCATTTTCTTACTATGGCACCAACAGTTGTCTCCTTCTCGCCCAGCGTCTTACTGATGGTTTTGTAGCCCATTCCAGCCTTGTGCAGGTGTATGATCTTGTCCCTGACATCCTTAGACAGCTCCTTGCTCTTGGCCATTTTGTAGAGGTTAGAGTCTGACTGATTCACTGAGTCTGTGGACAGGTGTCTTTCATACAGGTGACCATTGCCGACAGCTGTCTGTCATGCAGGTAACGAGTTGATTTGGAGCATCTACCTGGTCTGTAGGGGCCAGATCTCTTACTGGTTGGTGGGGGATCAAATACTTATTTCCCTCTGCAGAATGCAAATAAATTCATATACTTTCCACAATGTGATTTTCCGGATTTAATTTGTGATGTGCTATCTCTCACTGTTACCAATAACCTACCCTTCAATTATGGGCTGCTCATGTCTTTGTCAGTGGGCAAACTTACAAAATCAGCAAGGGATCAAATACTTATTTCCCCCACTGTATATTGTACCTAGGGCAATGGAGGGCTAAGTGACTTGCCTAGGGTCACATGGAGCTGCAGAGGGAATTGAACTTGGTTCCCCACGATCTCAACCCACTGCTGACTGTCAGGCAGCAGCAGGAATCAAACCCAGTTCCTGAGGTCCATAACCACCGCTTTTTATTATATTTATAAATGAGCTACAGATGGGAGTAACTAGTGAGGTAATTAAATTTGCTAACAACACAAACAGGCTTATTTTCGAAAGAGAAAGACGCCCGTATTTCGACCCAAATCAGGAGATGGGCGCCTTTCTCTCATGGGCGCCCAAATCAGTATACTCGAAAGCCGATTTTGGGCGCCTCCAACTGCAGTCAGTCGCAGGAACGAACAAAGTTGACGGGGGCGTGTCGGAGGTGTGGTGAAGGCAGGACTGGGGCGTGTTTATCGGACAAGGAGAGATGGGCGCCCTCGGCCAATAATGGAAAAAAGAAAGGCGGCAGTAGCGAGAATTTGGGCTGCTTTTTTTGGACCCTTTTTTTCACGAACAAGTCCCCAAAAAGTGCCCCAACTGCCCAGATGACCATCCAAGGGAATCAGGGATGACCTCCCCTGACTCCCCCAGTGGTCAATAACCCCCCCCCCCCACCAAAAAAAAAATTACTTAAAAATTTTTTTTTTCCCAGCCTGTATGCCAGCCTCAAATGTCATACCCAGCTCCATGACAACAGTATGCAGGTCCCCGGAGCAGTTGTTAGTGGGTGCAGTGCACTTCAGGCAGGTGGACCCAGGCCCACCCCCCTACCTGTTACACTTGTGGTGGTAAATGGGAGCCCTCCAAGCCCCCCCCCCCAAAATCCACTGTACCCACATGTAGGTGCCCCCTTCACCTATAAGTGCTATGGTACTGGTGTAGAGTTGTGGGGAGTGGGTTTGGGGGGGATTTGGGGGGCTCAGCACCCAAGAGAATGGAGCTATGGACTTGGGAGGTATTTTACTGTTTTTTTTAAAAACTTTTTACAAGTGCCCCTAGGGTGCCTGGTTGGTATCCTGGCATGTGAGGGGGACCAGTGCACTATGAATCCTGGCCCCTCCCATGACCAAATGCCTTGGATGTGTTCGTTTTTGACCTGGGCGGCTTTGGTTTCCATTAGCGCTGAAAACCGATACCGCCCATCTCAAATCCGCCCAAATCTGATGCATTTGCCCGGCACCAACCGTATTATCGAAACCAAAGATGGACGCCCATCTTTTTCAATAATACGGTCTGTCCCGCCCCTTCGTGTACCCATCCTCAGAGATAGTCGCCCATGGAGATGGGCATCCGCGTTCGATTATGCCCCTCCTAGTTATTCAAAGTTGTTAAATCATGAGAGGATTGTGAAAAATTACAAGAGGACCTTACAAGACTGGGAGACTGGGCGTCTAAATGGCAGATGACATTTAATGTGAGCAAGTGCAAAGTGATGCATGTGGGAAAGAGGAACCCGAATTATAGCTACGTAATGCAAGATTCCACGTTAGGAGTCGTGGAGGGGCATAATTGAAAGATCGTCCAAGTACGAATTAGGACGTTCTTACGAAAACATCCAAAAATAGGCATGTATAATCGGAAAATAGTATGGGCGTTTTTCGATAATCCCTGTAGGAAAACAATCAAATGAGGAGCGCATAAGCGTGACTAAATTGGGCGCCCTAACACGGTCGATTATTGCAGGTGCAAACGACCAAATCACAAAGTGTGTAAAATAATGTACATAGGTGTACCGCAAGTACAGTACATGTTGTTCTGGCCATCCAGGTACGGGAAAATATGAGGAACGCATATATGCGTCAACAACAGAAAAATCATGCTGCTGCTGCTGCACCCATATTTTCCTCATATGTGCCCATCTGCATGTCCGGACCTGTATGCACTCTACACCTACTGAACATGCAGCTATATGCATATTGTGTATATGTGAAAAGGGTCGGGTGGGGAGCGTCATACTCATCTATATAAGGCACGTTCCACACACATAACCAGGCATGTGCACGTCAAAGACATCTATGCTTACGACGGCGTCCATGTGCTGATAGGGCCATATATGGGATGGTCATCCATATATGGAGCTGTGCATGAAACGATGTCCCTCACGCAAGGTCGTCTATATAAGGCACTTGTTTTCCAACACGTGGAAAAATGGCACAACGACGAGAGCCCAACTTCGGACAGGAGGAGAGCCTGCTGCTGGTGCGCCTGTGCCTAAGGCACCGGCACAGGCTCTTTGTCCAGCACCACCACCTGCTCCCCAGGCTCCAGGCCATGCGAGCCTGGTCCCGTATTAGGGACAGGCTTAAAAGGTAAGGTTATGGCCCACCCCCCCTCCTGTACCTACACATATAACAGCTCCGTCATCAATGTTACCACCAGTAACTGGAGTGTGCATGCAAGGATAATGAGTAATATAGGAATATGCACAATATCACTAATAAAATGTATGTTATTGAAAGGACGACCATTCCCACATCCCTACAAGAATGTATTTCGTTATTTATGTATATCTTGCCTGTGAACGCCACATTTCCAATCCCTCTTTGCAGCCTCTATGTGGCTTACAACATATCCGAATAGTGGAAACATGATACCAATTAAATGTATACCATACTTTATAACATGGTAATGATAACACATATAAAGTAGTGTTACAAGCATACATTATAATGCATACAAACGATACTTTCTGGCCTCATGGCCACCTCTATGGCATCATCTGCATAGGAACCAACTCGGTGGCTGCTGTGGGTGCTTGAGCACCCACAATATAAAAGAAATGCCTTGTATGTATGGAGGGAGGGAGGGGTAATCTCCATTGAGGGTTGCACCCCCCCAAAATGGTAAAAAGGTGGCTCCTATGTATGATTCAGTACCAATGGAGGTGGTCCCCCCCCCCAAACACTGTTGACCCTCTCTCTCTGCTATTTGAATAACAAATCAATGTGTGCAGAGGACAAAAAGGACCATCCCCTCCTGACCCCTGCTCTACAAACTTATATCTTACAGACGCTTCGGAGTGCACCGGGACCTGGAGTCCCTGAGGAGGCGCTTCCGCCGTGTGCGGCGTGAGAGGCCCGAGCTCATCCGGGCGGTGCGACGGCACCTCAGGGCTCGGCGTAAGTATTCAAAACCAGGACACCTGTACAGATTGCTAAATACACGTCTTGAATAATGCCAATGTGCTGTACAATATCAATTCCCATCCATGTGGCTAATAGCCAACTAGTAAGTAATAACATATCTGTCCCAGATCAAGGATGCAGGTTGCAGGGGTCCTCCCATGAGTGTGGCTGCAACTTCCAACCATCCCCCTGAGATGAAAGATGATATGCCTCACTTTACTATTCCCCTTTCTGGGGTGGCTGATTAGTGTGTCCTGGTAGACCTGCCTGAGGCCCTACTTTTAGTGGATGTCATGGCCTAACTCTCATAAAAGTTTGGTGCTCAACACCCTTCCCACTGCCCCCCCCCATAAAACCAACAACAACTGCCCATCAACCCCTTGTCGCATCTCACAATGCAAACATGCTGGTCAGCAATGAATGTGGTATGGCAACATGTCCTGTGTGGTGTGTGTCAGAGGAGGTTCCAGGGTTCTTTGTCATGTCATCTGATGCAGCTCAGTCCCCATGGGCATAGGCCACGCCTTACCACACCGGGGCCCATCCCCAGTCTCAGGCCACCCAGCTACTGCACTATGCAAGCCATGTTGTATGTGCTTATCTCAATCACACTCAGTTTACATACACAGGGCTCCACCAGCAGCAAGCCGAGCGTGCTGATGAAGAGGGCCACCACCTGCAGGAGGAGGAGGACGAGGAGCAGGAGCACGAGCAGGATCCAGGGCAGGGAAGCCACGTGGAGGAGGAGGAGGAGGAGGCAGCGGCCCCAGCACAGGAGGCGGAGGAGTCGGCGGGCTCGGAGGAGGGGGTCCTCGTCATAGATGAGGACTATATGGAGGCCCCCTCCCCACCTGTAACACCAGAAGAGCCCTCTCCCTCCCCTTGGCCATCCTCATCTCCTGCGGGACCTCAATCGCCTGCCCCACCGCCTTCCCCTGGGTCTGCTCCGTCCCCTGGGCCAGCTCCAGCCTCTGGGCCACCTCCACCAGCCCTAGGTGCAGGTGTGATGTTGCGCCTCCTGCAGCAGCTGGTAGATGGCCAGCACCAGCTGGTAGATGGCCAGCACCAGCTGCTGCAGGAGGTCCGAGCCCTACGGCAGGGCAATGAGCAGCTCCAGAGCCCACTAAGAGTACTGCTGGGGCTGCTCATTGCCCTGCTACAGAGGGCCTTTCTCAGAGGGCGTGCCCGCCCTTGACTTAAATGGGGGGGGGGGGGGGATTGTTGGGGGTGTGGGGAGGGGGGAATTGTTGGGGTTCTGTGGGGGGGGAATTGTTGGGTTCTGTGGGGGGGAGGGAATTGTTGGGATGTGGAGGGGGGAGGGAATTGTTGGGGTTGTGGGGAGTTGTGGGGGGGAGGAGGGCATTGTTCGGGGTTGGTTTGTAGGGGTGGGGAGAGGGGAAATAAATGTTTTTGTTATACTTTAACTATCAGGGTGTCTGTGTGTTTGTCTCCCTTGTGCATTACATATAAGCAAATGGTGCTGTTGAGTTGAGAGGAAGCAGGCAGCAATATGCATAGCATGAAATGTGCAGTGTGAATGAGAAAGTTGATGTATGTGTGAGAATGTTGGCCATACAGAAGGCCACCTGTTCATTCCAACCTGCATGGCCATATGTGCAGGGGAGGTGGGCCAGGGAGGCTGGATGGATATTAGTGTTCATGAACACAAATGGCCAGCCAGCCTCTTTCCCTCCGTCCCCTCCACCATACTGACCCACAACACAGAGTGCTATCAATAAGAGATTAATTGTGTAGCACGTGTGATCTCCCAAGTAGACATGTCCACATAACCCCAGGTAGCATATACACAGTGTTTGCTGTCTGATGGCCAGACATCCTTACCCACAAGCCACATTGGGGGGGGGGGGGGGGGGGGGGGGGGGGGGGGGGGGCCAAGAAGGACCTACAAACAGCTGGCTCATATTTTCACATTCAATACATCAGCTATGGTATATAATGCTGAGGTGAAAAGGGGAAACAATGGGAAACCCATTAGATGGATGGTTACTTCATCACAGTTGCAATGTAATACTTGTGTTACAGATGGCCACAAATAAAAATGGTGCTCATTATTTGCAGCTGTGATGACACTGTCTCCAGTAGTAGATCAAGGTGTGTTACATTCAGGTATTCCGGGTCTGTCTCAAAGTTTGTCCCTGAGCCAACCGACAGTGAAGTGACTTGCATTAGGTGGGAATTGAACCAGCAACCTTGTGATTATAAGGCTGGTGCTCTAACCACTAGGCCACAGCAGCCACCAGGCTGTAGCCACCTGCAGGTACTTTGGGTTGTGACCTGTACACAGAACCCTCTCCCTCACCACCACGTCTTAAGGCCTCAGTGGCAGTACCTGTAGCCACCTTGAGCATTTTTTCCAGGCTACCAATTGTGACAAAATGTTCTTGTTCCCTACCTATGGAGGAATTTAGGAAGGTCACTTAACCCTCCATTGCCCTATGTAAGCCGCATTGAGCCTGCCATGAGTGGGAAAGCGCGGGGTACAAATGTAACAAAAATAAATAAAATAAGGTGTTCCATAATGTGCTAAACACATCCATTGCATATATCATTCCCCCTCCCCCTCCTATGCAGCTTCAGAATGGGTGGGCACTTCATAAATGGGGACTGGGGTTCACCACATAAATAAGGAAGATGGAACCTATCGGGAACCAATACAGCAGCTCCAACAGCTGGCCCACACCACTGAGGACCTGCCAACCCCACAGTACAGTGCACAGGAACCTGGTGAAAAGACAGCCAGCTAAGAGACTCCAGACTACATACAGTGAATGCACACTCCTTGACTATGAGCACAAAGAGAAGAGATGGCAGACAAATGAGAGCTTACCATGAACGTCTGTTTCAAGACTGTGTAGTGCGCCTTTTAACATCTGGAACATTAGCTGCACATCTCTCTCATTGAAATGTCCCTTACCGAGGGGTGCTTGATTTGGGGTGAGTGTAGGAATATCGTCGGCCCCACAGACTGCCTGTTACAAGCAGGCAGAGAGAATGGGAGAAAGTAAGGGAGGCTCACGGGATGTGGAAGAGTGGAAACGGAAGGCGTGTTGGCTGAGGGCCAGCAATAATCCCCCCCCCCCCCAAATACATAGGTGTACCCAAACATACATTGCCAAACACAAACCTTATTATAAGTGAGGGTAAAACCCTGTAAACGATTCTTAAGAACAACCGGCAAGGTCCCAGTGCAGGAAATGGCGGGTTAGATGGCAATGAAGAAAGGGAAGGCAGGTGGGGACGCCCATAATTATCTACCCATAATCGAAATCATGTGCTCCAAATCGCTATCTGAGCTGGGCACGCTTAGGAATTATGTGTATAATTGAAAAAAAAAAAACGCCCATATCAGACACGCCTATTCCCCCGTGTCAATGGGCGTTCTTGGCGACTATATAAACGCCCACTCCGTATTTTCGAAAACCCCATTGGTACAATGCCGCCACGTCAACCCCCAACCCGGAAGGGTAATTTTACGGATGGAGAGGTAGAGCTACTGGTGCAGGAGATCCAGCAACGCCACCAACATCTGTTTGCTCCCACAGGGCAGAGGCTGGCTGCAACTACGAAACAAAGGGAGTGGGAGGCAGTCCGTGACAGCGTCAATGCAGTCTTCCATTGTGCAAGGGACGTGGAGGACTGCAAGCGCAAGTGGCGCAAGCTCCGGAGGGATGTGAGGCGCAAGGCTGGTGCCCATCCCCCACCACATGATACTGCCAACCTCACCCCCTGGAGCTGATGGTCCACTCCCTCCTACCCCAGGAGGACTCAGGTAGGTTGACCATTCTTTATGAAGCTGCGCTTATGTGTTCCGCTGCACTAAACTGTGTTATACAAGTTGGGGCCAGGAGGTGGGGAGTGGGGTGAGCGGGAAGCGGGAGGGAGTTTCAGGCGGCTGTGCTAATATGTAGAATAAACGACCATCTTAATGATGCTGTGCTGACTTTCTTACCTACCCCTACTCACTTGCTCTGTATCATTACTCTCTATCCCTACCGTACTCATTTATCTTCCCTCTTACTTGTCCTGTGTGTGCATCTTAACTACATTGTAAGCTCTCTTTGAGTAGTGGTGTGTCATAGGAGCACACTCTGTGGCTGCTGTGGGTTTTTCAACACCCCCAATATTGAGCAACTATCATGTAGGTGTCCAGGGTGGAGTTTTGTGCACTCGGCTTCACCCCCAATAATGCATAACAGTTGGCTCCTATGGGTGTATTTAGGGTACCACTGTGGCACTACTTTGGGGCCCTTCCTTCCTTACTACTCCCTCCTATTTTCCCATCACTAAACCGTGCCTATTTCCTTCTATCACCTCTGTGCTCTACTGAGTGTGGGCCACATGCATGCAACTTAAGGAGCCTGTAATGGGGGTGATAATGCAGTTCTAGAGAGTCTAGCAAGTCCGTAGTAACAGAAGACATGCTGAAATGTCCTTCATTTTGACAAATATACAACAAACAGCTTGTCCACAAAGTTTTGAGCGGTGTCCTTCTCTTGGCTGGCCGTCCACCACCTCTACCCAGCTGGCTGTGGGGCTCTCTTTCACATCGCTGTCAATTCCTTTCCTCCTCCTCACCATCTCTTTGCTGGGTCAGCAGTTTGGGGGCCAATGTATATGAATGCTGAAAGACAAAAGTGGGTTATTTTCACCAACATTTGCTCACCCTTGTGCTATACAGGTGATGACTCTGAGGAGGCTGGCCCTAGTGGCCTGCAAGACCAACCAGCACCACAGCCTCACCCTCCACCGCCTGCAGCAGCAGTACAGCCTCTACCACCACCACCACCTGCACCAGTACAACCTCTACCATCACCACCACCTGCAGCTGAACCAGCAGTAGAGGCTCAACCTCCACCAGCACCACCAGCAGAGGCGGCACCTCCACCACTGGTTGACTCTGCTGATGAGTATGCCTATAGGGGGCCGGCTCCTGTTCACAGGCCATCCAGCCAACGGAGGCAACTGTTGCGGCTGGCCACTGAGTTGCTGAGGCACAATGTGCGCCTGGAGGAGTACCGCCAGGAAAAACTACAGCTGCAGAGGGAAGCACTGCAGGTGCAGCGGCAAGCCCTCCAGTCGCAGCGGGACGCCCACCAAGAGCTGCTCCAGGCGCACCGGGAAGCCCACGAGAGGTGCTCCAGGCACAGCGGGAAGCCCCCAAGAGGTGCTGCAGCAACTCCAACAGCTGCAGCACACCATTGAAGGGCTGCGCCCTCCGTGCCCACCACCACCTACTCCAGCCGTGCTGCAGCAGCAAGACCTGCCCTCCACATCCTCCTCCAGTGGGCAGCAACCACCAGCCAAGAGGTGGGCGTTGCGATCTGCCGCCTCTGCACCGACTACTGCAGCACCCACCACCAAACCATCTCCCATTCTGGGTCCTGTGGCCAGGCTACACCCAACAAAGTGGCCAGATTTCCACTCCGTAGCCCAAACCGAGGAGGAGGACAGTGGGAGCAGCACATCAGACAGTGAAGATACTTCCCCTGCAGCACCAGCTGCACAGGAAGTCCGTGGGAGGGGTAGGAGGGGACGGGGGAGGGGACGGGGAAAGTGATGTCATCACATGCTGGAGGGTGAGGGTGGGGGGTGGGGTTGAACACCCATGCACTTATGTAGTTATACACAATAAATGTGCACTTACTTTCACGCAAAACTTGTTTCAATGAGTCTTTGTCTTGCTCTTATGCCAAGCTGGTAAGCATTGAGGTCTGCTCTGTGGGCTGGGGGTGGAGGGGGCTCCTCTTCCTGCTCATCTGGGGCCTCCTCTGGTGGCCGTGCCTCCTCTGGGAGAGGCTGTCCTCTGCGCTGAGCCAAATTGTGCAGCATGCAACAAACATCTTGGCCACCTTTTCAGGGCTGTAGAGGAGCTCCCCTCCAGACCGGTCCAGACAGCGGAACCGGTTTTTGACCATTCCAAAAGTCCGCTCAATGATCCCCCGGGTGCTCCGATGTCTCCTGTTGTAAGTTTCTTGTGGGCCTGGTTGTGAATGCACCACGGGGGTCATGAGCCACGTCCTCTGCGGGTAGCCCCGGTCACCTTTGGAGAAAAGCAGAATGAGATAGATGAGTATGTATTGCTTGGAGCAGGTACAGGGGGGTGGGGAAGGGAGGATAAGGATAGTGGGTTGTGGAGTGAGGTGGAGGAAGCCAGGGCGGAGGGCTGCCAAGTGGAGGAGGTATAGGTATGGGTCCATCCATTTTGAACTTACCTAGTAGCCATCCACCGGTGAACTCTCCTCGCTCAAATCTGCGGTAGATGCCCGAGTGCTGTAGGATGTATGCATCGTGGGTGGAACTGGGGAACCTGGCACACATGTCTAATATCTCCCCCTGGGCATCACACACAACTTGCATGTTCATGGAATGAAAAGCCTTCCTGTTTCTGTAGGTGGCTTCGTGTGCCCTGGGGGGTCTGAGGGCGACGTGTGTGCAATCAATCACACCTATGACTGAGGGGAATCTAGCAACAGCATAGAACGCAGCCATGTTGGTGTGCAGGGCCTGGGGGGTGGTGGGGAAAGTGATGTAGTGAGAGGTGTGAGTTAGAAAGGCATGCAGGAACTGGGTGAGACAGTGTGAAATAGAAGCCTGGGTGAGCCCTGTGTTAGCAGCTAATACAGATTGAAAACTCCCAGTGGCCAGGACAGTGAGAGAGAAAGTGATTTTGAGATGGACAGGGATGGGGTTATTCCTACAGGTCTGGGGCTGAAGGAGGGGTTTCAGCTGCTCACAAAGCTGCACAACGGTGTCCCTATCAAACCTGAACCTTGTAAGACACTGCTGGTCAGTAAGTTGTAGGAAGGTGGTGCGGGGCCTATAGACTCGGGGCCGTGCATACGTCCTGCGGTGTGTGCCCTCTTCCTCTACCATGCCAGACACCAGTGCATTAAGAGCATCCATTTTCCCAGCAGTGCAAGTATTATTAGTAGTAGTAATAACACACGCACAACACACAGACCTCTCACTGCCAGCCACCACGCCCTCTTCCACTCACACAGGCAACACAGACACAAACGGAGGTCAGGGAATACAATATACACGTGGGAACAGTGATTGGAGAGGGATGGGGGAGGGGAAGGGGAAGGTACTGATAGAGCAAGGAGTAGCAGTAGGGAAAGGTCAAACGGTCAGTCACAAAAGAGGCAGGCCACACAGACGAACGTACCAGGTACTCAACACACTCAACTTTCTCTCTGCAACCAACAAATCAGCTCTCCCAACACCGATCTCGCCACTTTCCAACTCCACACAAGCGCTATTGGGTCTAAAGACGTTTCCCCCTTGCTCTGGTCGCTTTTATTTGGGGTCCAACAAATGACGCCCATGCTCCCGCCCAACCAGATCCATTTCGCTATCCGTTATACGTTGTACACGACCAGGTCGTATCACCGCCTCTAACATGCCCCTTATTTGGGTGTTTCTCTCTGAGCGTACGAGCGACCCGGACGTACTGAAAATTTTGTTTCCATTATACTGATTTAATCCTTTTTGTGAGATAAACGTCTATCTCCCGATTTGGGTCGCAATATAGGCGTTTTTCTTTTTCAATTATAAGCTGGATACTGTGTTTAATATCTAAATATGCCAAAATATCCGGTTATAAATTAAATACCACAAAAACGGAACTTTTGCCCATAAATTGTGTTCATCTGAAACATATTATTCAACAATATAATTTTCAATGGAATGATAATCAAATTAAGTATTTGGGAGTTTTATTTGGCCCCACTATTGAGGACACTATTAAATATAACTCTGAAAATATAATTAAAATTACTGAATTGCTAACTCAAAAATGGTCACCATTAAGGCTTAATTGGTGGGGTAGACTAGAAACCATAAAAATGATGATAGTGCCAAAAATTAACTACATTCTTAGCATGCTACCTATGTTACTAAATCCAACAACATATAAGAAGGTTGAAGCTAAATTAGTACAATTTTTATGGAATAATAAAACACCTAGAATTTCAGTTAAAAAATTGAAGGCCTGTCCACTAAAAGGTGGTGTCAATTTTCCTAGTTTCTATGATTATCACATATCTTTTCTCCTAAAGCAAAACTCAGCATTTATGTATGATAAGGAACAACTCAACACCTCATCATGGTTCCAGATTGAAATGCTAAAGCAGCCAGACACACCCACACATTTCTTCCCTTGGTCTCAAAAGACTAATGTTTCTTCTAATGTTTTGTTTAAAACTCTTAGAACTGTTTTTAATGAACTTGATTCAGTTGTCACACATCCCATAACACATACTATGTACATCCCAATTTGGAACAATCCAAAATTCAAAATTAACAATTGTTGCATAAATTGGAATACTTGGAAAAAAGCTGGTATATGGACTCTCAATGATGTTATAAAAGATAATTCTTGGCTACCTTTTGCCCAAATAAGTATAAAATATGGTCTTAAAACTCAAACACTTTGTAACTAACTCTGTAGATATAAAAAAATTAACTACTGATTACCCTTCTTGTTGGCAACTTTGCAAGTCTTTTATGACTTCCAAAAAAGTCGCATCTAAATGGTACAAAATACTACAGTTAGCTAAATTCAAAGAACCTACTAATACCATGCAATCATGGGAATGCGATCTAAATGCCCAACTAGATGAAAAAAACTTGGGAAAAATTTTGGTTTAAAATTACTCATACCACCAAACCAGCGTCCATTTCACAATCTATGTTTTACTTAGCACACAGAGCCCTATGGACTCCTGCTAAACTTGCCAAATTGAACACAATAAAACAAAAAAACAGTGCGAATAAATGCTGGACCTGTGAAAAAGATGTTGGAAATCTTAAACATATCATCTATTCTTGCCCATATATTCAAGAATATTGGAATTCTGTATGGGACAAAATATCTTCCACCTTGAATATTCAAGATGTTTTATCATATAAGCGAATGCTACATACCTGTAGAAGGTATTCTCCGAGGACAGCAGGCTGATTGTTCTCACTGATGGGTGACGTCCACGGCAGCCCCTCCAATCGGAATCTTCACTAGCAAAGTCCTTTGCTAGCCCTCGCGCGCCCGCGCGCACCGCACATGCGCGGCCGTCTTCCCGCCCGAAACCGGCTCGAGCCGGCCAGTCCAGTATGTAGCAAGACAATACTCTTAAGGGAAGACACAACTCCAAAGGGGAGGCGGGCGGGTTTGTGAGAACAATCAGCCTGCTGTCCTCGGAGAATACCTTCTACAGGTATGTAGCATTCGCTTTCTCCGAGGACAAGCAGGCTGCTTGTTCTCACTGATGGGGTATCCCTAGCCCCCAGGCTCACTCAAAACAACAACCATGGTCAATTGGGTCTCGCAACGGCGAGGACATAACTGAGATTGACCTAAAAAATTTACCAACTAACTGAGAGTGTAGCCTGGAACAGAACAAACAGGGCCCTCGGGGGGTGGAGTTGTATCCTAAAGCCCAAACAGGTTCTGAAGAACTGACTGCCCGAACCGACTGTCGCGTCGGGTATCCTGCTGCAGGCAGTAATGAGATGTGAATGTGTGGACAGAAGCCCACGTCGCAGCTTTGCAAATTTCTTCAATGGAGGCTGACTTCAAGTGGGCTACCGACGCAGCCATGGCTCTAACATTATGAGCCGTGACATGACCCTCAAGAGCCAGCCCCGCCTGGGCGTAAGTGAAGGAAATGCAATCTGCTAGCCAATTGGATATGGTGCGTTTCCCTACAGCCACTCCCCTCCTATTGGGGTCAAAAGAAACAAACAATTGGGCGGACTGTCTGTGGGGCTGTGTCCGCTCCAGGTAGAAGGCCAATGCTCTCTTGCAGTCCAATGTGTGCAGCTGACGTTCAGCAGGGCAGGAATGAGGACGGGGAAAGAATGTTGGCAAGACAATTGACTGGTTCAGATGGAACTCCGACACGACCTTTGGCAGGAACTTAGGGTGAGTGCGGAGGACTACTCTGTTGTGATGAAATTTGGTGTAAGGGGCCTGGGCTACCAGGGCCTGAAGCTCACTGACTCTACGAGCTGAAGTAACTGCCACCAAGAAAATGACCTTCCAGGTCAAGTACTTCGGATGGCAGGAATTCAGTGGCTCAAAAGGAGGTTTCATCAGCTGGGTGAGAACGACATTGAGATCCCATGACACTGTAGGAGGCTTGACAGGGGGCTTTGACAAAAGCAAACCTCTCATGAAGCGAACAACTAAAGGCTGTCCTGAGATCGGCTTACCTTCCACATGGTAATGGTATGCACTGATTGCACTAAGATGAACCCTTACGGAGTTGGTCTTAAGACCAGACTCAGACAAGTGCAGAAGGTATTCAAGCAGGGTCTGTGTAGGACAAGAGCGAGGATCTAGGGCCTTGCTGTCACACCAGACGGCAAACCTCCTCCAATGAAAGAAGTAACTTCTCTTAGTGGAGTCTTTCCTGGAAGCAAGCAAGATGCGGGAGACACCCTCTGGCAGACCCAAAGAGGCAAAGTCTACGCCCTCAACATCCAGGCCGTGAGAGCCAGGGACCGGAGGTTGGGATGCAGAAGAGCCCCTTCGTCCTGCGTGATGAGGGTCGGAAAACACTCCAATCTCCACGGTTCTTCGAAGGATAACTCCAGAAGAAGAGGGAACCAGATCTGACGCGGCCAAAAAGGAGCAATCAGGATCATGGTGCCTCGGTCTTGCTTGAGTTTCAACAAAGTCTTTCCCACCAGAGGAATGGGAGGATAAGCATACAGCAGGCCCTCCCCCCAATCGAGGAGGAAGGCATCCGATGCCAGTCTGCCGGTGGCCTGAAGCCTGGAACAGAACTGAGGGACTTTGTGGTTTGCTCGAGATGCGAAGAGATCCACCAAGGGGGTGCCCCACGCTTGGAAGATCTGGCGCACCACTCGGGAGTTGAGCGACCACTCGTGAGGTTGCATAATCCTGCTCAACCTGTCGGCCAGACTGTTGTTTACGCCTGCCAGATATGTGGCTTGGAGCACCATGCCGTTCCGGCGAGCCCAGGTCCACATGCTGACGGCTTCCTGACACAGGGGGCGAGATCCGGTGCCCCCCTGCTTGTTTACATAGTACATGGCAACCTGGTTGTCTGTCTGAATTTGAATAATTTGGTGGGACAGCCGATCTCTGAAAGCCTTCAGAGCGTTCCAGATCGCTCGTAACTCCAGAAGATTGATCTGTAGATCGCGTTCTTGGAGGGACCAGCTTCCTTGGGTGTGAAGCCCATCGACATGAGCTCCCCATCCCAGGAGAGACGCATCCGTGGTCAGCACTTTTTGTGGCTGAGGAATTTGGAAGGGACGTCCCAGAGTCAAATTGGTCCAAATCGTCCACCAATACAGGGATTCGAGAAAACTCGTGGACAGGTGGATCACGTCCTCTAGACCCCCCGCGGCCTGATACCACTGGGAGGCTAGGGTCCATTGAGCAGATCTCATGTGAAGGCGGGCCATGGGAGTCACATGAACTGTGGAGGCCATATGGCCCAGCAATCTCAACATCTGCCGAGCTGTGATCTGCTGGGACGCCCGCACCCGGTAGACGAGGGACAACAAGTTGTTGGCTCTCGTCTCTGGGAGATAGGCGCGAGCCGTCCGAGAATCCAGCAGGGCTCCTATGAATTCGAGGTTCTGCACTGGAAGAAGATGGGACTTTGGGTAATTTATCACAAACCCCAGTAGCTCCAGAAGGCGAATAGTCATCTGCATGGACTGCAGGGCTCCTGCCTTGGACGTGTTCTTCACCAGCCAATCGTCGAGATATGGGAACACGTGTACTCCCAGCCTGCGAAGTGCCGCTGCTACCACAGCTAGACACTTTGTGAACACCCTGGGCGCAGAGGCGAGCCCAAAGGGTAGCACACAGTACTGGAAGTGGCGTGTGCCCAACTGAAATCGCAGATACTGTCTGTGAGCTGGCAGTATCGGGATATGTGTGTAGGCATCCTTCAAGTCCAGAGAGCATAGCCAATCGTTTTGCTGAATCATGGGGAGAAGGGTGCCCAGGGAAAGCATCCTGAACTTTTCTTTTACGAGATATTTGTTCAGGGACCTTAGGTCTAGGATGGGACGCATCCCCCCTGTTTTCTTTTCCACAAGGAAGTACCTGGAATAGAATCCCAGCCCTTCTTGCCCGGATGGCACGGGCTCGACCGCATTGGCGCTGAGAAGGGCGGAGAGTTCCTCTGCAAGTACCCTCTTGTGCTGGAAGCTGTAAGACTGAGCTCCCGGTGGACAATTTGGAGGTTTTGAAGCCAAATTGAGGGTGTATCCCTGCCGGACTATTTGCAGAACCCACTGATCGGAGGTTATGAGAGGCCACCTTTGGTGAAAAGCTTTCAACCTCCCTCCGACTGGCAGGTCGCCCGGCACGGACACTTGGATGTCGGCTATGCTCTGCTGGAGCCAGTCAAAAGCTCGTCCCTTGCTTTTGCTGGGGAGCCGCGGGGCCTTGCTGAGTCGCACGCTGCTGACGAGAGCGAGCGCGCTGGGGCTTAGCCTGGGCCGCAGGCTGTCGGGAAGGAGGATTGTACCTACGCTTGCCAGAAGAGTAGGGAACAGTCTTCCTTCCCCCGAAAAATCGTCTACCTGTAGAGGTAGAAGCTGAAGGCTGCCGGCGGGCGAATTTGTCGAATGCGGTGTCCCGCTGGTGGAGAGACTCTACCACCTGTTCGACTTTTTCGCCAAAAATGTTGTCCGTACGGCAAGGCGAGTCCGCAATCCGCTGCTGGATTCTATTCTCCAGGTCGGCGGCACGCAGCCATGAGAGCCTGCGCATCACCACACCTTGAGCAGCGGCCCTGGACGCAACATCAAAAGTGTCATAAACTCCTCTGGCCAGGAATTTTCTGCACGCCTTCAGCTGCCTGACCACCTCCTGAAAAGGCTTGGCTTGCTCAGGGGGAAGAGCATCAACCAAGCCCGCCAACTGCCGCACATTGTTCCGCATGTGTATGCTCGTGTAGAGCTGGTAAGACTGGATCTTGGACACGAGCATAGAGGAATGGTAGGCCTTCCTCCCAAAGGAGTCTAAGGTTCTAGCGTCCTTGCCCGGGGGCGCCGAAGCATGTTCCCTAGAACTCTTAGCCTTCTTTAGGGCCAAATCCACAACTCCAGAGTCGTGAGGCAACTGAGTGCGCATCAGCTCTGGGTCCCCATGGATCCGGTACTGGGACTCGATCTTCTTGGGAATGTGGGGATTAGTTAATGGTTTCGTCCAGTTCGCGAGCAATGTCTTTTTTAGGACATGGTGCAAGGGAACGGTGGACGCTTCCTTAGGTGGAGAAGGATAGTCCAGGAGCTCAAACATTTCAGCCCTGGGCTCGTCCTCCACAACCACCGGGAAGGGGATGGCCGTAGACATCTCCCGGACAAAGGAAGCAAAAGACAGACTCTCGGGAGGAGAAAGCTGTCTTTCAGGAGAGGGAGTGGGATCAGAAGGAAGACCCTCAGACTCCTCGTCAGAGAAATATCTAGGATCTTCCTCTTCCTCCCACGAGGCCTCACCCTCGGTGTCAGACACAAGTTCACGAACCTGTGTCTGCAACCTCGCCCTGCTCGACTCAGTGGAGCCACGTCCACGATGGGGGCGTCGAGAGGTAGACTCCCTCGCCCACATCGGCGAAGCTCCCTCCGCCGACGTAGTCGGGGAGCCTTCCTGGGAGGTGGCCGCGGTCGCGGGGACCTCAACCTGGGCGATGGGCCAGCCGGCGCCACGCTCGACGGTACCGGAGGCGCAAGCACCGCCGGTACCGGAGGGGTAGGGCGCAACAGCTCTCCCAGAATCTCTGGGAGAACGGCCCGGAGGCTCTCGTTTAGAGCGGCTGCAGAGAAAGGCTGTGAGGTCGATGCAGGCGTCGACGTCAGGACCTGTTCCGGGCGAGGAGGCTGTTCCGGGCTGTCCAGAGTGGAGCGCATCGACACCTCTTGGACAGAGGGTGAGCGGTCCTCTCGGTGCCGATGCCTGCTGGGTGCCGAATCCCTCGGCGACCCAGAGCTCTCGGTGCCGACGCGGGGAGGAGACCGGTGTCGATGCTTCTTCGACTTCTTCCGAAGCATGTCACCGGAGCTCCCCGGCACCGACGAGGAGGACGTAGAATCCATCCGTCGCTTCCTCGGGGCCGAGGCCGAAGAAGGTCGGTCTCGGGGGGGCTGTACCGCAGGAGCCCTCAGGGTGGGAGGAGACCCACCCGAAGGCTCACCGCCACCAGCAGGGGAATGGACAGCCCTCACCTGCACTCCTGACGATGCACCACCGTCCGACGACATCAGCAGACAAGGTCCCGGTACCACCGACGTCGATGCAGCTATCCGATGTCTCGGCGCCGATGCAGGGGCCCGATGCCTCGATGCACTCGATGCAAGGGCGGCCGAGGAAGATGGTCTGGACGCTGATGACGTCGATGCACTCGAAGATCCCGGTGCCGATGCCGACGAAGAGCCCGAGAACAAAACGTTCCACTGGGCTAGTCTCGCTACCTGAGTCCGCCTTTGAAGCAGGGAACACAGACTACAGTTCTGAGGGCGGTGCTCGGCCCCCAGACACTGAAGACACGACGAGTGTCGATCAGTGAGCGAGATAACCCGGGCGCACTGGGTGCACTTCTTGAAGCCGCTGGAAGGCTTCGATGTCATGGGCGGAAAAATCACGCCGGCGAAATCAAAGTCCGAAATGACGGAAAAAGAGCACCAAAAACTGTAGAGGGAGAAAAATCTCGACCGAGGCCGAAAAGAGGCCTACCCCGACGACGAAAGAAAACTTATCGGGGCCAAAAGCTGGAAATACGGGGAGGATTGAAACGAAACCCGGTGGAGGGGTTCCGGAGCACTTCCCGAGTACAGGAAAACTTTTCCGAAGAAAAAAACACGTTCACAAAATGGACGCGCGAGGTCGACTCTCCGGGGCTCGACACGGCGAAAAATACGACCGTACCGAGTGCGGACAAAAGAAGACTGGCCGGCTCGAGCCGGTTTCGGGCGGGAAGACGGCCGCGCATGCGCGGTGCGCGCGGGCGCGCGAGGGCTAGCAAAGGACTTTGCTAGTGAAGATTCCGATTGGAGGGGCTGCCGTGGACGTCACCCATCAGTGAGAACAAGCAGCCTGCTTGTCCTCGGAGAAATATAGTTATATGTGGATCACTAATGTTACAATCATCAATAGACAAATATCAAGCACAATTACTGGATTTAATGTTACATCAAGCCCTTAGAACACTTTTCTTTTGTTGGAAAGATCTTGACAAAGTAACTTATTTATCATGGTGGAATTCTGTGTGTATTTTAGCTAAATATGAATATGCTGCGGCTGAAAAACATAACTCACTTGTTAAGTACAACAAAATATGGTCTCCTTTACTAAACCCACTATGTAATAACCTTTGTCAGAATTGAAATTATGTATTACTCCTGTGACTTATGATTATGATCTGTTATCGAAATAATCCCTGACTTCCCCTAACTTGAGCATGTATGCTGATGCTTGTTACTGTTAACTTGTTAAGATGGCTAATTGCTTTATTTTAGCCATTTGTTATCATTTATAAAACACAATAAAAATATTGGAACTAAAAAAAAAAAAAGTCCCTCTTTGCCTTCCTTATCAGCGCTTTGCATTTGACATTTCTTATACTGTTTCTTATTATTTTCAGTCTGTTCCTTTTTCCATTTTCTGAAGGATTTTCTTTTAGCTCTAATAGCTTCCTTCACCTCACTTTTTAACCATGCCGGCTGTCGTTTGGTCTTCTTCCCTCCCTTTTTTAATACTACTACTACTACTTAACATTTCTAGAGCGCTACTAGGGGTACGCAGCGCTGTACAAATTAACAATTAAGGACAGTCCCTGCTCAGAAGAGCTTACAATCTAAAGGACGAAATGACAAGTTGGGGTAGTTAAGATTTCCTGAGAAGAGGTGTAGTGATTAGGTGCCGAAGGCGACACTGAAGAGGTGGGCTTTGAGCACTGATTTGAAGATGGGTAGGGAGGGGGCACGGCGTATGGGCTCAGGGAGTTTGTTCCAGGCATGGGGTGAGGCGAGACAGAAAGGGCGGAGCCTGGAGTTGGAGGTGGTGGAGAAGGGTACTGAAAGGAGGGATTTGTCTTGAGAGCGGAGGTTACGGGTAGGGACGTAAGGGGAGATGAGGGTAGAGAGGTAAGGAGGGGCCGCAGATCGAGTGCATTTGTAGGTGAGTAAGAGAAGCTTGAACTGTATGCGGTATCTGATTGGGAGCCAGTGGAGTGACTTGAGGAGAGGGGTGATATGAGTATATCGGTTAAGGCGGAATATAAGACGTGCGGCAGAGTTCTGGATGGACTGAAGGGGGGATAGATGGCTACGTGGGAGGCCGGTCAGGAGTAGGTTGCAGTAGTCAAGGCGAGAGGTAATGAGAGAGTGGATGAGAGTTCGGGTGGTGTGCTCGGAGAGGAAGGGGCGAAGTTTGCTAATGTTATAGAGGAAGAAGCGACAGGTCTTGGCTATCTGCTGGATATGCGCAGAGAAGGAGAGGGAGGAGTCGAAGATGACACCGAGGTTGCGGGCCGATGAGACGGGGACGATGAGGGTGTTATCAACTGAGATAGAGAGTGAAGGGAGAGGGGAAGTGGGTTTGGGTGGGAAAACAATAAGTTCAGTCTTAGACATATTCAGTTTCAGGTGGCGGTTGGACATCCAGGCAGCAATGTCAGATAAGCAGGCCGAGACTTTGGCCTGGGTATCCGCAGTGATTTCTGGTGTGGAGAGATAAAGCTGGGTGTCGTCAGCATAAAGATGATAGTGGAAACCATGAGAAGAGATCAGGGAGCCTAAGGAAGAGGTGTAGATTGAAAAAAGAAGGGGCCCAAGGACAGATCCCTGAGGAACTCCAACAGAGAGCGGGATAGGGGAGGAGGACGAACCATGAAAGTGTACTCTGAAGGTACGATGGGAGAGATAAGAGGAGAACCAGGAGAGGACAGAGCCCTGGAACCCAAGGGAGGACAGTGTGTCAAGAAGTAGGTTGTGATTGACAGTGTCAAAAGCGGCGGAGAGGTCGAGGAGGATGAGGATGGAGTAGTGACCTTTGGATTTGGCGAGGAATAGGTCATTGCAGACTTTAGATAGTGCCGTTTCTGTCGAGTGTAGGGGGCGAAAGCCGGATTGAAGCGGATCAAGGATGGCATGAGAGGAGAGAAAATCAATGCAGCGGCTGTGAATGGCGCGTTCAAGTATCTTGGAGAGGAAGGGTAGGAGGGAAATGGGGCAGTAGTTGGAGGGACAGGTAGGGTCAAGTGATGGTTTTTTGAGGAGTGTAGTGACCACAGCATGCTTGAAGGTGTCCGGGACAGTTGCAGTGGAGAGAGAGAGGTTGAGGATATGACAGATGGTGGGGGTGATGGTAGGAGTGATGGTGTTAAGTAGGTTAGTGGGGATGGGGTCAGAGGAACAGGTGGTGGCTTTCGAGGAGAGGAGATGGGCGGTTTCCTCTTCGGTGATAGCAGGAAAGGAGGAGAAGGAGGCCTGGGTAGGTTGGATGAGAGAGTGGGATATAGGCTGAAGAGGAGGAGAAGGATTAGTGGTGAATTCGAGGTTGATCTTCTGGACCTTGTCACGGAAGTAGTGGGCCAGAGATTGAGGAGAGAGTGAAGGGGGGGGGGTGGGGGGGAGCAGAGGGCACTTTGAGGAGGGAGTTGAGGGTGGCGAAGAGACGACGAGGGTTAGAGCTGAGGGAATTAGTCAATTGGATGTAATAGTCCTACTTAGCGAGGAATAGGGAGGATTGGAAGGAGGATAGCATGAATTTGAAGTGAATGAAGTCAGTAAGGGTGCGAGATTTCCTCCAGAGGCGTTCAGCCGAACGGGCGCAGGAGCGAAGGTATTGGGTGCAAGGGGTCAGCCAGGGCTGGGGACTGGTATGCCTTGTGGGCCAGGAGGTGGACGGTGCAAGGGTGTCTAGAGCAGAGGAGAGAGTGGCATTGTAAGTGGAGACAGCTTTGTCAACAGATTTGGAGGACAAGATGGAAGGGAGGAGAACAGAGATAGTAGAGGATAAGGTGGAGGGGTCAACAGCCTGGAGATTTCTGGACGTAGTAGTTAGTGTTGGGCGAGATTGAGGGGGAGGGTGCTGAAGTGTGAATGTGATAAGGTGGTGGTCGGAGAGAGGAAGAGGTGAAATGCAGAAAGTGGAGGGTGAGCAAGTAGCAGAGAGGACGAGATCAAGACAGTGGCCAGATTTGTGAGTAGGGGTGGTGGGGCTCAGTTGGAGGTTGAAGGAGGAGGTAAGAGTGAGGAACTGAGAAACATATGAATTGGAAGGGTTATCAGTGTGGATGTTGAAGTCACCGAGAATGAGGGATGGAGATGAGGGCTCAAGAAAGACGGAGAGCCAGGCATCGAAGTCGGTAAGGAAGGATGGGAGGGATTTATCAGGGGGGCGGTAAATGACTGCAACTCTGAGTGGGAGTGGTTGGAATAGACGGATGGAGTGAACTTCAAAGGATGAGAAGCTATGAGACTGAGGTAGGTGGAGAGGTTGGAAGCTGCAGGAGGGCGAAAGTAGTAGTCCAACGCCGCCACCGCGGCCGACTGGGTGGGGCGAATGGGAAAAAAGATAACCTCCATGACATAGGGCTGCGATTGAGGCAGAGTTGTCCGGGGTGAGCCAGGTTTCAGTTAGGGCGAGCAGATGAAGGGAATGGGAGATGAAGAGATCGTGGGTGAAGGGAAGTTTGTTGCAGATTGAGTGGGCGTTCCACAGGGCGCACGAGAAGGGGAGGGAGGAGGGGAATAGGGATGAGATTGGAGATGTCGCGGGAGCGTTTGCATAGATGAGATGAGGACGAGGACAGATGGGGGGGACCTGGGTTGGGGTTGATGTCACCCGCGGATAGCAGGAGCAGGAGCAAGAGAGTGCGGAGAAGTGTGGGTGAGGAAGGGCGACGAAGGCGACAAAGACGGGATGCGCTTAGGAGGAAAGGGGAAGGGTTCATGGCAGGAAGGAGGTGTTGAAGGTTGAGAGCTAGGAAGGAGGAGGAAGACAGTAGGGATGGTGAGGTGGTGGGGGACAGGGGTAGGTAGCGTATTGCAGTAGTGGGGAGGATGGAAGAGGACAGGGATGGGTAGTGAGATCGTGTGGAAGACAGCGGTGAGAGGGGGAAAAGATTAGGGAGGGACAGGGCAAGGAATAGGATGTGAATGGGGGCCATGGGTAGTGACTGAGGTGTTCAGAGGGAAGGTAGGTGGGCTGGGAGACAGGCAGGTGAGGGTAAGCAGTCGGGCAGGAGAGTGATGAGCTGGTAGGAAGATGGGCTGGGAGGCAGGCAGGTTTCAGGGTGGGTGGTAGTCAGTCAGGTGATTGGTGGTCAGTCAGTGATTGGCTAGTAGGCAGGTTGAGTGGCAGGCTGGAGTGATTTGAAGCAGGAGCTGGCGGACTAGGACAAGCTGATGCAGACAGACTGGAACAGGCTGGGACAAGCTGAAGCAGACGGACTGGAACAGGCTGTATCAGGCAGGATGGAGCAAGCTGGCTGGAGCAGAGGGCCTGGAGTAAGCAGGGAGTAGCTGGAGCAGGCAGGCTGGAACACGCTGGATCAAGTAGACTGGAACAGGTTGAGGCAGATGGACTGGAGCAAGCAGGGAGAGCAGGATCGGGCGGACTGGAACAAGCTGGATCAGGTGAACTGGAACGAACAGGAAGAAGCTGGAGCAGGCGGACTGGAGTAAGCAGGATCGACTGGAGTAAGCAGGGAGAGTAGGATCAGGCAGACTGGGGCAAGCAGGAAGCTGGATCAGGCGAACTGGAGTAAGCAGGGAGATGCTGGAGCAGACGGACTGGAGCAGGCAGGAAGAAGCTGGATCAGGCGGACTGGAGCAGGCAGGAGGAAGCTGCATCAGGCGGACTGGAGTAAGCAGGAAGAAGCTGGATCAGGCGGACTGGAGCAGGCAGGAGGAAGCTGCATCAGGCGGACTGGAGCAAGCAGGAAGAAGCTGGATCAGGCAGACTGGAGCAGGCAGGAAGAAGCCGGATCAGGCGGACTGGAGCAGGCAGGAAGAAGCCGGATCAGGCGGACTGGAACACGCAGGGAGAAGCCGGATCAGGCGGACTGGAACACGCAGGAAGAAGCCGGATCAGGCGGACTGGAGCAGGCAGGAAGATGCTGTACCAGGCGGACTGGACCAGGCAGGAGGAAGCTGCATCAGGCGGACTGGAGCAAGCAGGAAAAAGCTGGATCAGGCGGACTGGAGCAGGCAGGAAGAAGCTGTACCAGGCGGACTGGAGCAGGCAGGAGGAAGCTGCATCAGGCGGACTGGAGCAAGCAGGAAGAAGCTGGATCAGGCGGACTGGAGCAGGCAGGAAGAAGCAGCATCAGGCGGACTGGAGCAAGCAGGAAGAAGCTGGATCAGGCAGACTGGAGCAGGCAGGAAGAAGCCGGATCAGGCGGACTGGAACACGCAGGGAGAAGCCGGATCAGGCGGACTGGAACACGCAGGGAGAAGCCGGATCAGGCGGAGGCATGTTGCAGAATTGGCTGGGCTCGAGCATCCCGTGGAGTCCTCCGCTGAGGCGCGATTCCCGGCCGATGGCTGTGCAGCAGCAGCTCAGGGGGAATCAGCCTCCCAGACAGATGCCGCCCTGTGGTTCCTGTCCTCACCGCTCTGTGCACCGGCACTGCTGAATCCCGATCACGGGGATCGCCAGCAGTGTAGGTCCGCCGGGTACAGCGGTGGTCACCGATGGACGCTCCTCCGCTGTCCAGACAAGGGCCACCCAAACTCGGCCGCCGTCCCCCGCGCCCTAGTCGGCCAGCGAGCGTCTCAGCCCGTGCACTGCGTCCGGCCCATGCGAACTGCAACGCACGCCCGGGCCGTTCCGGCCGGGGAGCACAGCGGCGGCACACAGGACCTCAGGCTCAGCGTGCACTGCAGATCACGTCTCGCTTGGTCTGCCGACGCGGGAATCTCAAGTCCGGGATCCCTCGGGTGTTTGGGCCCCGGCAGAGAGGCAGCGGGAGTCCTGGGACGGCCGGACGCCAAGGCGAGGGACAGGTCGCGACCACGCGGCCACGCGATCAGCGTCGGGTCGGTCACTCGCGCCGGAGGTCGGTGAGGCAGTCGCGGTCCAGCAATCCACCACCTGGTTCCCACACAGCTCCGGTGCGGTCCGGTACGGCAGAGGATGGCCCAGGTGGGTCCAACTCCTTAGAACCTCAGGAGCCTGTTACGAGGCTCCTTACCTGTCGGCCATCTTGTAACAGTACTTAATACACAGAATATATTTGACCTGGGTTTCCAGGATGGTATTTTTGAACAGCATCCATGCCTGATGTAAATTTTTGACCCTCACAGCTGCTCCTCTAAGTTTTTTTTTCACCGTTCTTCTCATTTTATCATAGTCTCTTTTTTGAAAGTTAAATACTATTGGATTTCCTGTGTATACTTACTCCAAAGCTAATATCAAATCTGATCATATTATGATCACTGTTATCAAGCGGCCCCATCACCATTACCTTCTGCACCAGATCATGTGCTCCACTAAGGACTAGGTCTAGAATTTTTCTTCTCATGCTGGCTCCTGTACCAGCTGATCAATAAAGCAGTCCTTGATTTCTTCAAGAAATTTTACCTCCCTATCATGCCCCAATGTTACATTTACCCAGTCAATATCGGGGTAATTGAAATCACCCATTATTATCGTGTTGCCCAGTTTGTTAGCCTCTCTAATTTCCGATAACATTTCTACATCTGACTGTTGATCCTGGCCAGGCGGACGGTAGTACTCTCCTATCACTATCCTTTTCTCCTTTACACATGGAATTTCAATCTATAGGGATTCCAAGATGTGTTTTGTTTCCTGCAGAATTTTCAATCTATTTTGATTCAAGGCCCTCCTTAACATACAATGCTACCCCTCCATCAATTCGATCCACCCTGTCACTACAATATAATTTGTACCCCGGTATTATAGTGTAGCACCAGTTATCCTCCTTCCACCAGGTCTCAGAGATGCCTATTATATCTAATTCTTCATTTAGTGCAATATATTCTAACTCTCCCATCTTATTTCTTAGGCTTCTGGCATTCGCATATAGACATTTCAAACTGTTTTTTTGTTCCTATTTATATCATGCGCAGTACTTGAGAGTATTAATTTGCAAACCTTTGTCTGATTTTTATTTTTATTTAAGGACACCTGGATCTACTATGGTCTCTTTTGCAACCTCACTATCGGGATACCCTATCTTCCCTGTTTTGGTGATATCTTTGGTGATATATTCCGAACCATGCGCTTTTGAGCGACTGTTGGCCTTCCCCCAATTTTTAGTTTAAAAGCTGCTCTATCTCCTTTTTAAATGCTGATGCCAGCAGCCTGGTCCCACCCTGGTTAAGGTGGAGCCCATCCTTTCGGAATAGGCTCCCCCTTCCCCAGAATGTTGCCCAGTTCCTAACAAATCTAAAACCCTCCTCCCTGCACCATCGTTTCATCCACGCATTGAGATTCCGGAGCTCTGCCTTTCTCTTGGGCCATGTGCCCACCCCGTCTTCGTTGCCTTCGTCGCCCTACCTCCCCCACCCTCCTGCGCACTCTTTTGCTCCTTCTCCTGCTATTTGCCGGAAACATCAATCCCAATCCAGGTCCCCCACACCTGTCCTCGTCTTTTCCATGCAAACGTCTCCGTGATGTCTCCAATCTCATCTCTATTCCCCTCCTCCCTCCCCTTCTCGTGTGCCCTGTGGAATGCCCGCTCTGTATGCAACAAACTTTCCTTCACCCATGATCTCTTCATCTCCCGCTCCCTTCAACTGCTCGCCCTAACTGAAACCTGGCTCTCCCCTGACGACTCTGCCTCAGTCGTGGCCCTATGCCATGGAGGTTATCTTTTCTCCCATTCTCCCCACCCAGTTGGCCGCGGTGGCAGCGTCGCGTTACTACTTTCGCCCTCCTGCAGTTTTCAACCTCTCCTCCTACCGCAGTCTCACTACTTCTCATCCTTTGAAGTTCACTCCATCCGTCTATTCTACCCGATGCCACTCAGAGTTGCAGTCATTTACCACCCCCCTGACAAGTCCCTCCCCTCCTTCCTTACCGACTTCGATGCATGGCTCTCCATTTTTCTTGAGTCCTCATCCCCATCCCTCATTCTTGGAGATTTTAACATACACACTGATAACCCATCCGACTCATACGCTTCTCAGTTCCTCACTCTGACATCCTCTTTCAACCTCCAGCTGAGCTCCACCACCCCTACTCACCAATCTGGCCACTGTCTTGACCTCGTCCTCTCCTCTACCTGCTCACCCTCCAATTTCTGCACCTCAGCTCTTCTTCTCTCTGACCATCATCTTATCACCTTCACACTTCATCACCCTCCCCCTCAGTCCCGCCCAACACTAACCACTACTTCCAGGAATCTCCAGGCTGTCGACCCTCCCACCTTATCCTCTAGTATCTCCGATCTCCTCCCTTCCATCTTGTCCTCCGAGTCTGTTGACAAGGCTGTCTCCACTTACAATGCCACTCTCTCCTCTGCTCTGGATGCCCTTGCACCATCCATCTCCTGTCCCACAAGGCGTACAAATCCCCAGCCCTGGCTGACCCCTTTCACCCGATACCTTCGCTCCTGCGCCCGATCGGCTGAACGCCTCTGGAGGAAATCTCACACCCATACTGATTTCATTCACTACAAATTCATGCTATCCTCCTTCCAGTCCTGCCTATTCATCGCCAAACAGGACTATTACACCCAATTGACTAATTCCCTCAGCTCTAACCCTCGTCGTCTCTTCGCCACCCTTAACTCCCTCCTCAAAGTGCCCTCTGCTCCCACCCCCCCTCACTCTCTCCTCAATCACTGGCTGACTACTTCCGCGACAAGGTGCAGAAGATCAACCTTGAATTCACCACCAAACCATCTCCTCCTCTTCACCCTATAGCCCACTCCCTCAACCAACCAATCCATGCCTCCTTCTCCTCTTTTCCTGATATCACCGAAGAGGAAACCACCCATCTCCTTTCCACCTCGAAATGCACCACCTGTTCCTCAGACCCCATCCCCACCAACTTACTTAACACCATCTCTCCTAGTGTCACCCCCCATCTGTCATATCCTCAACCTCTCTCTCTCCACTGCAACTGTCCCTGACACCTTCAAGCACGCTGTAGTCACACCTCTCCTCAAAAAACCATCACTTGACCCTACCTGTCCTTCCAACTACCGCCCCATTTCCCTCCTACCCTTCCTCTCCAAGATACTTGAATGCGCCGTTCACAGCCGTTGCCTTGATTTTCTCTCCTCTCATGCCATCCTCGATCCGCTTCAATCCGGCTTTCGCCCCTACACTCGACAGAAACGGCACTATCTAAAGTCTGCAATGACCTGTTCCTCACCAAATCCAAAGGTCACTACTCCATCCTCATCCTCCTCGACCTATCCGCCGCTTTTGACACTGTCAATCACAATTTACTTCTTGCCACACTGTCCTCATTTGGGTTCCGGGGCTCTGTCCTCTCCTGGTTCTCCTCTTATCTCTCCCACCGTACCTTCAGAGTACATTCTAATGGCTCTTCCTCCACCCCTATCCCGCTCTTTGTTGGAGTTCCTCAAGGATCTGTCCTTGGACCCCTTCTTTTTTCAATCTACACCTCTTCCCTGGGCTCGCTGATCTCATCTCATGGCTTCCAGTATCATCTTTATGCTGATGACACCCAGCTTTATATCTCCACACCAGACATCACTGCGGAAACCCAGGCCAAAGTATCGGCCTGCTTGTCCGACATTGCTGCCTGGATGTCCAACCGCCACCTGATGCTGAACATGGCCAAGACCGAGTTTATTGTCTTCCCACCCAAACCCACTTCTCCTTTCCCTCCACTCTCTATCTCAGTTGACAACACCCTCATCGTCCCCATCTCATCTGCCCGCAACCTCGGAGTCATCTTCGACTCCTCCCTCTCCTTCTCTGCGCATATCCAGCAGACAGCCAAGACCTGTCGCTTCTTCCTCTACAACATTAGCAAAATTCACCCTTTCCTCTCTGAGCACACCACCCAAACTCTCATCCACTCTCTCATTACCTCTCGCCTTGACTACTGTAACCTACTCCTCACTGGCCTCCCACTTTGCCACCTATCCCCCCTTCAGTCCGTTCAGAACTCTGCTGCACGTTTTATCTTCCGCCTGGACCGATATACTCACATCACCCCTCTCCTCAAATCACTTCACTGGCTTCCGATCAGGTACTGCATACAGTTCAAGCTTCTCCTACTAACCTACAAATGCACTCGATCTGCAGCCCCTCCTTACATCTCTACCCTCATCTCCCCTTACGTACCTACCCGTAACTTCCGCTCTCAAGACAAATCCCTCCTTTCAGTACCCTTCTCCACCACCGCCAACTCCAGGCTCCGCCCTTTCTGCCTCGCCTCACCCCATGCTTGGAATAAACTCCCTGAGCCCATACGCCAGGCCCCCTCCCTGCCCACCTTCAAATCCCTACTCAAAGTCCACCTCTTCAATGTCGCCTTTGGCACCTAACCACTTTACCTCTATTCAAGAAATCTAGACTGCCCCAACTTGTCATTTCGTCCGTTAGATTGTAAGCTCCTTTGAGCAGGGACTGTCCTTTTTGTTAAACTGTACAGTGCTGTGTAACCCTAGTAGCGCTCTAGAAATGTCAAGTAGTAGTAGTAGTAGGTAGCACTTCAGAAAATGCTACCCTAGAGGTTCTGGATTTGAGCTTTCTACCTAAGAGCCTAAATTTGGCTCTCAGAACCTCTCTCCCACATTTTCGTATGTCATTGGTACCCACATGTACCAAGACAGCAGGCTCCTCCTCAGCATTATCTAAAATCCTATCTAAGTGATGCGTGAGGTCCGCCACCTTCGTACCACGCAGGCAAGTGACCAGGCGATCCTCACATCCACCAGCCACTCAGCTATCTACATGCCTAATAATCGAATCACCAACTAGAACAGCTGTCTTAACCCTTCCCACATGGGCAGTAGCTCCTGGAGACGGATCCTCGGTGTGAGAGGATATTGCATTCCCTAGTGTACTGGTCCTGTCTACAGGATTACTTCCAGCCTCACCAGGGTGATGCTCTCCTTTTAGAAGGCCTCCCTCCTCCAAGCAAGCACAGGGGCTGCCAGATTGGAGGTGGGACTTCTCTACAATGTCCCTGTAGGCCTCCTTTATGTACCTCTCTGTCTCCCTCAGCTCCTCCAAGTGTGCTACTTTAGCTTCAAGAGAATGGACTTGTTCTCTGAGAGTTAGGAGCTCTTTGCATCAAGTACACACACATATGACATCTCACCAAATGGGAGATAATCATACATGTGACACTCAATGCAGAAGACTGGATAGCACCCCTCTTGCTACTGGACTACTGACTGCATCTTAGTACTATAGGGATATCAGATGAATATAATGATTCTTTTGACTGTTGTAATTTGTAATTTATTTAGGGTTTGCTTCTTAGAAACTAATTAAATGTAATTCAGACTGTAATGAAAATTCCCCTCTTGTTGGCTTAATTAGAATAATTGGTTGAGCTAGGGGTGGGTGGGAATGTGGACTGAACTGGGCCCTTCTGTGCCTTCTTGAGACTATCTGTTAATGCTGTGGCAGAATCTTCAAGTTTTAAAACTATAGGGAAAAGGGTATGGAGCCTAGCTAATAAAGTTTGCTTGCTTTTTTTTGTATTTTAAAATTCTGTCTATCAATGTCCTATAATTCCTCTTTTAAACCCTAATCTTTAAACTGTGGCAGAAACCAAGTTTTAAAACTATGGGGAAATGGATATGAAGACCAGCTAATAAAGTTTGCTTGCTTTGTTTTTTTTGTTTTCTAACTGTGTTTATAAGTATCCTACAATTCCTCTTTTAAGCCCTATCTTTAAGCTGTGGCAGACATTCAAGTTTTAAATTATGGGGAAAATGGTATGGAAACTAGCTAATAAAGTTTGCTTGCTTAAAAAAAAAAATTCTAACTGTATTTATCAATATCCAACAATTCTTTTTTAAAACCTTAATCTTTAAGCTGTGACAGAAACTTCAAGTTTCAAAACTATGGGGAAAAGGGTATGGAGACTAGCTAATAAAGTTTGCTTGCTTTTTTTTTTATTTTAAAATTCTGTGTTTATCAATATCCTTCAATTCCTCTTTTAAACCCTAATCTTTAAGTTCCCAAGCTTTGAATAAAATAATGTCACTTACCCACAGAGATGTCCTGTTCTCTCAGAACTTCTCAGAAAGAGATGAGTTTTATTTTTAATACATGGTTTGTATTTTGGATGTGAAGTGTGTTTCAGTGTGTATTTTAGAAATGTTTTTGTGTCATTGAATATTTGTTATGCTATTTTGAAAAATTTGAATAAAGTATTGTTATAATGATTTAACAGAGAATCATCAAAATTTAAGATAGTCATAATGAATATGTATGAGACAGATTTGTATGCAAATTTCTTTCATGCATTTTCATTAGAAATATCCTGAAAACCTGACTGGCTAGTGGTCCTCCAGGCCAGGTTTGATAACCACTGCTCTAGAGCATCACTACACATTGTGACAGGCATCCCACAATCGCCCTACTTCTTTCCGATTCCGCAGACGGGATGTTCCAATCCACGTCAGACAAATTGAAATCTCCCAACAATAGCACCTCCCCTTTCATACCAATCTTTTGAATATCTTCTATCAGATCCTTGTCTAACTTCTCTGGGAGGTGGTGATGAAAACGGTAACGGAATTCAAAAATGCGTGGGATATACATAAAGGAATCCTGTTCAGAAGGAACGGACCAGAAGCTTAGCGGAGATTGGGTGGCAGCATTGGTGGTTGGGAGGCGGGGCTAGTACTGGCAGACTTCTACGGTCTGTGCCCTGAAAATGGTAGATACAAATCAAGCAAACAAAAAAGCAAACACTGGGCCTTCAGGATTGAAAAAAATGTAGTCCTTTAATATAACAAAGGACTACATTTTTCTCAATCCTGAAGGCCCAGTGTTTGCTTTTTTGTTTGCCTGGTTGTATTTGTATGCTGTTTTCCCTCTCTTCTGTGACTAGATACAAATCAAGGTCATGTATACATATAAAGTAGCGCATATGAGCTTATCTTGTTGGGCAGACTGGATGGACCGTACAGGTCTTTTTCTGCCGTCACCTACTATGTTACTATGTTTGAGCAGGAGGTCTGTAGATAATCCCCGTGTGGATACGGGCTCCATCTTCTCTTTCCAGGACGATCCATAAAGCTTCTTCCGTTCCCCAGGTTCCCCGCATTTCAGCCGCTCTGATATTGTCTCTCACATACAGAGCCACTCCTCCACCTCTTCGGCCCTCTCTATCCTTCCTAAAACGATTATAGCCCGCTACGGTCACATCCCATTCATGGGAATTGTTGAACTACGTCTCCGTAATAGCAACAATATCCAAGCTTTCTTCAAACATCACTTCCCTTCCATCCATTCACTGTGGCCGTATGTGCATCTCCCATCTCCCTCTGCAACACCCCTGTGAGTTCACCGTGGTGCACCAGGGTGCTGCGGTGCACAATTTGGGAAATGCTGGTATGATGCCTTTGTATTGCTCCATGGTGTGACTGCACCTCAAATACTGTGTGCAATTCTGGTCACCATATCTCAAAAAAATAGCGGAATTAGAAAAGTTAGAGAGAAGGGTGATGATAATGATAAAGGGGATGGGGCGAATTTCTTATGAGGAAAGCATAAAGAGGCTAGGGCTCTTTAGCTTGGAGAAGAGAGAGAGGAAGGAAGATATGATAGGTGTATAAAATCATGAATGGAGTGGAATGGGTAGATGTGAATCACTTGTTTACTCTTTCCAAAAATACAAGGACTAGGGGGGCAAGCAATGAAGCTACTTAGTAGTAAATTTAATACAAATCAGAGAAAATATTTTTTACTCAATGTGTAATTAACCTCTGGAATGTGGTAGTAGCAGTTGGCTTAGCAGGGATTTAAAAAGGCTTGGACAAGTTCCTAAAAGAAAAGTTCATAAACCATTATTAAGATGGATTTGGGAAAATCCATTACTTATTCCTGGGATAAGTAGCATACATCTGTTTTACTCTTCTGGATCTTGCCAGGTTCTTGTGTGACCTGGATCGGCCACTGTTGAAAACAGAACACTGGGCTTGATCGATCTTTGGTCTGTCCCAGTTTGGTGATGCTTACATACAAGCAAGAAGAGAATTCATTCTAATGTAGAAGATTGATAATGATTTTCCACACCATATGTACACTCTATGCTTCCTCTATAAACTTCCTGTCAACCACAGCAAATAATTCCCTCCATGCAAGACATAATTTCTCTCTTCCCTCCTGGAACTGTACCATCCTCATTCTTTCTCTATGCCATACCTTCTTCTCTCCCCACTTCCTCTTTCTTTCAAATCTTAAGAGAAAAAAAAACTCTGCCATCCTAACCAAAATAACGTCTGTGTTTGCTTTAAATAAAAACAGATCATCCATGATCAAAATGCACATTTTGTTTCTTTAATTATGGTCTAATAAGTTGTCTGCGCCTTGAATTCCTTCTTTCTCTCCACTGTTTTCAAGGCACACTAACATCTCTTTTTTTTCCTTACCTCCCTTTTCAAAGTTCCTGGCATCCTCCATATCCCCTGGGGCTGGCTTCTTAGCCACCATCGGTATCATCTGCACAGATTGCAGGGCTATACCATCTATCACCTCATGCATCTTCCAACTCCATAAATCTGTCAACTTTGCTATCCCACTGGCATTGGTTTCAAGCACTTTAAGAACATCTCTGTATCATGATGTTGCTTAAAACAGTCCATCTTAAATTGTCAGGCATCCTGTGGTTGTCCCTTTCCCCCCACAGATCATACTGAATCTATCTGGTCAATGGGCCTCCCTTGAAGTAATTTCTACTACTACTACTTAACATTTCTAAAGCGCTATCAGGGTTACGCAGCGCTGTACAATTTAACACAGAGGACAGTTCCTGCTCAAAGGAGCTTACAATCTAAAGGACAAAAAGTGCAGTCAATCAAATTGGGGCAGTCTAGATTTCCTGAATAGAAGTATAATGGTTAGGTGCCGAAGGCGACACTGAAGAGGTGGGCTTTGAGCAAGGATTTGAAGATGGGCAGGGAGGGGGCTTGGCGTATGGGCTCAGGGAGTTTATTCCAAGCATAGGGTGAGGCGAGGCAGAAAGGGCGGAGCCTGGAGTTGGCAGTGGTGGAGAAGGGTACTGAGAGGAGGGATTTGTCCTATGAACAGAGGTTACGGGTAGGAGCATAAGGGGAGATGAGGGTAGAGAGGTAATGAGGGGCTGCAGATTGAGTGCATTTGTAGGTAAGTAGGAGAAGCTTGAACTGTATGCGGTACCTGATCTTTAGCCTGTCTAGTTACTTGAGCAATAAATTGGTTAAAAAAAGCAAATGTAATGTGTGCCCAGCCTCATGTGTTGGCTTATCCACCATTTGCAATAACCCACAGTTCTTTCTCATTTCTAGGACTATGGCTGCATTAGCATGACCTTTCCAGCCCCCTGGCATCTTAAAATGCCCTAGAACCACCAGATCTTTGAGTGCTAATATAATGTCTGCCATTATCTGCAACAAATTATCTAAAGTTCCCTTGAGACCATCAGGAGCCCAATACATTGCATTGCCTACTTTAACCAGTACATATTCCACGGCACGGAGGAGAAACCTGGATATAGACAGAGCTTCCTTATATAATAGAAACACACTTCTTCCTGTTTTATGCTTGTGCTACAGCTAAACCCCCTGAAATCCCTCTAGACACAGTTCATTTAAAATCAGCTGATCATTGTTTCCTAGCCATGATTCTGGGATTATCAGGAGATCTAATTTAATATTCCTAAGACCTACATTATAATCTTACAAGACAGAAAATGGCAGAGGCAGTGGGTCCTCACAAAAACCAAGAATCAACAAGAATAGCAGGACCATAGACAGCAAGAAAGTATATAATAATAGAAAGGTTAAGGTAGCTTATGGAAATAATCATGGAAAAATTAACCCCCCTTTTTATTGCCAGTGCAGTAATGCTGACCCAGCCCATTCAAAGTGAATGGCCGGTGTCTGTAATGCTACGTGGCTTTGTAAAAGGTGGTGGTGGTGGTGGTGGTGGTGGGATAAAATTGTTAAATAAGAGTTTAATATAGACATATAAATACACAATTCAAATGAAAAACAGCATATCTATACAATAAAAGTCTGAAATGTGTGAACTCATGCCATTTTTCTATACAGTGTTCAAAAAGTAAAAAGTCTAGGGGACACTCAAGGAAGTTATATGGAAATACTTTTAAAACAAATAGGAGGAAACATTTTTTTCACTCAATGAATAGTTAAGCTCTGGAACTCTTTTCCAGAAAATGTAGTAACAGTGGTTAGCGTATTTGGGTTTAAAAAAGGTTTGGACAAATTCCTGGAGGAAAAGTCTATACTCTGGTATTGAGACAGACATGGGGAAGCTACTGCTTGCCCTGGGATTGGTAGCATGGAATGTTGCCACTATTTGGGTTTCTGCCAGGTACTTGTGACCTGGCTTGGGCCACTGTTCTTAAATGGCTTTTTAAAATGCCTTTTTATACCACTCCTGCGTTCCATTACCCTAACCTTTTAACTTTCTTTTGGTTTTCCCTGCATAAAGCATTTTACAAGACATATTGCAAAATACACATTTTCTGTGCTGCAGTTAGAAAAACCTTTCAGATCATATTTGGATAGTGTCCTGGGATGTACAAATGTCCTTATTTTCAAAGAAACCTCACAGATGGAATAATTGCCACATGTGTAATGTTCTATAACGGTTCTGCTTTATCTATCTTTCAGCTCTGGTAGAACAGATGGTACCAAAGTATCTCTGAGACTGCTTCCTTACAGTGATTTCTTTTGTGGAACAGCAGTTGAGTCCTTGTATGATGTGAAAATATTTTTTCATTATATTATCTTTGGTCAAATAAACAAACATAAATGGACACATTATTCTACCATTTTCTCTCTTATTTCTTTGTAGTAAAATATATCTGACAGTTTTGCCCTCTTATATCCTTTTTGTAAATATATTCTTTTGGGTAACCACATTCTATAAAAGTTTTTTTGGAAACTGTAGCATTAAAACCAAATAAATTATCTGTTAAAACCACAGTGGTTGATTGTACAATAAATTGAGTTCTGCGGTTTTCCTACTTTTTCTAAGTGGTCTGAAAATTATATGAATAGCTTCTACCTGTGGTATACTTGTATGTACAGAATTTCCCCAAAATTCTATGTATAGTGCCTTAAGTTGTGCATGCTAATTTGGTCGCATGGCTAAATTACGCACACAACTTAAGCCAATCAGCGCTAACTGGTACTAACAATTAGTGGCACAAATTGGCTTTCCATTGCGTCCCCAGATCAATCCAGAGACTTGTGGGTTATGTCCCTCAACCAGCAGGTGGAGATAGAGAGAACTCCGAAGTTCGCCACAAGTGGGCATGTGCAGCCAGCTTAACTTCAGTATAATAGTATTCTCTCTATCTAGCAGGTGGAGGGACATACTGTGCAGCTCTGCTGTTAACTGGCTCCTATCCCGTTCCCTCAGGTGCTGTTGAGCCTTTAGTGGGGTTGAGGTGTGTGAAGCACTTTTGGGGATACACACCTGGTGGTGCCAGGTCCCTATCTTTCTCCCCCCGTCAGCCTCCCCAGCTTCTCTTCGGGGACATTTGTTTAGATCTGCCTGTGTTGTCTCTCCTGCTTCTTCTAAGGTGAAAAAAAAAAGAAGGCAACAGTGGGTGTGCTGAGTTGCTACAGATCCTCCTCCTCTCAGGTTATTCAGAGGTATGCTGGGCTGGGACTGCGTGGTAGCGGGGGGGGGGGGGGGGGGGGGAGGCTTGGCAGACAGTCGCGGGAGCGATGTCAGTCCCATCAGAGACGGTGAAGCGCTCCTCACGCTGTGGTGCTCATAGGGCAGCGTCTGGGTCGTGTGAAAGATGTGCAGGGATTTCAGGCAAGTAGTGGATCGACCCGTCGGAGCGCGCTATGGTGGGGTGAAGCATCGGAATCGGCCAAGTCCTAGGATGCGGGAAAGCCATTCCTGCCCGTGGCGCGCGCCTCAGCCAGCGCCATTTTTTCTCCCACTCCGCAGCCGCATGGTACTGCAGCAGTGGGAACGCAGCTTTCTTTGGCTGCAAGCACTTCAGAAGTAGGAGGATCTGGCTCTTCCCTGCTGGGGGCTGCAGGCACAGTGGCCTTCACCCCAGAGTTTGTGCTTCTTATGCACAAAGCTTTTTTATTGAAGGCAGCTGGGGGAAGCTCAGCGGACGCCATTTTGGAGAGCCAGCATGGCCCTCGACCTGACCTGCCTCAGGGCTTGCCTAAAAGACCTCGTTTGGAGTTTTTAGGACCGGGGGACGAGTTGTCTGGCCAGTCTGATTTCGATGAGGCTCATTTTTCAGGGGACTCCCTGCAGGACACTCTTGAGGAAGGGGAGCTGCCGTCGGGAGATGGGGATGACCCTACCGCAGCAAGGCTGTTCCGTAAGGAAGAGCTCCCTTCCCTGATTGTGCGGGCGTTGGAAGTTTTAAATATTTCAGGCCCTGAGTCCGCGCCTCCAGCAGGGGTTGCACCCTCCATCATGTCGGGGACCAGGACCCCTTCTAAGGCCTTTCATATTCATGAGGCTATGCAGGTCCTCATTAAAGCACAGTGGGATTCTCCAGAAGCCAGCTTTAGAGTGGGGCAAGCCATGGCCAAGCTCTGTCCGTTGCGAAAGGAAGATTTAGAGTCCATTCATTTACTGGCGGTGGATTCTTTAATTACGACGGTGACAAAGAAGATCACCTTGCCGGTGGAGGGCGGCACAGCTCTAAGGGACCCTCAGGACTGAAAGCTTGAGGCTTCTGTGAAGGCGTCCTTTGAGGTAGCCGCGTTGAGCTTGCAGGCCTCGGTCTGCGGATCGTACGCTGCGAGGGCTTCTCTTTCCTGGGTTCAAAAGGAGTCTTTACCAGATGACCTTATTGAACGCTTACCGGTGTTAAGAGTCAGGTCTGGCTTATCTTGCGGATGTCCTCTATGATATTCTTAGAGCTTCGGCAAAGGGGATCTCCTTGGCAGTGACAGCCCGTTGATGGATTTGGCTGAAACACTGGGCAGCAGATGTAGCCTTTAAGTCCTGCTTGGCATGCTTGCCTTTTCGGGGGAGGCTTCTGTTTGGTGAGGAGCTCGCTCAGATAGTGAAGGAGCTTGGAAATTCTAAGGGTCAGTGCCTGCCGGAGGACAGAAGTAAGTCACAATCGAAATCTACCCGCCCCCGTTTTTTGGAGGCCAGGCGTTATAGGCCTGGGTGGTCAAGTGGTTTTCAGAAGCCCTGTTTTCAACAGAAGCAGCAGCCCTTTTGGTCTGACCGCCGAGCAGTCTCCTTGGCTCCCCGAGGTCAGCAGGGCAACAGAGGGGCCCAATGATGGGGCTGTGGCCCATTCCCTTCCTTCAATAGGGGGAGGGCTGTCTCAGTTTTGGGAGGAGTGGGCCAGGGTGACTTCGGACGAACGGGTCTTGGAAATTATTTGGGACAGCTACAAGCTCGAGTTCGCTCGACCATTGGTAGACTGTTTTCTGGAGTCTCCTTGCAAGTCCACCGTAAAGCGAGCAGAGGTTCTGGAAACTTTGTCCGAGCTGCTGCGCTTGGAGGCAGTCATTCTAGTTCCTTCTGCCGAAGTCGGCCAGGGTCGTTACACTATTTACTTTGTGGTGCCAAAGAAAGGCGGCTCTTTCCCCCAGTTCTAGATCTCAAGGCGGTCAACAGAGCGCTAAGAGTATGGCATTTCCGAATGGAAACTGCATTCCTTCTTAGCAGCGGTGCAGCCGGGGGAGTTCCTGTCAGCTCTCGATCTAAAAGAGGTCTACTTCCACATTCCCATTTGGCTACCTCATCAACGCTTTCTGTGTTTTGCAGTGTTGGGACAGCATTACCAGTTCCGGACCATGCCCTTTGGGCTGGCCATGGCGCCTCGCACATTTTCCAAGGTGATGGTGGTAGTTGCGGCTTACCTGCATGCCAGGGGGGTGCAAGTGCACCCGTATCTCGACGACTGGCTTATACGTGCTCCACCTCAGGCAGAATGTGCCCGAGCTACGGAGACGGTAATGGGTCTTCTGCGTTCGTCAGGGTGGGTGGCCAACCTTCAGAAGTGTCATCTGGTGCCGACCCAGACTCTGGAGTACCTGTGAGTTCTTTTCGATACCCGCCAGGGCAGAGTTTTTCTTCCAGAACCACGCTGGACGAAGCTTCACCGACAGCTTTCCTCCCTTCTTCAGGTTTCAGCCCCAAAGGCCTGGGACTATGTACAGGTACTGGGACTATGTACAGCGACTTTGATGTGGTTCCATGGGCCAGAGGTCATATGCGGCTGTTACAGTGGTCCCTACTCAGCCGTTGGTCTCCGTTGTCCGAGGATTATGCGATTCGGCTTCCTTGGATGGCACGGGCTCGCTTCGCCATGCACTGTTGGCTCCTGCCGGAGAATCTTCAACGTGGCATGCCTCTCACCACTCCGGAGTGGCTGGTAGTGACGACAGATACCAGCCTGTCGGGCTGGGGGGCTCACTGTCTCGGCAGGACGGCACAGGGCGTCTGGACTCTGATGGAGTCATGGTTGCCAATCAATCTCTTGGAGTTGCGGGTGATTCACCTAGCACTTCAAGCCTTCGAGACATTAGTTTGGAACCAGTCGGTTCGAGTTCTGTGTGACAATGCGATAGCAGTAGCATATGTCAACCGGCAGGGGAGAACCAGGAGTGCTCCGTTGACGGCGGAAGCCTCTTCTCTCTGCCTTTGGGCGGAGAAACATCTCTTGCTCTTGTCAGCAGCTCACATCGTGGTGATGCAGGAATTACCACTATTGTTAGCAGAATCTGTGGTACTTCAGGAGTCAAACACCACACACCAGAATGAGAGAGAAGTCTTCTTTATTTTCCAGCAAACAAAGTAGGACATCAGCACTAGACCTCTCCTTCTCTTGACTCTGTGTCTTGTGTCTCTGTGTCTTAGCTCTTTCTCGTCTCTCTGTGTCTTGGCTCTCCTGTCTCGGCTCCTTCTCGTCTAACGTAAGCTGCTTCTGTTCTCATTTATATATGGTCCTAAACCCCTCTAGCCCCCCTTTCTCACCAGATGGTAAGGAATAGATTGATTACCCTGTCTTGAACTAATTATCTCTACACATTTACTCAAAATATCAGTTACATAGGTTTCAGATATTTCCTAAACTGACCTACGACCTGGGGCCTCTCAAACTAGACAATGTGGCACCTATCTCCTGCATTTTATTATTATTAAATTCTCAGATTCCCAGCTAACTTCATAACTTAAAATACTAACTGGACTCTGGCATTCATTAAGGGGCCAAGGGGCCAGTCCTACACTTAGCTATAATCCATCAAGGAAAAGAGTTGACTTTTCCTGACCTCTTTCACCTTTAGCTTCATAGGACTGTGGATAATTCAAACCAGATGACCTCTTAAACTGTAGGAAATCTCACTTGAAAAGTCAAAGATGTAACACTGAATTGAAAAGGTATCTTACAGGAAGAAATAGAACTTATTAATTAAACAGAATAAAACATATTTTAAAATAAGCAGAAATCAGAATTCCTTATAAGACAGAATCTAAATTATCACCTATTTCCTTCTCTCTAAACAGCATTCAGCCTAATCTTTTAAAACTGCCTGCTTGCTGATCCCCTTGAGACTGTCCAGTATGCCTTGCTAGCCTTAACAATCCATCACTCAAAAAGGGACAAAGAAAGTTTTATTTCTCACTGACCTTTCTAACCTCTAGTCTAGCAAAAGCTAGACATTTGAGTAATTAAACCAGATGGCATTCTACCACTTTACAGGACTGAACCAAAGTTAAACAGAATTAGCAAATTAATATGATTTCTCTGTCCAGGCTGCCTCATTCCCCCCTTTGAGACTTAAATCAACTTATACAGATATAAGTATCAAAACTCAAACTCTGGGGACTATAGTGATCCCAACTCCATACCTCCTCCTGGGGCATAACGTAACATTCCAACAGTCTGTGCTAGTCACAGATTACTCTAATATAATGTTCTCAGTCTTTGAGTTCTTATACCAGTTGGGATAGAACCTCAACTGACAAGGATCAAGCTCTCAAATTCCAGGAAAGCCAGAATCAGGGCAAGAAGGAGTCTCAGTATGAAGCCGAATTCCAGCAGCTCCTGCGGTATGCAGTTGACCCTTCTTTTCAGCTAGTAGATTCTCTGGTTCGGGTCAAGCGCAGCTTCAATGGCTCCGCGGGATCACTTTCTGCTCTCCATTGTTTAGGCTCCGTCTGATCCGTGCTGGGCTCCGTCTGATCAGCAGACTTGATTCGAGACCAATGGACCCATGGAGTTATCCCTGCGACCTTCACAGCTGTAGGGGTAGAAAGCAAAACAGTAAAATTCTTTGCTTCGGTCTTCACCGAGGAGGATTTGGGGGGGGACACCGGTGCCGGAAAGAATATTTGAAGCGGGGGAGTCGGAGAAACTAAACAAATTCTCTGTAACTTTGGAGGATGTAATGGGTCAGTTCAGCAAGCTGAAGAGTAGTAAATCACCGGGACCTGATGGTATTCATCCCAGAGTATTAATAGAACTAAAAAATGAACTTGCGGAGCTACTGTTAGAAATATGCAATCTGTCCCTAAAATCGAGTGTAGTACCGGAAGACTGGAGGGTAGCCAATGTTACTCCGATTTTTAAGAAGGGTTCCAGAGGAGATCCGGGAAATTATAGACCGGTGAGTCTGACGTCGGTGCCGGGCAAGATGGTGGAGGCTATTATTAAGAATAAAATTGCAGAGCATATACAAAAACATGGACTGATGAGACAAAGTCAGCACGGATTTAGTGAAGGGAAGTCTTGCCTCACCAATCTAATGCATTTTTTTGAGGGGGTAAGCAAACATGTGGACAATGGGGAGCCGGTTGATATTGTATATCTGGATTTTCAGAAGGCGTTTGACAAAGTGCCGCACGAAAGACTCCTGAAGAAATTGCAGAGTCATGGAATCGGAGGTAGGGTATTATTATGGATTAAGAACTGGTTGAAATATAGGAAGCAGAGAGTAGGATTGCGTGGCCAGTATTCTCAGTGGAGGAGGGTAGTTAGTGGGGTCCCGCAGGGGTCTGTGCTGGGTCCGTTGCTTTTTAATGTATTTATAAATGACCTAGAGATGGGAATAACTAGTGAGGTAACTAAATTCGCCGATGACACAAAATTATTCAGGGTCGTCAAGTCGCAGGAGGAATGTGAACGATTACAGGAGGACCTTGCGAGACTGGGAGAATGGGCGTGCAAGTGGCAGATGAAGTTCAATGTTGACAAGTGCAAAGTGATGCATGTGGGTAAGAGGAACCCGAATTATAGCTACGTCTTGCAAGGTTCCGCGTTAGGAGTTACGGATCAAGAAAGGGATCTGGGTGTCGTCGTCGATGATACGCTGAAACCTTCTGCTCAGTGTGCTGCTGCGGCTAGGAAAGCGAATAGAATGTTGGGTGTTATTAGGAAGGGTATGGAGTCCAGGTGTGCGGATGTTATAATGCCGTTGTATCGCTCCATGGTGCGACCGCACCTGGAGTATTGTGTTCAGTACTGGTCTCCGTATCTCAAAAAAGATATAGTAGAATTGGAAAAGGTACAGCGAAGGGCGACGAAAATGATAGTGGGGATGGGACGACTTTCCTACGAAGAGAGGCTGAGAAGGCTAGGGCTTTTCAGCTTGGAGAAGAGACGGCTGAGGGGAGATATGATAGAAGTGTATAAAATAATGAGTGGAATGGATCGGGTGGATGTGAAGCGACTGTTCACGCTATCCAAAAATACTAGGACTAGAGGGCATGAGTTGAAGCTACAGTGTGGTAAATTTAAAACGAATCGGAGAAAATTTTTCTTCACCCAACGTGTAATTAGACTCTGGAATTCGTTGCCGGAGAACGTGGTACGGGCGGTTAGCTTGACGGAGTTTAAAAAGGGGTTAGATAGATTCCTAAAGGACAAGTCCATAGACCGCTATTAAATGGACTTGGAAAAATTCCGCATTTTTAGGTATAACTTGTCTGGAATGTTTTTACGTTTGGGGAGCGTGCCAGGTGCCCTTGACCTGGATTGGCCACTGTCGGTGACAGGATGCTGGGCTAGATGGACCTTTGGTCTTTCCCAGTATGGCACTACTTATGTACTTATGTACTTATGTCCTTTCCACCGGGGCCCCAAGGGCTGGAGCCTCCAGTCTTTCACCCAAACTCTATCCCCTGGCAGGAAGGAATGTACCTGAGTCTGAAAGGGGATAGGGTTTATTTCTCTCACATAAGACTGAAGCTCAGAAATTATCCGGGCCAAGAGGGCTACCTGCTCCTGCACCTGGGCAGACCCTAAAGTCCCTATGTCTCCCTTAATTCCCTGCAAAATGGCTGGGGGCTTCCCCTACACAATTTCAAAGGGAGAGAGGGCCGTTCCTTTAGTTGGGGTGCATCGGAGGCGGAAGAGGGCTAGTGGCAGTGCCTGTGGCCATTTCAGCTAGGCTATTTTTCAAGGTTCTGTTTGCCCGCTCAACCTGCCCTGAACTCTGGGGACGGTAAGCACAATGCAATTTCCAGGTAATGCGCGGGACAGGGCCTGAAGTGTGGCTTCAACAAAGGCGGGACCATTATCTGAGCCTATGGCAAGGGGCAGTCCATACCTGGGGATGACATCCCTAAGGAGGGCTCGAGCTACTTCTGTGGCTTTCTCAGTGACTGTAGGGTATGCTTCCACCCACCCAGAGAAAGTGCAGACCATGACCAAGAGGTATCGGAGCCTACCGCTCCTGGGCATTTCTGTGAAGTCTATAACTAGGGACTCAAAGGGTGTTAGTCCTCTGGACTGAACTCCTGGTGGAATACGGGGTCCCTGACGAGCATTATTCTGGGCACAGAGAGTACATCGGGCAGAGGCAGTGGCAACCAGACTATCCAATGCTTCCAGGACCACTACTCGACTGAGTAGGCGAGCTAGTGCTGTTTTCCCTAAGTGTGACAGGTCATGAGCCTGAGACACTACAGGCCAAGCTAGGTGGCGTGGCACCAGAACTCTGGTATCAGGGAGATGTAACCAGCCATCAGGTCTCCTTACTGCCCCTTCTTCTTGAGCCCATTTCTCTTCCGTTTGGGTGTACATAGGCGTCCATTCTTGCAGTCGAATTTGGAACAGGGGGGTCACAGTACCTGCTGGGGGTCCTCGAGCAGCTTCCTTGGCCTCCCGATCAGCATGGCGGTTCCCTCGGGCCACTGGAGTATCTGTCCTTTGGTGTCCCCAGCAGTGAATGACAGCTACCTTTTTAGGGGCCCAAACGGCCTCTAGCAACTGAAGTATTTCAGGTCCATACTTAACAGGTTGGCCTGCGGCATTTATGAGTCCCTTTTCCTTATACAAAGCTCCATGAGCGTGTAGAGTTGTGAAGGCATACTTGGAATCAGTATAAATGTTGGTCACCAGTCCTGCTGCTAGCTCCAGAGTTCGTATGAGGGCCACAAGTTCTGCTTTCTGGGCTGAAGTTCCTTGGGGCAGGGCCCTTGCTTCTATCACCTTGTCCTCTGTCACCACAGCATAGCCTGCCAATCGCTTGGAGTTCTCCAAGTAACTGCTTCCATCTGTGAAATAAATTACATCTGGGTCCCTCCAAGGAACATCTTTGAGATCTGGTCGACTGGAGTACACTTCATCCATGGTCTGGATACAGTCATGATCCGGTGGTCCCTCAGATGCTGGTAAAAGAGTGGCGGGATTGAATGTAGCCACTGTTTCCAGGTGTATCCATGGATTCTCACACAAGCTGGCTTGGTACTTAACCATGCGGCTATTTGTAAACCAGTGGTTGCCCTTGTACTCCATGAGGGTGAGAACTGCGTGGGGGACTTTGACAACCAGTTCTTGCCCCAAGGTCAACTTGTCAGCTTCCTGGACCAGTAAGGCTGTTGCTGCAATGGCCCTCAGGCAGGCTGGCCATCCTTTAGCCACTCCATCCAGCTGTTTAGACAGGTATGCAACAGGCCTCTGCCAGGATCCCATCATCTGGGTCAGCACACCCAGAGCAACCCCCTGTCGCTCGTGGACATACAGTGAGAAAGGTTTCTCCACATCAGGAAGGCCTAACGCAGGGGCTTGGAGTAGGGCTTTCTTTATAGCGATGAAGGATTGTTGAGCAGTAAGGTCCCCATTCAAATGGTTCCTTTTCACCCCCCTTTGTGGCCTGGTAAAGGGGTTTCGCCATCAGTGCAAAATTTGGAATCCAAATTCTGCAGAATCCGGCTGCTCCCAGAAATTCCCTAACTTCCCTTCTGGACTTGGGTTGGGGAATTGCAGCAACCGCTTGCTTCCTACTGACATCCAGTCTCTGACTTCCCTGGGAAATGCAGAAGCCTAGATACTTCACTTCTGACTGACAGAGTTGGGCCTTCGAGCGTGAGACCTTATAGCCCGCATCCAAGAGTAACTCCAGCAATTCTCTGGTAGCCTCGAAACACTCTTCCTGGGTCACTGCTGCAATCAGGAGGTCATCTACATACTGGAGTAAAACTCGCCTGGAAGGCTCAGATTTAAAAGTCTTAAGGTCTTGTCCTAGGGCAGTCCCAAAAATGGTGGGGGAGTTCTTGAACCCCTGTGGCAGGCGGGTCCATGTATACTGAAGCTTCCGTCCTGTTACTGGGTTTTCCCATTGAAAGGCGAAAAGCAGTTGACTGGCGGGGGCCACCCGAATACAAAAGAAGGCATCTTTTAGGTCCAGTGTTGTGAAATGGGTAGCTCCAGAAGGTATCAATCCAAGCAGGACATATGGATTAGGCACTACAGGGTGTAATGAAATAGTGGATTTGTTGACCACTCGTAAGTCTTGGACTGGCCAGTAGTCCTCAGTCCCTGGCTTCTGGACTGGCAACAGTGGCGTATTCCATGGAGACTGGCAAGGTCAAATAATTCCATGGGATAACAGACGATTCAGATGTGCTTGAATCCCTTCCAGAGCCTTTCGGGGAATTGGGTATTGGCGAAGACGGATTGGCCGGGCACTTGGAAGTAAGTCTACATGAACAGGAGGAATATTTCGGGCCAACCCTGGGGGATTATCTTCTGCCCATACCCCATTGACCTGGAAGCTGTCGGCCAGGGGTAGGTCAACTTGGCCATGCGACTGATGCAGCCGCCATTCTTCTTCAAGGGGGCAGCAGAAACTCAATATGCCCTTAGGGCTAGATGTCGGGGGCCCAAAGGAGACCGAAGTCTGGCCATCAGAGTCAAAGGAAATTTGGGCCCTAAGCTTGGACAGCAGGTCCCGGCCTAACAAAGGGATTGGACAGTCTGGCATATACAGGAATTCATGAGTGACTGTGTGTGAACCTAATTGGCATCTAAGGGTCGTCAGGAAGGGCCTCCGGTTCTGCACCCCCGTGGCTCCCACCACTCGGACAGTTTTTCCAGGCACAGGCGCTAATCGCTCCGTCACAACAGAGTGTTCAGCTCCTGTATCAATCATGAATGGAATTGAGTGGCTCCCTATGGTTAGCTTGACCATGGGTTCCTGGGAGCCCAGTTTGTAGGAACCTGGTCTGTCCTATTCATCCCATTCTGCCATCTCGGCTATCCCAATGATGTCAGATTCAGAAGGCTCATACCTTCCCTCTCGAACTCGGCCTCGGCTTCCTCGATCTCCTGGTCCCCTTCTCAGTCCCTGGTGCTTCTGGGGGCATTCATCTTTCCAGTGCCCTCTTTCCTTGCAGTAGGCGCACTGGTCCCTCTCCAATCGTGGTCTGGGATTCTCCCCTCATGGCCGGTATTGATTGAAGGAATCTCGAGGCCGGGCTGGCGGTCCGGGGTCCCACTTCGGCTTCCCATTAGCTGGAGGTCGACCTCGGTTAAGGGTGGAATTAGTAATGGCTGCCGCCAAAAGGTCGGCCTTCTTCTGCATCTTTCGGTCAGCCTCTCGGCGCATCTCCTGATCCCTATTAACGAAAACCTTTGTTGCAATCTCAATTAGCTGGGTGGTATTCATCCCTGCGAATCCCTCCTGACGCTGCAGCTTCTTCCGGATATCTGGCATACTCTGGGCCACCAATGCACTATTCACCATTCTCTGGTTTTCTAGTGCCTCAGGGTCAAATGGGGTGTATGTTCTGTAGGCTTCAATTAGTCGCTCTAAAAAGGCCCCAGGGGATTCAGTTGCCCCTTGGAGAATTTCAGAGACCTTTGCCAGATTAATGGGCCTCTTTACGCCTTTCTTCATACCTTCCAGCAAGTCCCGGCAATAGCCAGACAACAGTTCATAGTGCTGCCCGTTATTTGAATCCCAAGCTGGAGCTGCGCGAGGGAACCGAGCTTTAACCCATTCCTCTGAGTCCTGTGTCCCCTTGGGGACACGTGCTCGCGTGATGGCCTCAGCATTTTGTAAAATCTTCCGCCTCTCCTCAGTTGTGAAGAGGGTCAGGAGGAGCTGTTGACAATCAGTCCAAGTTGGATTATGGGTGGCCATAATACTAGCCACTAGGTCCACCACTGCCTGAGGCTTTTCAGTATAAGAGGGGTAATGCGTCTTCCAATTCAGGAGATCGGTGGTTGTGAAGGGTACATACTGGTAGGCCTGTGCCTGTATAACCTGATCCTGATTATTAGGATCAGGTCGAGTGGTGGTTACCTGACGGAGGGGCAGAGCTCTCGAGGAGGTGGGAATGCAACCTGAGGTAGAGCGAGGAGCTAACCCCTTATCATGCTCAAAGGTGATTGCAGCGGGTCTAACCCCTTCAGGGGAGGTGTGTTGAACCCCTGAGGGATGGGGAGGGGTACTCATAGGCTGAGAGGTGATCACAGGTGATTCAGTCCATTGAAAGGGATGCTGGGCCCCTGATGAGTGGGGAGGGGTACTATAGGGAAAGGCTGGGCTGTCTGGAGTTGAGGAGTCAGGGAGTGGGGCCCAAAGCGGGTCATGGGAGGTTAGCAGGGAAGGATGTGGCAGAGAAGGGTAGATGCTGGCTGAAAAGTCCAACCTAGGATGTGGCGGGGTTTGCACAGAAGGGGAGGAACTATCCGGAGAAGCCTGTGCTGGAGAGGCTTGGGCTAGACGCCGTGGATCTCTGGGGGTGGAGCGGAACCCCAACAATGGGCCATAAGGTGGTGGCTCAAGATCTGAGGGGTCATCAGAGAATATGGGTTTCTCGGACAGGGTAGGGGCGGAAGCCACCGATTGGGTGGTAGGCTTCCTGGGACTCTTTCCCTCCTCCAGTTTAGATTTTCTAATAATCTTTCTTTGAACGCGGCCCAGCATGAACTTTACCGGGGATCCCATATAGGTTTTTAACCAAGAGGGAGGGTCAGTGACAAGGCTGTCCCAGGAATCTATATAGGGGAGCTGTTCAAGATATCCTGGTTCTCCTACAACTATGCTGTAGACCTTCCGGATTACTTCAATATCTAAGCTGCCACCAGGGGGCCACCCCACTCCCATAGATGGCCACTCAACTTCACACAAAGTTCTTAGAGTACTTAAACTTAAAGTCTGTCCATAATCATTAACTAAAAATCCTTTCTTAAAATTCTTAAGCATACAATCTAGGGGAGTACCAGTTTGACTAGACGATGTCCCCCCCATAATGCTTACAGTTACAACACACAGAAAGGAAGGGAAATTTTTTTTGGAAGTGTGGTAAGGGGTCCACACGTCCCGAGACACAAGGTAGACAAACAACAATCGCTTCCTTCCGTCGCTGGCCAGTTGAACTCGCGTTAACTGGAACCGCAGCTATAAGAAGTCCACACTCATTTAACATTCATGCATCACACACACACTGTACAAAAATCCCACCCAACAATTTCAGATTTTTCAGATACAGATAAGCTCTGACGGTTTCCCTGCTAGTCCCCACTAGACTAGAAGGTACTAAGGCCTTCGCTGAGAGTTCATCAGACTCCCCTTCCCTCAACTTTAGAGGGGCTGATTACAGTTTTCTAGGATTACAATACAGAATACAGAATACATACCCGGCCAGTGTTCCTCAGTCAGTTCTTTTCTTGGGCCCCAGAAATTGATGCAGGGTCCGGGATCCCACTTCTGACACCAGGAATTGATGCAGGAATTACCACTATTGTTAGCAGAATCTGTGGTACTTCAGGAGTCAAACACCACACACCAGAATGAGAGAGAAGTCTTCTTTATTTTCCAGCAAACAAAGTAGGACATCAGCACTAGACCTCTCCTTCTCTTGACTCTGTGTCTTGTGTCTCTGTGTCTTAGCTCTTTCTTGTCTCTCTGTGTCTTGGCTCTCCTGTCTCGGCTCCTTCTCGTCTAACGTAAGCTGCTTCTGTTCTCATTTATATATGGTCCTAAACCCCTCTATCCCCCCTTTCTCACCAGATGGTAAGGAATAGATTGATTACCCTGTCTTGAACTAATTATCTCTACACATTTACTCAAAATATCAGTTACATAGGTTTCAGATATTTCCTAAACTGACCTATGACCTGGGGCCTCTCAAACTAGACAATGTGGCACCTATCTCCTGCATTTATTATTATTAAATTCTCAGATTCCCAGCTAACTTCATAACTTAAAATACTAACTGGACTCTGGCATTCATTAAGGGGCCAAGGGGCCAGTCCTACACTTAGCTATAATCCATCAAGGAAAAGAGTTGACTTTTCCTGACCTTTTTCACCTTTAGCTTCATAGGACTGTGGATAATTCAAACCAGATGACCTCTTAAACTGTAGGAAATCTCACTTGAAAAGTCAAAGATGTAACACTGAATTGAAAAGGTATCTTACAAGAAGAAATAGAACTTATTAATTAAACAGAATAAAACATATTTTAAAATAAGCAGAAATCAGAATTCCTTATAAGACAGAATCTAAATTATCACCTATTTCCTTCTCTCTAAACAGCATTCAGCCTAATCTTTTAAAACTGCCTGCTTGCTGATCCCCTTGAGACTGTCCAGTATGCCTTGCTAGCCTTAACAATCCATCACTCAAAAAGGGACAACGAAAGTTTTATTTCTCACTGACCTTTCTAACCTCTAGTCTAGCAAAAGCTAGACATTTGAGTAATTAAAACCAGATGGCATTCTACCACTTTACAGGACTGAACCAAAGTTAAACAGAATTAGCAAATTAATATGATTTCTCTGTCCAGGCTGCCTTAGTGGGAGTGAAAATATTTTGGGTTCTGCAGCTGCATCGATATCTTTGATGCACGGGAAGCTTCCATGCTGCAGTGACCACTCTCCTTCTCTCCAACCTATTTCTTATTGAGAGCCTTCAAGGACTTCAAGATCTCCTATGCCTGCACAGGCTATAAAACTCAGTCTGCGTCCTTACAATTTTCTCAGTAGGTACCTATGCCAACGCTACAGGAAGAAATCTGGGCTATGCTCAGAGAGGAGCTCTCAGGGATACTGTATATGTAGTTTATACAGGCTTACAGGATGCTTGCACCAGGCTTAGCCCAGCCCATAGATACATCACATAGACAGTCACGGAAGAGGTTCAGCACATCGGCTCTGTCTCAACTGTCAGGGATACCACAAACCCAACCGACGCATGCGTCATCAGCAGAGGATCTTTCTCCAGGTTCAGAGACTCATCTGCCTCAAGGCACCCCGCTGCAGAGTCAACACTCTCTTCCACATACTTCCCAAGAACAATAATTTGAAGAGTCACACTCAGACTGCTCCTGGGAAACAGAGCAGGACTCGCAGGATCTCTCACCTGGGGGTTCTATAGTATTCCATCTGATCCTTCTCTGCCACCTGAGAGACGTAATTCTCCTTAAGAAAGTATATCCTTTCCTGGTTTTGTCCGTGGGCCATTTCTCTCCTACTAGAGAAGAAATCACTGTTTCACTTCATAAATACAATTATGAAGAATACTATGATCAAAACCTGGGAAACTCCACTGACAGTTCAAGTTGCACCAAAGAAAATGCACTGGGATTTTTCAAACTCAGTTACCCCATCATTCCTTAGTTGTGGAAGCTGCTTTAAAATGTACTCGTAGTCCGAGATCTCATGCTTCTGCTCCTCTGGGCAGAGAAGTAAAATATTAGATTCTTTTGGCAGAACAACATTTCAGGCCTCAATGCTAACTAATCACATATTAGATTATCAATGTTATTCCTCAATTTACATAACATCTCTAATACAAAGTACTCTCTCCTTTGCAGACTTCCTTCCTCCTGAAAAGGCTGACGAGTTCCTCAAGCTTCACATGAAACTTCTAGAGTGTCATAAATATCTGGCGAGGAAGGTGGCTGATGTCTCTTCTCGCATTTCTGTCCGGCAGAATGTAATAGAACCAGTTCCTCCTCCAGGGAGGGGTCAAGAGTTCTAATCCAGAAATTTTCTCATAAAAATAAAGATGGGGGAGGGGTAATGACCAATTCTCAACCTGTGAAATTAAACCTATTTCTACTCAAAGAAAAATTTTAAATGGTTTCCCCGGGAACACTTCTTTCCATTATATAAATTGACTGGCTTTGCTCTCTAGATCTAAAGAAGACATACACTCACATACCTATTCTCCCTGCGCATAAAAGTTCCTGTGCTTCTGCTGTGAGACTCTGCAGTATCAGTACAAAGTCTTGCCATTTGGCTTGGCTTTGGCCTCACAAGTCTTCATGAGGTGCCTGATAGTGGTAGCTGCAACACTCCTCAAGTGTGGCACACGTCTTCCCCACCTCGATGACTGGTTAATAAATGTAGTCTCTCGAGAGTCAGCGCAGACGTCAACTTAATCTGCCAAAGTGCTCCTAGAACTCCTCAGGTTTGTGATAAATTACCCCAAACCACATCTTATTTATTTGGATTTTTTGCTCACACCTTTTTTCATTAGTAGCTCAAGGTGAGTTACATTCAGGTACACTGGGTATTTCCCTGTATACCTGAATGTAACTGTAAGGTCTGAAACTTACAGCCCCAATGAGCTATAAAGTCTGAACATCTTCACACACTCTCCCGAACTTTAACCTCTCCAACTCTAATCTCTATCCCTCCCATCACCCTACTTATACCCAACCCACATTCCTCCACCCAACCTCCCCACTGATTCGAGCATTTCACCACCAGTCCACATAAATCTGTGGTCCTTCAGGAAGCTTGCTTGTTAGAAGTCTTTCCCCGCTCCACCACCTTCTGCCACGCCGAATCCGCTCTGGGTTCCCGCAACTCCTTCTGAACGGGAACATCCCTGCACCCCAAAGAGCTCAGTGATGCCCATGCCTCTTCCGGGGTCTTGTCTTTACGCGATTTACCATCCACTGTTAGCCACATCCCAAATGGAAATAGCCACTTGTACCGGATCCCCTTTTAACTCATACATATTGTGGCTTCTCTGAAGGATAGATGCTTTTGCAGTGTAGTCCAGGCCAGGTCTTGGAACACTCCAATTTTACAATTTTTCTAAATAATTTCTTTTTACTGCCTTGCTTTGGTCAATATCTTCTCCTTCATGGGGAAGTCAGCAAAACATCCCACAATGTCCCACTGGCGAGCGTCCCGCTGCGGGCCAGCCACTCTATGCGCTCTCTGAATTCCAAGGTCCGGCAATTGGCCCCTGTCTTCCGCATTCAAAATGAACCCACACAGTTCCCAAATCACTGCTTTGCAATTGTTAAATATATCCAAGTCAGGAAGTCCCTTAAATCGCAGGTTACTGTGGCACGATCTATTCTCCAGGCCCTCCACCTGCTCCTTGAGTTGTTGTAATTCCCGCGTGTCCGCATTCACCACTTTGTGCAGTTTTCCCACATCTTCCTTGACAGTCTCCATCCCCTCCTCCATCTCACCAACACGCGTTCCTAAATTGCAAATTTCAGCCTCAATTTCTCTCAGGGCAATTTGTATATCCTGTCGGACCCCTGTCAAATCAGCCTTCAGGTCCCGAAACCAATCCCCATCTCCTTTCGCGATGTCACCAGATTCAGGGCCCTCCTCAGCCTGCTCCTCCCCAGCCACCGCCGGACTCGCTGCCATCTTTGTTCCACTCCTCTCTGACGCCACCAAGGTTTTTTTCCCTTGCTCCGTTGAATAATGGAATCTCTCTAATCCCTTCTTTGGTGGCATTCCTCAGGGATCTTTCCCCTTCGAGGCACCCTTCAGGATGCCACTTAATTCTATAGGATTCACTCGCTCAGATCAATGCCCCAAGGGAGCTCTGCACTTAAGCTGTCCTCTCAGTCCATGAACCACAGTCACCCAACAGAACTATTTCTGTCTTTTCCAGTCCCTTCTTCTGTTTCACACAGCCTGCACATACTCTTCTTCAGAAGATCAGTCCCCTCTAAAGGAAAGGAGCAAGGCGTAGGCCAAAGCAGTCAAGAACCGGCTGCAGGCAGTATTATTTTCCAAGCGTCACTGTTAATATAAGATGCAACACAGAGAACTGCACTACCTCTCAAGTCTCCGTAGTTTGCAGCTCCTCTCCCAGCAGTGCCCCAGCTGGCCTCTCCACAGGAACGGCGATTCTCCTCCACTCTCTGCCCAGCCGCCCGGATAGGGCCTCCGACCCGAAGGGAGGCGCCGATACTGCCAGGCCCCAACACTCTGGGAGCGTCCAACAACAGCCCTCAGATCCTGCCACCCTCCGCGGCTCACAGTCTCCACAGCGGCTGCCTTCCCCCTCACTGGTCCTCCGCTCCTGCCCCGCGAGAGATGCTGTACCCTCCTGTCTGCAGCGGCGGCACCTCCCTCCCCAAATCGCCGGTCCGCTGCGCCTGCCACGTGCAGGCACGGGCACGCTCGCCTGATCCTCCCCACTCCTCGATCCCGTCAGATAAGCACCTCTTGACCCCCGACCTCTCAGCCCTTAATCTCTGGCAATTGCAACCCTCAGACTGGGTAGATACAGATGTGCTCCGTAGCTTTTTGGTTGCAGTGTCTCGGAGGGACTCGGGACATGTCCTCTTACTCTGCCGCCATCTTGGATCCCCCTTGAAAGTTTTTCTTAATGGTCAGTGGCGTACTTTTGACATCCCATTATTGATATTGAGACCAAGCAGGCTCCTGGACAGGACTAATGCGGGCCTTTGTGATGGGAACTCATTATGTATCTCCAGGTTTGGGGCTGGTTTGTCTAAATCTAGTTGAGTGATCAGACTGTTACTGTAACATATGGTGGGTTGGGGGTAGCGGGATCCCTTGCATTTGGTGTGATTTTCCATTCTGTCCTACTTTTTCTCAGTAGGTCACATAATGTAGGATGGCCAAGGGATAAGTGAGGAAGGGGGAGGGTTTTGGAGAGGCTGGTGGGTGGGATGAGGGTAGGGTGGGGAGGAGAGAGGTTAGAGGTGCCTCGTATAGTGGAATAAATGATTGTTTATAATCTCCAGTTCCACTCTGAAGTCAGGATGAAGGCTGGGCACCAATTTGCTCGTTTGCTATGCATATTATTGTGTGTGCCTCTGGTTGTAGAATTTTAACCTGGAATGTGGGTGGTATCACTTCTCCTGCTAAACGTATGAAGATTTTAATTACGCTGCAGTGCAAGGGAGTGGACCTACATGCATACAGGAGACATGCCTTACTGACACTGAACATTTAAAACCGGCGGGCGTGGGTGGGAGAGGTCCATTTTGGAGGGGTAGCAATCTTGATTCATAAATCATTGGCCTGTACTTCTGCAGTTCTTGTGAGCGATAAGGGTAGGTATTTATTGCTTAAACAGTGGTTGCAGGGTAAAGAGATTTATTTGTTAACGATTTATGGATCTACTCCTTTTGATAAAGTTTTATCCATCTCTCCTGACCCGACTACTGCCCTACCAGGACAAAGATCTTTTAGTGTTAGGGGATTTTAATTTATTGGCAGAACCCGCCCAAGACAGTTCTGCAAAGTCCTCGTCATCAGTGTTCTCTCGTCCGGGCCATGGGGGTCTCTCTCCTTTTTTGTACTTCTTTAACCTTAGAAGACACTTGGCGATTGCTCCATCCTGGAGAATAAGATTACACACATGGGTCTCGGGCCCATGACACACTTTCTCAGCTGGATTGTACTTTAGTTTCTTCTACTTTGTTTCCGCCAATTACAGCAGCAGTTATTGGACTAGGAAGGGGTTTCAGACCATGCGCCAGTATGGGTAGATCTTGAGGCGCCTTCCAATTATCTTGCAGTTTCTGGGTGGCGTTTTCCATCTTATTTGGCCCATAATAAGGACTTTCATATGCATTTCAATTCCCTCTTGGCAGAATTCCTCCTGCATAATCAGCAACACGTAGACCATCACCACTATTTTGCAGTACTGTGAAAGCAGTGATGCAGGGTGAAGTCATAGCGTATACAGTAGCTTGGCATAAACAAGTAGCAGTATTTGTACGATGGAAACCCAACTGCAAAGGGTGAAGCGTGCTTATATACGGGTCCCTTCTTTTCATACTAAGGAGGTGTATATTTCTGATTAAGTAACTTTAAATTCCCTCATACATGAGCAAATTTCCCATGGTAAGATTTATCAGAAGTATCATTTTTATCAACATGGCAATAAACCAGGGAAGTTGCTAGCTCAAATTGTTAAGACCTGGGGTGGGTATCGAATGATTGGAGCACTTCAAAATGGAGCAGGCAGCATAGTCAATTGCCCAGATTGTATAGCAGAATAGTAATTGGCCCTTTGCTGGCATATCATCAATCTGTGGTGGATTCAGATGCCTCTCCTCTTCATGAGAATGTAGCGTTGACTAATACCAAAACCAGGGAAGCCCCGCGAGAAAGCGGATTCTTATCACCCTATTTCATTGCTTAATGTGGATATCAAGTTATTGGCATGAGTGTTAGCTTCGCATTTGGCTCTGTTTTGACGACACTTATTGGGCTGGCACAGGTAGGCTTTGTTCCAGCCCGGCAGTTGGTTCACAATATGCACCAAGTTTTGTTAGGTATGTCATATTGTAAAACTCAGTAGTAACAAAAGGAGGAAGGCTACTGTGGCTCTAACTCAGATAATCCAACACTAACAAGTGAAGTGTCCAGTATAAATGCTTAATCAGATAATCACCACGATGTATTTAAAATTCCAGTCTTCCTTTATTTTCAAACATGCTCTTCTTTTTATATAGAACCTTTTATAAAAACAGAGATGGAAAAACATTCAACCTATATTAAGGAAACAACACATTTTCTCAATATTCTTATGGACACCACGTTTAATAAGGAGAAATATCTGATGGTAATGCTCGATATTGTGGCTTTGTATACCTCTATACCCCAAAATGACACACTGGAAGTTCTGAGTAATGTCCTGGATAATAGACAGAGACCACATAAAGTACCGAGTGAAGTTATCATCAATTTGGCAAGAATAGCAATGAAAAAGAATTTTTTCATGTTTAATGGACAACTGTACCATCAAATTTCTGAAGTATCAATGGGGGCAACATTTGCACCCTCGGTTGCGTGCCTTTTCATGAACCATTTTGAAAACCAATGGATTTTCCATTCTCCGTTCTTGGAATTTATTTCATAATGGCACCGCTACATTGATGATATCTTTCTTTTATGGACTGGTGGAATTTCCAACTTAAATCAATTCGTCATTTGGCTGAATTCTTGTAATGAGAAGATTCAATTTACTGTCAATTATTCTTTTGTATATCGTTTTTGGATGTAGAGATATCAAAAACATCTAGGAAGTTTATCACGAAAGTTCATCAAAAATCTGTGGGTAAAAATACATTCCTACATTCAACAAGTTGCCATCCAAGACATTGTAAGGTGTCTTTACCATATGCACAATTTTTGCGATATAGAAGAATATGCAGCAAAAAAGAAGACGTTAAACTACAATCTAAAACTCTGTCATCACGATTGAAAGAACGGGGGTATAAAGATGACATCTTGAAGAAAGCTTATAATAGAGCAAAATATAATGAAAGAGATTGGCTTTTGAGAAACTCTGTAAAAACACATGATAATCAAAGAACTTTGACCTTTACTAGTAAATATACAAATGCAAGCTCAAAAATCTCTGATATAATAAGAAATCAATGGCACATATTACAATCAAATGATATGTTTAAAGATACAACGTTATGTATTTCATATACAAGGGGAAAAAATCTAAAGGAAATTTTAAGTCCATCAAATCCTAAATCCGTGTCCATGAAGAAAACTAATATTCCAGTTGGTCACTTTAAGTGTGGCAAATGTAAAAATTGTGACATAACATTGCAGTTAAAATCTTTTGTCAACCCATGTGACCTTAAAAGGTATCAGCTAAAGCATTATAGTAATTGTGATACTACTTATGCAGTGTATGTAATTCTTTGCCCATGTGAAAAGCTATATGTGTGGAAAACAACACGGAGTTTTAGGATAAGATTAAATGAATATTGGAATAATATAACGAGGGAACAGATGGAAGAACCTCTAGTTAGTCATTGCAATAAGTTTGGACATACATTTGACAATTTAAAATGCTTTATAATTGATATGGTGAAATAAACATCAGAGGAGGAGATAGGAGTAGGCAACTCTTACAACAAGAGCAAAAATGGATTTATCGCTTGAATTCATTGGAACCAGTAGGTTTAAACAATCTAATTGAGAGGCTTGCATTTTACTGTTAACAATGATAATTGGAGGAATGTTGAGACAGTGCTCTGTTTAGTTTAATTGGGTAATGATCTAGCAATGCAGCAGATTAGAGCTAATCATTGATGATGAAGATTATGTCATGTTTTTACTAACTATTGATTGGCAATTCTGAATAATGCAGTGAATTGATTGGTTAAGAAAGGTGATTTCATTGGTGGATGGATAATTGATGTGGTGAAACTAAACATCAGAGGAGTAGATAAGGGGCAACTCTTACAATAAGAATAAGAATGGATTCATCGCTTGAACTAATTGGAACCAGCAGGCTTAAACAACCTAATTGAGTGGTGTGCATTCTACTGCTAACAATGTTAATTAAAGAAATGTTGAGACATTGCTTTGTCTAGTTGAATTGGGTAACGATCTAGGAATGCAGTAGATTAGAGCTATAAATTGATGATACAGATTGTGTTATGTTCTTACCAATCACTGATTGGCAACTTTAAATAATGCAGTAGAGTGATTGGTTAAGAAACGTGATCTCATTGGACGGTGGATAATTGGTAGCAAGTTTTAAGCAGAAAAGTTAAGTTGAAAAAATACACACTAATCTGTTCAACAGCTAAGAACGCTGTATGGAAGAATTGAGATCTGATAAGATGCAATGTGAGTATATTGTAAAAAGAATGTGACTATTCTTATGTTTACTGAAGTAGTAAAGCGTTAGTTAAGCTAATGATTTGATAAGTAAGGATTTAATATAGTGAAACAATTGTTTAAGAAAAGATCCTTTTCTTTGAAAGATGGCTTATTAACAACAAGCTTTATTTAGAAAAAACAGTTTATGTAAGAACATACATCAATTTGTTTAACAGCTTAGTATGTTGAGAGGAAAAATCTGAGTGGCATAAGTTGTAATGTGAATAATTGATTAAAGAAAAGTAGATTGAGTAAAAAGAATGTTATTTAATTTGAATAGTATTTATGTGTATAATCTCACAATTGTCAATATAAATTTTGTTATTCTGACTAGAATGTTGAACTTTGAGAATATATGAAAATGATAGGATGATATGACATCATATATTGATTTGTCTTAGAAATATATTGAACTGATATCTACTGAAGTAATCAAGTACTAAGCTATATTAATGATTCTGTAAGTAAGGATTGGACACTAGCCAATTTGTTATTTTTCACAGATGTAATTGTTATGTATCTGTTTTATAGGTCATCACAAGAATATGTGATACCATCTTGTTAGATATTATAAGAAAGTTGATGCACGGCTCCTGATGAAGCATGTAAAGTGAAACGGGCTTGGCCACCGTCGAGCCATAGCCAAGTACTCAACAATTGTTTGTTACATAAAAAGAAGAGCATGTTTGAAAATAAAGGAAGATTGGAATTTTAAATATATCGTGTTGATTTATCTGATTAAGCATTTATACTGGACTCTTCACTTGTTGTGTGATATTGTAAAACTCACAACATCCCTGCAACGTTGATGAGTTTGGAAATGGCCAAGGAATTTATTTATTTGTTACATTTGTACCCCACACTTTCCCACCTATTTGCAGGATCAATGTGGCTTACATAGTACCCGTAAAGGCATTCGCCAAGTTCAGTTGAGAAACAAATACAAGGTTATGCTGTGGCCGAATGAGGAAGGTGTGTATCAGGCATCACAAGGGTCGAAGGGAGTGATCGTATACTGTCCAGTACGATCATTGGTATTGCTGTTACCTGGTGTGGGGTTTACGTTGGATCGGTGGGGTAAGCCTTTTGGAAGAGGTTGGCTTCTAGTGATTTCCTGAAGTTTAGGTGGTCATGGATTGTTTTCACAGTTTTTGGGAGTGCATTCCATAGTTGCGTGCTTATGTAGGATAAGTTAGATGCATACGTTGTTTTGTATTTGAGTCCTTTGCAATTTGGGTAATGTAGGTTTAGGTATGTTCTTGATGATCCTGTTCTGTTTCTGGTTAGTAGGTCTATAAGGTCTGTCATGTATCCTGGGACTATGCCGTAGATAATTTTGTGGATCAGGGTGCAGATTTTGAAGATGATCTGTTCTTTGATTGGGAGCCAATGCAGCTTTTCTCGGAGGGGTTTAGCACTTTCAAATCGTGTTTTGCCGAATGTCAGCCTGGCCGCTGTGTTTTAGGCGGTTTGGAGTTTTTTTGCGAGTTGTTCTTTACATCCTGCATAGATTCCGTTGCAATAGTCTGCATGGCTTAGGACCATTGATTGTATTAGGTTTCGAAAAATTTCCCTCGGGAAGAAAGGTTTTACGCATTTAAATTTCCACATTGAGTAGAACATCTTCTTTATTATGGAGTTTACTTGGCTCTCAAGAGTAAGGTTGCGGTCGATTGTGGTGGGGAAGGTTTGTCCTGGAGTGTTTATGGTTGTGGGTTTGTACTTGTTATGTTCAGATGAGAAAGTGTTTTTTCAGTGTTCAATTTCAGTTGGAATGAGTTTGTTCAGTCCTTCATTGACTTCATTGGTTATTTCTGTCAAATCATGTCTGAAGGTGATATAGATTGTGACATCATCTGCATAGATGAACGGGTTGAGGCCTTGATTGGATAAGGACTTTGCCAGTGGAATCATCATTACGTTGAAGAGTATTGGTGATAATGGTGATCCTTGAGGTACTCCACAGGCTGCTTTCTTCAGATCTTTGTAATCCAGTCCTATTTTAGTTTTGTAGTAGGACCTTTTGGTCTGTCTTATTGCATATTTGTATTTTCTATGTATTTGTTTCCATGCATTGAGTGTACGTTCATCTTTTGTTTTTTTCCATGCTCGTTCAAATTTTCTGGATTGTGTTTTGAGTTTTTTTTAATTCATCATTGAACCATGGTATTGAGTTTTGTCTTCTTGATATTCTTGTCTTTAAGGGCGCTATTTTGTTTAGTACACTTCTGTATCTACCATCCTAGTGAGTGAGATAGTGTATGGAATCCGTTTGTGCTGTCCATCCATTGTCATATATCTGTTGCCAGAATACTTTTGGGTCTATTTGCCCTCTCATAGTGTAGGTTATATCTTCTAGTGTACGGTTTAATCCCTTCTTCTGCCCGTTTAGGGATAAGTTCAATTTGTAGTGATCGGTCCAAGGTGTTTCTGTCCACGTGATTTCTGTTATTAATAGGATATGATCTATGGACAGATTGTGTGATAAGAGGTCCAGTGTGTGTCCTTTGATGTGGGTAGCTTGAATGTGAGGCCATTTAAGATCCCATGATTGTATGAAGTCTTTACATTCACGTGCATTAGTGGAGTTGGGGTCTTCTAAGTGAAAGTTTATGTCACCTAGTATTAGTAACTTGGAGTTGTTTACGCAAGTATTTGATATGAAGTCCGTGAAGATAGGCTGGCTTTCATTCCAGTTACCAGGTGGTCTGTAAAACAGGATGCAGTTCAGATGATCGATCAGGGATTTGTTATGGATTCTGATTGAGGCAATTTCAAGTTGGGGTGTTATGGACTCAGCAATGGTTTCGGTGGTGAATTGGGTTTGGTAGATTAGTGCTATGCCTCTGCCTCTCTTTTCCATTCTGGTCCAGTGAGTGATTTTGTATCCTGGAGGGCATAGTTCAAGGATTATGTGGTGCTTTTGATCGTGGATCCATGTTTCATTGATGAAGATAAGATCGAGGTTTTCTGATCTGATCCAATCTGATATTGATGTTGTTTTATTAACTGCGGATCTAGCATTAATGTAGCCCACTTGGATATTTTGGTATGGGGCTGTTAAATTTGATGGTGTGTGAATTTTTGTTAGTTGTCGTTCCTTAAATGTGTGTGTTTGTTGTGATCTTTCTTTCCGTTTTGTTGGTACTGTCCGTATTTAGATAAGCTTCCTTTAATTTGGTGGTTGTCAGTTTGGTGAGGTGTGGAGTGTCTGATCAGTCTTTGGTGATTTTGTAGGATGGGTACAATATTATTTTCTGTAAGTGGGATGGACAGTGTTAGGTGGGTCAGCGAAAGGGAGTAGACTGCTAGGAGCATTTTGACTGTATTCATTTTGGTATCAGTTTGGAGATAGATAGATTACTCACAGTCAGGTGTCTGGGAGTGATGTCCTGGACGCAGAGACTGTAGCACTGCACCGTATTGCTGGTAGGAGGCAGAGAGGCTCCGTTGTAAAGGGCAGAGTGGCTCAGTTGTGATTCAGATGGTGTGGATAGGGGAGGCGAGTGAACAGGGTTTGCAACTTAGGCGTAGAGGCTCCACAGCCTGGGTTTTCTGTTGTCGCTGTGCGCCGCACACTTCGGCGCTCGTCTCTCTGGTCGGCGGAATCCGATCACTGACAGTTAGGGCCGGCCGTCTGAGTAGGGCATCCGCCCCTGCGCTTCTCCCGCCATCGTGTGACCCTGATGCTCCATGCAGTCCCAACAGTCGTCTGTTAGGCGCTCCCGCGTCTTGGATCGTGTGCGGAGGCACTGATGTGGAGTGCCGCACTGCCACCGGAAGAACTGTGTCTAGCGTCGGCCCTCTTGGGAAGGAGCATCTGAGAAGTCAAGGGTCGTTGGTCCGTCGGCCACAGGTGAGGCCCTCTGTCTGCAGAGCAGGTGGAGTTCAGGAGAAGGCAGCAACGGCCACGAGGCAGGTCGGTGTCGCGGCCGGCTTCAACTCCGCACCGCTTGCGTTATTATTATTTTGGTATTTATATCCCACATTTTCCAATAAATATTGTTTCAATGTGGCTTACATAAATAATAGAGTAGTTACAAAATGGTTGAATGTGCTATTTCATATGCGCGAGAGAACAAAGGTTGGGAGTTTCAGTGGGATTAGCAATGAGGTAGTTCAGTAGGAGATTTTTTTTGCCTGTCTGTGGAAAGAGGGATAGATTGCAGATTGGTAATGAAGTGCCAAGGACAATGTTGTGGTACACTTGCATAAATTTAAATGTTTGCATAACAGATTGTGGATAAAATAAATCTTCTACCCCTGGCATCTACTATTTATTTTGTTCTTTTGAGAGTTTATATACATGATTGATTCTCCAGTATTGATGTGGAGGAGAGAGGGAGTGGAAGGATCAGGGATGGAGAAGGAATGAAAAATAGGGAATGGGAGAGACAGATCTGCAACTGAGGGGGAGACCTGTACCCGTTTTACATTCTGTCTTGTTCCCCACCTCTTTCTTTCTCCTGTGATCCTTTCTTTCCTCATGCTGCTGTCCCAAATACCTATAGTCAAATCCACACCCTTCCCTCCATATCCCTCTTTCAAATCTGTTTTCCTCTTTCACAAAATCATCCTCTCTCCACACACTCATCACCTCTAACTTATGAATGTATCCTCCTGATCAGTACTACCTTGCCTCTTATTCAGAGGGCAAACAAAACCACTTTTTCCAGTTTCAGCTGGAACTGAAACATGGCTGAATACTGATTTTGGTGCCGAAACCAAAACTCAATCAGCCTCTTGACTTATCCTCTGCTGCTAGGTATCAAAACGAAGGGCACAGCAAAACAGGAAAGAAACCTCTATGGAAATACAAACCAAACCAGGAGAGAGTAGAGGTTGAGGTTGATCAAATAGGCCAACACGGAGATGTTGCTTGAAAATTCTTTTAATCAAAGCACCAGGAGAAGGACCCGACACAGGCTTTTTTTTTTTTTTGTCAGAAGCAGCCACCTGCCTCAGGGGTCACAATAATGTTCTGTATCAGCTACAGCGACTAGTTATGTGACTAGTGCAATAATGCTAGTAGAAACAGCAGTATCAGAAAGGGGAGGGGTGGCAAAACAAAAAATTTAACAGAATGTGATGAAACTTGGCATGGTAGAAAACGTAGTGGACACTTCAAAAATGGGCTACATCAGACTGGGGGTTCCAGATGAAATGAAATCCCCCCACCCCCCCCCCCCCCCCAAAAAAAAAAAGTGGCCCAATGCACTTCTATAAGAGCAGTTGAACTTCTGCAGCATAAAACTGTAATAATGGTCGGAATTTACTCTAACTGTTAAGAGCTGTATAATGGTAGAAGAGTATAAAATGTGATAGATGACAGGACAAAATTGGAGAAGTACTTAAAGACAGCACTCCTGTGCAGCTTTGTTGTAACTCTCCCACGAGAAAAGAATCACAGTCTGTTTTCTTGCTTGGTAAGTAATAAAGGGAATTTTTTTCTCATCTCTGCGTGGCCTTCACGTCTTCTCTACCTAACTGTATGAGTGTGTGGAACCTTCTATTGGGTTGGGGAGGTGACCTCCGCTGTTGATACCGTGGAGTCAGCTAGCTAATTTTCAGTTCTCCAAATTTAGTAAACCGTTACAGTGGTTATTGGCCCCACTGTTTACAAGAAAATTAAATGAAACTGTTACATTGGTGATTGGCTTCACTGTTAACAAGAAAATTGAGTGAAACTGTTACAGTGGTGAATGGCTTCACTTTTACCAAGAAAATTGTGTGAAACTGTTATATTCTTATAGTGATTTCCCTGATTTATCTGTCACTCCCCATTTTGATTGTGGTCTAAGGAAGGGACAAAAGTGAAATAATTTACCTTTGGTTAATCTCTGTTTAAGAGTATAAATATTGTTACTTATTTTGATTACTTTTGACTCCTGAGTTGCATTTAACAAGTTTATTACTTGTGTAAAATCATAAAAGCATAAATAAAAAAATAAAAAAAAACTGTTACAGCGGTAATTGGCTTCGCTGTTAAGAAAATTTATTGGAGAGAGATTACTTGTGAAACTGTTAACTGCCAATAATTGGCTCCGGTGTTAACAAGAAAATTTTTCTTACGTGTAATATAGGGCACACAAGTTGACCGGGACGCCGGTGCAACTGAACCCCTTAAGATAACTCTTTATAGTGAAATCCAGGGTTGGCTGCGAGACTCTTGGATAAGGCTCTTGCCATATAGCTTCCGGACTCGTTTGCAGGAGTGCTGGACAGCTGCTCGGTACTGGCGTCTTGAACGCACTTGTGCTGATTTGCACAAAGATTGGTAAGTACTGATTTCTTTTTGGCTGAACTGTAATATTTGGTTTAGAATGTCCACGCCCCTCGATATTGTGCTTAAATACTTCCCAGGTGAGAAAAGAAAAGAACTTACACTTATTTATAACAAATGGTATAAAAAGTGGAAAAAAAATGACAAGGATCTCCTCTGGCCTTTAAAAGGCTCCTTTGACCCAACTGTCTTACAAAAATTGGTAACATACAATGAGACCCACAAAAAGGGGTAAATTCCGCACTAAACACCTACCATTAATAAATGAATCCTTTTTACCAGAAGTTACTGGGAAAATATGAGTCTAAAATTGAGCCCGTCCAATTTAGTGAAACGAAGGCTCCTGTTTTGGTTGCATTAGTAAAAGATGTAATGTAGAGTTCCGCATTTGCTACGGTTGATGTGACCCTTGAAGTGCATTTGTAGCAAACTTACGATGTGTGCATGTTTCCTTTCTTGCTACTCTATTAGGGAAATATATTTTTAATTTTATGCAGAGGAAGTAGAACTTGAGTACTCAACTCGTTTACATTTAAAAGTCTGTTTAATTTTATGTCATATATATATATATATATATATATAGTCTTCTGTTAGCTGTTAAGTGGCCAGATTATGGGCAAATGGAGTTTTGCATTTTCACTCTACTTAGCTTAGATTTACAAATGGAGTTTTGCATTTTCACCCTACTTAGCTTAAATTTAAGGAAGTACTTTGATCTGTGTCGCAGCATGAAATTAAAAAAAAAAAAAACAGAACACTTTGAGCTGCAGTAAATTGTTGCTATAATTAAATTATAGAATTAATGTCTATTGTTTGAAATATGCTACAGTGAATGTTAATCTTAACTTACCTTTGATGGTGAGTGAGGGTTCCTGAGTATTGCTAAAATGAACGGATCTCGTAAATTAAGTCTGCTTGTTTCTGTGTGGTTTACTGTTCACTTCTTGTTTCTTTAGTGACAGAAAACAGATGTATGGAGGAAACCATAAAAGATTTTAAGCTGTATATTATGATTCTTATTCTATTTAATATGCTGTAATAAGGTATAGAATCTCTTACATAAGTATGAACAGGTTCTGACATTGTAAATAATTGAAAGTCCCAATAGATGGAAAAGTTGACATAGAAAATATTTCTTTATATTCCACTGGTGCAGCTTTCTTTTTTATTATTTCAATGCACTCCAACGAGGTTTCTGATCTGCTGCAGAGGATACAGAATCTCAATGGAACATTTAAACAGTACTATTGTACATTTTTCCCCCTACCTCTGGAGTAGCTATCTCATATTAATTTGTGCACATAAGAAGTACTTCTAGCCCTAAGTACACTATTTTGGTAACTTATCTTACTTGTATATAATACCTTGTTTAATCTACAGGTTATGTGGTGAACGATGTGGTTTATTTCCTCACTAGTGTACTGCCCAATTTATTTACTTAGATTTTGTTCACACATTTTTTCAGTAGTAGCTCAAGGTGAATTACATTCAGGTACACTGGATATTTCTCTGTCCCAGGAGGGCTCACAATCTAAGTTTGCACCTGAGGCAATGGTTAAGTGAGCGACTTGCCCAAGATCACAAGGAGCAGCAGCGGGATTTGAACCAGCCACCTCTGGATTGCAAGACCAGTGTTCTAACCACTAGGCCACTCCTCATTGCCTGCTTCTTTAAGCATTCACTTTGAAATTCTGCAAACGGGACCAGTCTGGTTTACGGACGGATCTTGTCAAAATAGTAATGTCAGCTTTGCTGCTATCCAGTACACTCCTGATGAAATCCACATTGAAGTCGTGCAGTACTGACTTCCTGATTCTTACACTACTCCAAATATGCAGAATTTACAGCTGTGCTATTCGTCTTACAGTTTAAAGCACTGGATATGCTATATTACTTGCTTGATCTCTGTGTATTTTTGTAAAGGTCAATCAAGGATGCAGCTTTTGTCTGCCTCTTTATGATTTTTTTCTTTTTTAAAGCTGATTTTTGTTGCATTGCATGCAAAACTTGACATGTTTTCATACAAGGATAAATTTTACATCAACTGTGAGACCTCAGATGACTGAGATCCCAGAGAAATTGCCCCACAGGAAAGGTAAATCTAGATGAATGTTTAAAGTTATAAGATATTAAGATATAGATATTTTGTGTACCTAGAAAGAAAATCTTTTATACTGTCCTAGAACAAAGACAGTGCCTTATTAGGCAACTGCCTGTTTGCCCTAAGAGATTCACTGTTAGCTTTCTTATTTGGGACCATTATCTGCGTGCATATTTTCACAATTTATTGTTTTATATTACCTGAATTTGAACACTTTCCCCCCTACCTTACAAAGTAACTATTGTTTGCCTCCTTATCTCAACAACAAGAGGGATGTTTCTAAATCACATACCTAAAATTTCAATACTCATTGTAAACAGTTAGAATGTTACCCTTTTCTCTTGCTTTCTGTGTCTTTTCAGCTTTGTTTTATATAAATGGGGTACAGACGTACCTCCCTGATTACTTGGTGCACTATTTTTATCTATTATGCAAGCTATTAATTAGTTTTCTTAGGACAAATTTACAACTTAATTTTCCTTAATTTCTACTGTTGGTAACTGGATACTGATGTGATTTTATTTTTCTACTCAGCTTTTCCACAATTGAAAGGTGCCTAATGTTTTTAATCAAAGGCTTAACTCTGGTTACCATGAGTACCTACGGAAGCTAGAAGAATGGTCCAAGGTTTGGCAATTAAAATTCAATGCGAAGAAATGCAAAGTGATGCACTTAGGAAGTAGAAATCCACGGGAGACATATGTGTTAGGCGGGGAGAGTCTGATAGGTACAGGCGGAGAGAGGGATCTTGGGGTGATAGTATCTGAGGATTTGAAGGCGACGAAACAGTGTGACAAGGCGGTGGCCGTAGCTAGAAGGTTGTTAGGCTGTATAGAGAGAGGTGTGACCAGCAGAAGAAAGGGGGTGTTGATGCCCCTGTATAAGTCGTTGGTGAGGCCCCACCTGGAGTATTGTGTTCAGTTTTGGAGGCCGTATCTTGTTAAGGATGTAAAAAGAATTGAAGCGGTGCAAAGAAAAGCTACGAGAATGGTATGGGATTTGCGTTACAAGACGTATGAGGAGAGACTTGCTGAACTAAACATGTATACTCTGGAGGAAAGGAGAAACAGGGGTGATATGATACAGACGTTCAAATATTTGAAAGGTATTAGTCCGCAAACGAACCTTTTCCGGAGATGGGAAGGTGGTAGAACGAGAGGACATGAAATGAGATTGAAGGGGGGCAGACTCAAGAAAAATGTCAGGAAGTATTTTTTCACGGAGAGAGTAGTGGATGCTTGGAATGCCCTCCCGCGGGAGGTGGTGGAAATGAAAACGGTAACGGAGTTCAAACATGCGTGGGATAAGCATAAAGGAATCCTGTGCCGAAGGAATGGATCCTCAGGAGCTTAGTCAAGATCGGGAGGCGGGGCTGGTGGTTGGGAGGCGGGGATAGGGCTGGGCAGACTTATACTGTCTGTGCCAGAGCCGGTGGTGGGAAGCGGGACTGGTGGTTGGGAGGCGGGGCTAGTGCTGGACAGACTTGTACGGTCTGTGCCAGAGCCGGTGGTTGGGAGGCAGGGCTGGTGGTGGGGAGGTGAGGATAGTGCTGGGCAGACTTATATGGTCTGTGCCCTGAAGAGCACAGGTACAAATCAAAGTAGGGTATACACAAAAAGCAGCAAATATGAGTTATCTTGTTGGGCAGACTGGATGGACCGTGCAGGTCTTTTTCTGCCGTCATCTACTATGTTACTATGTATAAAGAATTTGTTTTGAACTGCAAGGTTACAGAGATGCTCAAATAAATGATCTGTAAAGTTATCTGCCCATGTGCAAGTTGTGTGCACTGTTTAACAGTACCTCTTGGGAGTAGTCACATGACAGAAATAAATGCTAGAATACGCCTCATATGGAAGTGTTTGAACTGGGATATGTATAAGAATTATGATATACTCTTTTGCGATATGCTAAAATATTAATTCATTTTACTCTGAATCAGCTAGAACTAGGATTGTATAAAACTTAAAATCGGGGAACAGCATTGTGCTAACGGTATTTTGTTAAGGAACTGGGCACATATTAAGTGAATCATTATTTTGTATGACCCGAGGCCTAAACTGTGGCCCTCTTTGCCCTGCTCTATTTACTTATTTTATTCCGTTGAGTCATGCTACATTCACCCTATTCTTATTTACTCCACGTTGATGCCTTCCAGAAGCTGCATGCCATTTCATATGTGAAACCCTGACTGTGTACACTCTAATGCAACTTTGTGCCAACTGCGACTTCCAGATACCAGCAAAAAGAAGATGCTGAGAACCTACACTGATCGCTGTTAATTCATCTGTTATATGGACATTTATAGATAGACTACTACTACTACTTAGTTTTCTACTTTTACTCATGCCTTATCTTTCTACTAGCTTGGCAGAGTTTAAAACAGGGTTGGACGGTTTCCTAAAGGGTAAGCCCATAGACCGCTACTAAATGGACTTGGGAAAAATCCACAATTTTGGGAATAACTTGTATAAAATGTTTGTACGTTTGGGTAGCTTGCCAGGTGCCCTTGACCTGGATTGGCCGCTGTCGAGGACAGGATGCTGGGCTTGATGGACCTTTGGTCTTTTCCCTGTATGGCATTACTTATGTACTAGATTCCTTGATGTTACTTTGTATCCTGTGGTCTCCCATCCCACTGAACTGGGACTATTTACAATCTTTTATAACGTCTCTGTCTTACATATCCCAGTAAATTGCCAGAAAGAAGGGGGGCTGGTTTGGATAGTTCAGAAAATTCCAAGGCCTTGAAAATAACAGATCTGGTCCACAGAAAATACTGCACCCATAAGACCTGGAAGGATCCTGTTTACGCTGATCCATTCAAAGTTAAAGCTGTAACCGCCACGGCAGCCAAGCTACAGGATCACACTTCCTGGGTTCACTTAAAAGACATTAGAATCTTCCTGGAATTTTGTTTTGCTTTACTTTTATTTTAGCATTAATCTTGTTTATACTACAAAAGTCTAAGGTATTTAACATCATGTAGCTTTTCATACTGCTACTCACCATGGGACCATAACCAAGGCCCTAGAAGGACTGACCACCCTAGCTAACAAACTCGCAGAAAATTCTCACATAGACACCACCTGGATGGGGTGGCTGGACAGCGCTTTTGGGAAATGGAAAAATTTCTTCCTCTCCGCAGCAACCACTTGTTATTGCTGTTTTTGTACTTGTAGGCTGTTGCATTATACCCTGTGTTAGGAGACTCGCGGAACGACTAATTGAAACGGCCCTAAGTAAGAAAGATCCCACAGGACAATATGTGTTATATGAGAGACTGATTCGCAATGATAATGCTAGACTCTATGATGAACTTAGCCGTAATGTGTCCGATGACTACGAAAATATGGACACTCATGTGTAAAAATGCTTTCAGGACAATATACAATCCCTTGTTCCAAGACCATGCCAATATATCTATGTTGAAACTGCTTGAAAGAAAAAAAAAACTACAGAACATGCTCTTGTCCTGTAGGAAACATAACATATTAATGCCTAATTTTGTTATATTTTATGTTTAGGGACTAATGTTCCTTTCAATCCATAGTATGTTCATATGCTTTCTTGGCTTCCATGATTTTAAACTTGATACATATTTGCTATATATATATATATATATATATATATATATATATATATATATATATATATATATATATACATACATACATATATATACATATATATATAAATAATCTTCCTCTGCAAACATAGGATGGGTAGAAAGTTGTAATCTGTACAAAGCCCAAGGGGAGGTTCCCAATAGGGGTAATCCATGCGGTATACCTTGTGACCACATTGTTTTGTAACCCTTGCCCCACTTGAATTACACTCATGGGTTAATTATTTTTGTGACTTCATCTTATATAAGTACGTAAGTACATAAGTAATGCCATACTGGGAAAAGACCAAGGGTCCATCGAGCCCAGCATCTTGTCCACGACAGCGGCCAATCCAGGCCAAGGGCACCTGGCAAGCTTCCCAAACATACAAACATTCTATACATGTTATTCCTGGGATTTGGGATTTTTCCAAGTCCGTTTAATAGCGGTTTATGGACTTGTCCTTTAGGAAACTGTTTAACCCCTTTTTAAACTCTGCTAAGCTAACCGCCTTCACCACATTTTCCGGCAATGAATTCCAGAGTTTAATTACACGTTGGGTGAAGAAAAATTTTCTCCGATTTGTTTTAAATTTACTACACTGTAGTTTCATCGCATGCCCCCTAGTCCTAGTATTTTTGGAAAGCGTGAACAGACGCTTCACATCCACCTGTTCCACTCCACTCGTTATTTTATATACCTCTATCATGTCTCCCCTCAGCCGTCTCTTCTCCAAGCTGAATAGCCCTAGCCTCCTTAGTCTTTCTTCATAGGCAAGTCGTCCCATCCCCGCTATCATTTTAGTCGCCCTTCGCTGCACCTTTTCCAATTCTACTATATCTTTCTTGAGATGCGGCGACCAGAATTGAACACAATACTCAAGGTGCGGTCGCACCCTGGAGCGATACATCTTAGTGCTCTTGAGGTCGTATAGCCATGGGGGGTAAGATAGGCACCTTCGTCCCATCCTGCTGGGAGATACTGTGTTGCTTGCAACCTAAGACAGCCTATGGCCGAGGCACTAACGCTTGTGTGTAGCAATTGAAGGCCAGCCACGGTTCCAGGTGCAGGACTGGTTACGTGCGCGGGGAAATTTCCCAGCGCAATGAATATAAAGTATTTCAATGGGTGAAGGCGTGCTTACGAAGGCCTTCAAGGGGGGATATGTATATAATTAACCTAACTAGGCCCTTCCAAAAACAGGTTGAGGCCTTAAGCTGTCAGCCTGACCTAATAACTCTGTCCTCTGTGTAACCCAGAGGCTCATGAGCTCTGGTGACAGGCTTGCAGAAAGAACATGAAGCAATTTTCCATGCAAGGTGTTTACTAAAGAATGTGGTTAGGGGCTTTTTCAGATATAATGACTGGAACATAGATAAATGGTTGCTGGCGAAATGAACAATGCTACTGGAACATAGATAAATGGTTGCTGGCGAAATGGACCATGCTAATCAGTATGACGTTGCTTTAGCCTTTACCAATGATCTTGATCAGTGTGGTCTGAACTAATAATTATCTACCTTGTGGTCGGAAGTTACGCTAACGAACTGTTAGAGCTGTATAATGGTAGAAGAGTATAAAATGTGATAGATGACAGGACAAAATTGGAGAAGTACTCAGAGATAGCACTCCTATGCAGCTTTGTTGTAACTCTCCCATGAGAAAAGAATCAGTCTGTTTTCTTCTTCTCTCCCTAACTGTATGTGTGTGTGGAACATTCTACTGGGTTGGGGACAGCAGAATAATCAAAACTTACATACACTGAAGCACAGCAGTCAGGGAGTTCCTCTTCAAACTGCCTAAACCAGTCCTCTACTCACCAACCCCCATGCTGCTCCACCCCACAAAAATAATCTCCCCCACAACCCCAAAACAATACCTCTCTCCTTAACTGCCCCAGCACCTTCCAAAATACCAGTACCCCACAAAACTACCCTCTGCAACCTGCTCCCACCCCCTGCAATCGCCCACCCACAAACCTATTCCCTTCCAACTTCCCCATCATCCTGACAATTACACCCACCCAATCCAACTACCCCAAGCATACCCCAAACTGCACCCATCTCCCTAACTACCCCTCTGCAATTGTCGTACCATGCTCAGTTACCCTGCCTCCCACAGACAGAACACATGTACAGCACACACACACACAGGTGGGTTCCGTGAGATATGTTCAGGACTGTAAGAGATTAGGTCTGCCAACTATCTGGCTTTCTGGGATTTAAAAATTGTACTAATGTCCAAGTATCTGGCCACTTTAAAGTTTAAAATCTTTATCCGCAGTCCCCCTCCTCCCCAGTGTAAATAAACTGGTCTTATTTGAGACTGTGGAAAGGCTATAGGGATTGAAGAAAGGAGATAGTGAGCTAGAGGAAATTACTGTGCTGTAAAAGTAAAGTTGTTGAATGGGGTGGGGTGGGGGAATAAGAGAAATGAATTACTCTCAAACATGCTCTGTCCTCCCCTCTCATCTACTTTCCCGAACACAGACACATTACAATGTTAGCTGAAAATTTGTATAAATAGACTTTATTGAAGGTGGTGCCTCTGTCCTGAGGCCGAGAAGTGTTTCTACAGAAGCACAAGTTGTAACATTTCACAACTTCTAAAAGGAATGTCAACAATTACAACGATCATGCATAACATGGTCGATAATCACATTTCAGAAGCATTTTCAAACATTTCTAAAGAAATGCTTATAACATTGTTATGTATAGAACTACTTCCAATGAACTGCAAAACATTGATCGACGTTTCCAGTATAATCTACAGTGTCAACACAAAAGGGAGCCATAAATGTTTTATGAAATCAGAATGTAATATTTAATGTAAAAGAAAAAATTAAAAAGCTCTCAAAAAGGCAAAGGCCATCACTGAATTACCAAGTATAGCACAACTTTAACAGAGTTCACTCTCTTTTAAAGCTGTCCTCAGAAATTCAGAACAAACTTGTATACAAATCAGTACTGTGAATACTCCTTGGACTGAAGTTTAGCAACGATGCGTTCCAACTGTCTTTTTGCTTCACACTGGGGGAAGTTACTCATATCATAATATTGAGCAGCAATTTTCACCAGCCTGAGGGGGAAAAAAAAAAACAGTTTAGTAGTTTAATAGTTTCATAGCTTGTTTACCTTTGAACCTGTTTCAGCTGTGAGTAAACATCTGGAATAAAAGGGTAAAATAGGACAGGGATTTAAATGGCATGCATTCAAATGTTTTAACTGAGTATAGTTTTCCTATAAGAGGAAAAACAGAAATTAACTCCCACGCCTTGCAAGTTTCCTGACAAAATAGATTAAAACATGTTTCTCCATGTTTAACATTTGTGTGTGTTCAGTGTATTCAGCAAAGCTTTTATAGCAACCCTTATCTTCAAAATGTTGACATGGCAATCTGATCTTTTAAAGTGCTGAAATTTCTATAAATAAGTACACCCCCTTAATTTAGCTGTGTCCATGACTGGAACAAACTGAGGCTTTGCCATCACATCAAACTGATCTATAGCTCATCTGCAACTTTAACATGGTCCTTGAGAAGCTGAACTGGAATCAGAGTGATATGAAGTGCCCTATGTCTGACATTTATGCAAGTGGGCATCCACAATAGGGACTCGGATAAAATCTAATTAGCTTAATTGGGGAAATAGAGCTATACCGTCTTGCACTTTGTGGGAAAATATCTTTTGTCAGAATTATGCCTAGCAGAAACCCTATGAACTATTTAACGTTTATAGCCATCCAAGACAAAATTTAAGCTTACCTGTTAATTTACATTCCTCAAGTCCTGCTAAATCTGTCCAGACAAGTGGGTTATACCCCCTTGCCAGCAGAGGGAAAGAGAAAAAGGGATAGTGCTACCCTTCCACTCAAAGCCAAGAACCCAGGATAAATCACACACACAAACAACAAAAAATGCAGCCATGATAAAACTCGAAACTGATGGTTAAATTAATCCCGCGTAACTCCAGAAAGAGCTAAAATGTACTCACTGTTGATTCTCGACTGCCAAGGCTTCCCTGAGTGGATTCTAGACTAGTTTGATGGGACCAGCACAGACAAGTGAGAGGTACATAAGCTCTACCTAGACTGGGCAGGAGCTCTCAAAACTCTGTGTCCACAACAGCCTGAACACCAGTGTTTAAGTACTTAGAGTGTAAATACAATGGAGGTGAAGCAAGGCTCTGATTTATCATCATCTGGATAGTGGTTCAGTTTCTGCCTACAAGGACTCCTATGCCCTCTTCCAAAGCTCACTGGCCCTTTGTTACCTGCCTCAGGTCACAACAGCAACAGTTTCAGAAATTAACTGTTTCTTCCTAACATCAAAGCCTTAGAGATCGCCATGTTATTTCTGGGACCCGTCCATAGCCAAAGGAGCATATCTGAAATCAGAAGGGCCTCAGAACCTACCAGATAGGGTTAAGTCATATGTCCGTGACTCCTCTCATATAATCAATCTGTTGGAAGATTTTTATGGTGACCTCAGAGATATTGTCTTAGTAACATTCAACTTGGAAGCACTGTACACCAACATTCCTCAAGAACAGGTTCTCAGGATCATCAATGTCTTGAATGATAGAACTAATAACACCAGAGTAGCTACTGTATTCATTGTACAGCTAGCTGCAATAGCCCTTTAGGAAAACATTTCTTGTTTTCAAGGAAAATTTTACAAACAGATTAAAGGGACAGCTATGGGGGCATCCATAGCTCATGATATTGCCATTCTATATGTAGCTTATTTCGAGTATTTGTATTTGGAATCACATCCGTTTCAAGAATGAGATTCTGGAGGGGATACATTGACAATATACTGGTACAGTGGAAAGGTAATATCAATAGATTATAACAAATTCCACAATTGGTTGAACACATTGGATATTAACTTATTGTTCACCATGCATGATTACAATTAAATTCCTTTTTTTTTATATTCTTATCAGAAAAAATACTTATGGCTTTATTCCCATGGTTTACAGAAAACCAATAGATAGGAACCACTTTCTTCATTTTGAAAGTTTTCATAATAGAAACGTGAAACAGAACTTACCATATTCTCTGTTTCTTCACTTGAGAATTTAACAGACAACATACAGAATTTAACAGACAAGTGATACTTATGACCAAGAGATTCAGAAGTAGAGGCTATCCAATGCAATGTATTGTATTGAATTTTTATTCCGCTTTTAACCAGAGGGTTGCAGAGCGGATTACCAGCAATAAAAAAACATCTCATAAAAGAAGGTAATTAATAAAAAAACCAAAGAAGTCAGCAGCAGCAGATCTAGTAAGCTAATACAATCATCATTCCTACGTAGCAAGATAAAATACATATTTCTGATGTCAATCGTTGCTTTGAAATAGATTTTCAGAACCTTTCTAAATAAAAAAAATAAGATGTAACATGTCAATTCAGAATTGGAATACTATTCCAGACTAACAATTTATATTTTTCGTAAGAGAGACATTCAAATAAAGCCTACTCCTGGTCTTAAATTCATTGCCTGACAGTAAGAAAGACTGAGCTATTATCTCTGGGTTTAGCCCATAAAGACTTTTGAAGGCTAGGAATGCAAGTTTAAAATTTATATGGCTATCAATCTTTAGCCAATGCAAATCACTGAGCTATGAAGTAGCTTCACTATATCTTCACAGATTAAATATCAATCTAGCGGGAATATATTCCAGCAGTTGAAGCTTCTTCAGCTTCACAGTTAGTGAGTAATAAAGTGAGTTACAGTAATCTGAGATATTAAAATGGCTTGTGCTATTATTCTAAAGCTAACAGGACTCAATGAGGACCTTACACATAAGTCAAAAAAAGAATTTAACTAGCACATTAATTTGATATTCAAAAGTAAGCTTTGAGTCTAAGATAATTCATAGCACCTAGACTTAGTCTTGAATCTAAGTGTTGCACCTGAATATATAATTCTATCAACAGTAGAGACCCACTGTTGTTCTCCAAACCAAAGAATATAGCCTTGAGTATTTCACAGTTTAAAAAAAAAAAAAAAAAAGGTTTTGTTCAGCTTTCCATTTTGTATAGTTTCATCTAACGTTCCCAACTCTGGGCAGAGCACAAATATATCTATACAAGACAAAAGAGATATTTAATTTTTCCAAAAGAAGCGGAAGGTGAAGACCTAGTGAAATTTACACAACAGTTTTTTTCTTGATTTGCTGAGCATAAAACATGAAATATGTGTAACTGCTCAAAACTGTTGACTTTCTGAAAGAGAGATCAGGATCTGCACCCAGCTAGTTGTCAAGGCCTCATCTCTAGGCATCTAAACTCTGATGCATGTTGATGCCTCAGGGAAGCTTCCTCTGATGCAATGGATATGAACATCTGGGTGGCTATTACCAACTCTGAGGTGTCTCAAAGCTCTGGTGTTGATGATAAACACCTCTAGATGGAGCATAGGTCTAAGGAACAACTGCAGGATTCAATGCAACTTTTATATTGCTATCTATTTCTGACATGAATGATAGAAATTTTATTTGAAGTAAAAAAAAAAGCCATTAAAAACATGGAGTAAGGGAGATCACGTGATGCAGTGAGAGGAGGCAGACGTGCTTTTTGCCTCCTGCTTGAGGGGCTCATCCTCAATCCCTTGGAATTGACACTGAAAGACCCAAATTGGCCTACCTTTTGCTTGTAGTGAAACCTGGTGGAGCGTATGGACAGATATCTCACACAGAAAAGCAGAATGGCTGAAAAAACAACAAAAAAAGGGTCAGAGTGAGCCAAAATTGCAGAGGACAAGATGGCGGACCAAGGACAGGCCCTGCAGCTTACCTGTACTGAGGCAGCAATAACAGAACTAACCAACGCGGTAGTGCTTGCCTTGGAACCGCGCCTGCGACGCTTGTCAGAGCAGCTGACCGGTATCTCACAAATCACGACCGAATTAGCCCGGCGAATGGGCAAATTAGAGTGCCGCGTGTCTGATCTGGAAGATGGCACCCAGGGGAGTAGCGCGGAACTGACAAGTCTTCGGGAGCTGGTAGCGGAGCAACAAAACAAGTTAGAGGACCTGGAAAACAGGTCTCGTCGAGATAATCTTCGCTTCCTGGGCATTCCGGAGACCGTACCGGAAAGATCCCTACGCCAGGTAATGGAGCGCTGGATGAGCCCGATGGTAGTGAGGGATGAAGAAACGGACCCGGTCAAACTCGAGCGTGCGCATCGCCTGGGAGCTGCTCGGGCAGGTGAAAGACGCCCTAGAACAGTAATAGCGAAGTTCCTCAACTCGGCTCAGAAAGACGCATTCTTTCAGTATTATCGCCAGCACAAAGAGGATGTCTGCTACGAGGGAGCCCAGGTGCGGGTCTATCAAGACTACTCCACAGCGCTTGCGGCGAAGCACCACCGGTACTCTGAGGTCTGCACTCGCTTGATTGAGAGAAAATACAAGTTTCAAGTTCGTTATCCTGCGGTATTAAAGATCTGGCACAATGGTCAGTGGCGCTCGCATGAGACACCGGAGAGTGCGATGGCCTGGCTCAATGGAGTCCTGGAACAACAAGTGGCAGAAGAGTGAGCTAGGAGAGGACGTGACAGTGATCGGAGCATAGAAGCTGAGCGTATCGACCTGGGGAGCTGGTAATGATGGGAAGGACTTGCACTTGGACATTTTTGAGGCACTGTCTTTCAGAGTTATTCTTACTGTACTATAGAATCACGTATAAGGGTTTCTTGGGGGGGGCGGGTAAGTAGGGGGTGAGTGAGGGTCTGGTAGTGCACAAGGTTCAGTGTGAAGTGTGTAGTGCGGTCTGATCGGTGAGGTGAATAGAGGTGGGGTACGAAAGAGTGAGGTATGGAAGGGACAATAAAGGGAAGAGTTATGAAATACAGTCAGTGGGAATGTTGGGAGAGCTGAGGTGTGTGTGAGACGAACAGATGAGGGTGCCTTTAACTTCAAGGCATGGCCAATGGGTAAGAATTGGTTATGAGTGAGGACGGGACTCCTCCTGGTATCATTGCGTGATCACAGACAGGCTTCTCTGTGGCTACATGGAGAAGAATGGTTCTGAGAGGTGTAGGGGTGGAGTCAGGAAGGGGGGGGGGGGGGTGGGAGGTTGGAAGGGCAGTTGGGTCTCGTGTATTCCATGGTGTCCGATGGGGATTGTAGTTTTGTGTTGTGTGTTGAGGGGGTGAGAGAGATTCTTGTAAGATGTGTCAGGGTTTTGGGCTCTGGGGTGAAGGCTGGGCGCCCGGGAGTCTTGAACCCTCGGAGAGTTTGGGTCTTTGTTAAAGTGAAGACCGGAGATCCTGGCTAAGCTACCGGTGCCTAGAATAATTTCCTGGAATGTTTGTGGCATCACTTCTCCTATCAAACGTACAAAAATTTTAGCTACCCTCCAGCGTCACAATGTTTCCCTGGCCTGTTTACAAGAAACCAAATTATCTGACGTAGAACACTTAAAGTTAAAACAGTGATGGGTGGGGGACTGCTTTTTTGCGTCAGCCAAGGGTAAAAAGGGGGGATTGGCGGTGTTGGTACATAAGAGTCTGCAATGTAACGTTCAGTTGGTGGCACGTGATGGGAATGGGCGTTACATTTTATTGCGGATGAATGTTATGGGGCAGGACTTTTATCTATTAAATGTTTATGGACCCAATTTGTACGACCACTCGTTTTTTCAACACCTGGTGCGTCTAGGGATACAACATGCATCAGCACCTTGGGTAGTGGTGGGCGATTTTAACCAGGTGCTGGATGCACTTCAGGACCGCTTGGCCCAGACCCTGGGGACGGTAATGGGAGGGGGGAAAGGTTTACCTTACCTGTGTCAGGCCCTAAACTTGGTAGATCCGTGGCGGCTGTGTAATCCTAGCGCACGAGACTATACTCATTTGTCACGAGCACATGGCACTTGGTCCAGACTGGATTATATATTGGTGTCGGCCCCTCTGTTTCTGCAGGTGGTACGATCGGAAATTGGTCCGATGGAAGTCTCGGACCATGCAATAATTTGGGTAGACATGGACCTGGGTGAGGTGAGGCTGCGACAGCGATTGTGGAGATTCCCGTCATACTTGGTAGAAGATGACAATTTTAAGGAATATCTGCAGAAAAGGTGGTCACTCTTTGCTGACGCGAATGCTTGCCACACTTCGGATGCTAGGTTATATTGGGAAACCGCCAAGGCTGTGTTGCGCGGGGACATAATAGTATACATGTGTGCGCGCTCTAAGCGACTCTCACAGGGTCTTGTTCGGCTAGAGCGGGTATATCAGGAGGAGAAGTAAGCACATCTGGCGGCCCCCTCGGCGCAGAATCAGGAGCAGATGTTATCAGCTCTGGCGGCATTGAATGCCCTGATCCACGAACGCACCAAAAAGCACCTTTTTTACCGCTCTTAGGTTTCATCGCTTTGGGAACAAATCGGGAAGGTTGTTGGCACGGCTTGTGAAAACCTGGGGGGGGGGGGGGTAATCGCTTTATTCCGTCCTTAACAGCACCAGATGGGCAACGGGAGACTCAGACGTCGAAGATAGCGAAGTTGTTTCATGACTATTATGCTGCCTTGTACGCGTCGCCAGCCTCTCAGGAGGGGCCCTCGATGAGAGATTATTTGGAGAGTTCGGGTATTCCCCACCTCTCGGCTTCCGTTGTAGCCCAGTTGGATGCCCCTCTGAAGGGGACAGAGATTCAGTGGGTGGTCAAGGCGTTAAAAAGGGGCTCAGCGCCTGGGCCGGATGGATGTGTGTCTGAGTTTTATCAATGTATGTTTCCACAGATTGCAGCCCCGTTGCTCGACTTTTTTGAAGCATTGCTGCTTCAGGGCTCCTTTCCCAGGTATTCGAACGATGCCCTGATCACCTTGATACCCAAGCTGGGCAGGCTGGCAGACCTGCCGGGTTCCTACAGGCCGATCTCCCTGATAAACGTAGATTTGAAGATCTTAGCTAGGGCCCTAGCGGATAGGTTAGCACCACACATACCAGCGCTGATTGGGGAGGGGCAGGTGGGCTTTGTCCGGGGGCGACACTCCTCATTGAATGTGAGGAAAGTGTGTCTTGCTATCGCCCAGAGCCAGGTTGTCAACGAGCCTCTTCTTCTAGTCAGCCTGGACGCGGAGAAAGCGTTTGACAAGGTGCACTGGGATTATCTGTTTGCAGTGTTAGACTTTACTGGGATCACGGGATGGTTTAGAAAGGCTGTAGAGACGCTTTATGAAAAGCCTAGTGCGTCTTTAGTGGTGAATGGAATGCGCACCGCCCCCCTTGAAGTGTCTTGTGGAACCCGGCAGGGTTGCCCCCTGTCCCCTCTGTTGTTTCTTTTATACCTGGAGCCATTGTTGCGTTCCATCCAGGGTGACTCGGATATCTTCGGTGAGGATTTCTCGTTCTTAATGAAAACATTAGCTTTTGCGGATGATATTTTAGTGACCTTGACGAAGCCGCAACAGTCGGTCCCTGCCCTTCTTGGCGAAATCGAAGAGTTCAGCTATTTTTCCGGCTTTACCCTTAATGTACAAAAATCAGTAGCGTTTCCGATTCAGGACCACATACGAGACCAGTGGGAGGGAGAGTTTCCTTTGTCCTGGACATCGGGTCCACTTAAATATTGGGAGTATGGATTTCGGGGGATTTAACCCAGCTTTACGAGTTGAATGTTGAGCCATTGCGGGAAAGTACAAGGGCTTCTTTAAGGGTGTGGCAGTCCCTGCCATTGTCGGCTTTGGGCAGAGTGGCTCTATTTAATATGGTGTTAGTGCCCAAGTGGACCTATATTTTGCAAATGGTGCCTATACTGCTTAGCCGGAAGGATGAACGGCTGGTGACCCGGCTGGTGGCACGTTGCATTTGGCAAGGTAAGCAAGCGCGGATGGCAGCGTTGCAACTTTATCGGCCAAAGAGTCAGGGGGGGCTGGGGATTATTGAACGTTAAATTATTGTCGGTAGCTGGGAATATGAGGCACATCTCCGACTGGTTTAGAGGTACGAGTTATTTCACCCTGTCGGAGGAGGAATAGTTGCTGTTGAAGCAGATACATTTTAGTGCTTGGTTACATGCACGGTCGCGCAAATGCCGGGTGTTGGGGCCCTGTGCATCTTTGTTTTTACCATTGCGACAGGCGTGGAAATGGGTGTGTTGCTTTTTTGGGCTCTCGTCGAGGCTCTCTCCTCTGTTGCCGTTGCAGGGCAATCCAGATTTTCCTCCGGGCTTGACTTCAGCCCAATTTGTGGCCTGGGGAGACAGAGGTGCTCACTATTTACATCAGTCATATACAGAGGATGGAGAGAGGAGGACGTTGGATGATTGGAGATTGGAATTTGGGACTGTGACGGGGGGATTCTTTTGCTTGGCATCAATTACAGCATTATGTCCGGTCGATCCCGTCCGCTTCTCTGTCCTCTGCGGTGTGGGAAAAGTTGCTTGAGTTATTTGCCTTGGATGCGCAGTCAGCAGTCCCCCTAAAATACTATCATTCATGTCTGCAGGGTCAGCTGGGTGAGGTAGATTATGAAAAGCTGGCAACCCAATGGAACAATGAGTTATCACTGAGGCTTAGGGGAGAGCAACTAAAGACTTATGTATTCAAGATTCCCAGGGCAACGGAGAACGTGACGCTGAGAGAAACCCTTTACAAGTTTGTAATGCGAATGTATTTTTCCCCGCATACGGCGATGAGGGCAGCCATGCGTACAGATGATGCCTGTGCCAAGTGCGCCTGCTCCCCGGCGGGCCTTGGACACATGTTCTGGCAGTGCCTGAGCGTAATGGAGTTTTGTAGGTGTGTGGCGGGGCAAGTGTCGGCTCTCTGGTGAGTGACTTGGACGCCACATGCATCCCTGTTATTTGATTCATTCCAAATAGCAGCCCCAGGGGTAATGGGGCTCAAGCCCTTCCTAAAGCGGGTGGTTCTCATGGGTAAGAAAGTAATACTTCACCAATGGATAGTGGCGGAACCCTCAACTTTCCAGCAATGGAGGTCCAGGATGATTTCTTTGTGCGTGCTGAAACGTAGGGGGGTAGGGGACCTAGCATCGGCTAGAGGAGAAGATTTTTGTTGGAGGTGGGCACCCTTTTGGGATTCATTGACCCCAGTAGAGTTCTGAATTGCTGATCGGTACACCATGGAAATACAGGGGGGAGGGAGGGGGGGAAGGGGGCAGGGTGGTTCAAAGGGGGAGGGTTTAAAAGTGTGGGGTTTGGTTCGAGATCCAATAGCTGGCAGTGTCTGTTGGCTTCCTTTTTGCTGCCTCACACTTTGTTAGCCAAAGGGAGCTTGGAGGTTGACGTTCTGAGATATTTGTAAGGGTTTGACATTGACAGTGGCCCAGATGTTCAGCCGGGAAAACTGGGATTAATGAGCAGTGGCTCACACTTGCATGATATGTTGATCACCTACTGGGGGCCATAAGAGTACAGGCCCCAAGTGGGCGCTGGAGTCAGATGGAGTCACTGCCAGATTTGGAGCGTATCCCAGAGGCAGAGTGCTGTAAAATGAAGCAGACTTAAACAAGAAATGTTATATTGTTAAATGTTGATCAGGGGTATGTGAGGGGATGGGAGGGGAGTAAACACAGGGGGAAACAAATGTTATGATGGTGTTGAGCCTGTTGAACTTGACTGTTTATTGGAATAAGTTTATGATGCTTGCCATGTAGTGATGTGTTTTGCATTTACCATTAATAAAAAGGATTGAAAAAAACATGGAGTAAAAGATGGGCTGATAAATGAAGAACACTTATTTGTCTATTGGCAGAGCTGAAAGACAATGCTCTAATTGTTGCTCTGGTTTTTGATGGTCCACTTCACTATCCTTATTTAGCACTGAGTTCGGACATTAGGTGTGTGGGATGTATCGATCGTAATCATCAAAGCATTAAGCGAAAAAAGAAATCAAGCAAGCCTCTCACTGATGATCTTACTCAGTGTACCTTTGAACAGGGTGATCACCAGTAGCTCAGAGAACTCAACATCTGGCTCTAGGTAGACCCTATGTACATGCTTTTTAGGCCTCTGCTCAACACTGGCCACATTTGGTAGATGAATCCTTCCTTCTCTTTGGGTAGGCATCAGTCAAGGCCAACGGGAAGGGATATCAAGGTCCTCTTGATGCTAATGTGTACCCAAGCACCCGATGTAACTCTTGGACGGAAGCTACAACAAAATACGAGTCAGACAGCAGCCTAGGCAACGCTAGCATTTCTAACTTACTGTCTAAGCTATATACCTTTTCCACTAGCCTTATGAGACTATTCCTTATCTTGTTAGCACAGACAACCATGGTCCACAGTACTAGAGACATGCAAGCATTTTTTTTTCCCTTCTCTTCCTTTTATGGCCCTATGCCTTCTATTAACTGTGGTCATTTTGGACCCCTAGGCAGAGGGTAGAATTTCACTACCTTTAAGAAAAAGTGTGCCAATCCATAAACATTTCTTTGCTACACTTCTCTGAAGTGTGTTTTCCCCTCAAGCCCATTGCAGCCTGCTTTCTGAAAACATGGACAGAGGTTGAAAGTTTGCTGTCATATTTGTGCCTGTCTACTTTGCAAGTGTTCTGCCCCCAGCAGCCTTATACTAGATTTTACAGCATAGTTCTAAAATGTGTTTAATGCCTATAATGTTATTCTAACTCTTAGGATTTTAACGTTGCAGTAACTTCCTGCAACATATCAGCAAAGCATTGTGTGTAATGTAGTCTCATACGTACCACAGCCACCCCTGCATGTTTGTATAAGTTTCACTACTAGTGGTCTATTCTCCTGCAAAGGCCTTCCCCCTTTCCCAGCCGAGTTTGATTCCTTTGTCTAGCTGCTGCTATTTCCTGATTATCTCTAGAATGTTAGGTATTATTAGGAAAGGAATGGAAAACAAAAATAAGGATGTTACAATGCCTTTGTATCGCTCCAGGGTGCAACTGCACCTTGAATACTGTGTGCAATTCTGATCACATCTCAAAAAAGATATAGTGGAATTAGAAAAGCTACAGAGAAGGGCAAGGATGAAAATGATTAAGGGGATAGGACAACTTCCCTTTGAGGAAAGGCTGAAGAGGCTAGGGCTGTTCAGCTTGGAGAAAAGACAGCTGAGGGGAGGATATGAGAGAGGACTATAGAATAATGAGTGAAGTGGAACGGGTAGACATGAATCGCTTGTTTACTCTTTCCAAAAATACTAGGACTAGGGGGCACGCAATGATGCTACAAAGTAGTAAATTTAAAACAAAATCGGAGAAAATATTTCTTCACTCAACATGTAATTAAACGCTGGAATTCGTTGCCAAAGAATGCAATAAAAGCAGTTAGTTTAGCAGGGTTTAAAAAGGTTTGTATATCTTCCTAAAAGAAAAGTCCACAAGAAGGACTTGGGAAAACCCACTGCTTATTTCTAGGATAAGCAGCATAAAATGTATTGTATTGTTTTGGGATCTTGCCAGGTACTTGTGACCTGGATTGACCACTGTTGGAAACAAGTTTCTGGGCTTGATGGACCTTTGGTCTGTCCCAGTATGACAATGCTTATGTTATCTTTGATCTGATGGGACAGCAAGGATATGACCTTTCTCTCCAATCAAGGACTGCCCTCTATGACCTCCTCTGCTACCTGGCCTCGGGTTCTGTCCTTACTGGTCTCTTTATCTCATCCTCTGGTCTTGTGGGTACTCTTCTTGATCACTCTGTCCCCACAAGATCAGACATTCTCCATCTTGTCTCAGAAGCACGTCTCTGCTGCCCTGGAGTGAACTTGCCTTTTTCCCTCTCAATATTGCACAAACCTAGCACCCCCTCTCTGAACTGCTTTCATCTACCTGACAACTCTCTCATCTCTAGCATAAAGCCTCTCTCTTCAAATTTCCACCTCCACCCACCGATGCAGCTTTCAGAATTACAAGTCTTTTGCCCTGGGTCTGAGAATCCACAAACTGAGTAAATTAGCTACATTTATTCAATAAGATTACATTTCAGATAAAGAAAAAAACTTCTAGTGTGTGCTGATGTACGGAGGTTATACTTTTGAGTAATGCACTGCTTTAGGAGGACATTACACTAAGAGACCACAATAGCAAGTGCCTGATCTATTCCCATATGCAAACAAAAAGCTAAGGGCCCGATATTCAGGTGATGGCGATCAGTATTTTGCTGACTACCGCTGACCAATAAATTCAATGCCGGGGACATGGTCAAGCCTCATCACTGAATTTCTGGGTTTCCACAGCCAGCTAATGCATAGACAGTTAAGTGCAATATTCAGCACTTAACCAGTTATGTGTTACCGTATAAAGATAGAGGACTTTTATGTAGTCCTATTTATGCAGTTAACCTGGCTGGTTAAGTGCACTTAACTGGCTAAGTGCCAATCCTGTCCCCCAAATAGCCGGCTTTCATTCGGTGCCTACTGGTTATTTTCAACTGGTTAAGTACTGCTGAAAAACAGTGGTTAGCCCCAAACAGGAGATTTAACCAGCCAGGAGCCATTTCTGTCCAGTTATATTGCCTTGAATACATTTGCACCTATTACAAGAGATACACAAAGAATCTGAAGCCAGTAGCTAGAGGTCTGCACCATTTAGTATCAGAAGTGGGGTATCTTCTTACTGATATGTATAAATGTCACAAATGTGCATGTTACATTTAAAACTTGGCTAGACAGTGCTGGATATAAAGCATAGCTATTATAGGAGGTTTATACAGACTGCTTGCCATTGTTAGCAATGTTTAGATTAAAAATAGGGACAAAGCAGCAGAACAGGAAGGGGGATGGTATACCAAGACAAGCCCCAATCCAGACCCTGGGTAGACTGGCGGCCAAATTTATGGCATGGCCAGAGTTTGCAGCTGCAGTTAATCCCATCGGAATTAAACAGTCCATAATAACTCTAGGCTTGGACAGGCGAGGAAGGGCAAAACAAGAGCAGCTGGAGAAATGGGCTGGCTTTTATTGACAAACAGCAGAAGAGTGAAATCAGAGATTAAAGCTGAAAATTCAATGTATTGAAGAAGTAAATGTGCTTCCTAAAGTGATAGTGGAAAGGGTTTCAGAATGAGCACAGGAGACAAAGGAAAGAGCTGTAAACAAGCCAGTGCTGAACATGTAAGGGCTTTTATTATTCAGGCATCACATTGGGATCCAAATACCTGGAAAGAAGATCTTACAGATTCACAAGAGCAGGATTTTTTTTATAAGAAGAGGAAGAAATTCAAGTAGACAGAAGTGAAACTGTCAGACTACACTGTTATGTCTGTAACACAATGTAAATCAAAGGTCAAGTTGGGGGGAGGGGTGGACAGGCACTTACAGTAAGGGATGTCCCATCCAGAAATGCTAGACAAAATTGATGCATTTAAAAAAAATTGTATAATTTGGTTTAAAATATTGTAATTCCTGATGTTTGTTCAGCTTTTGTCTGTTATCCCCATTGAAAAATTGGTATTTTGCAGGTTATAAGACTGTAGTAAAGCGAATGCTACATACCTGTAGAAGGTATTCTCCGAGGACAGCAGGCTGATTGTTCTCACTGATGGGTGACGTCCACGGCAGCCCCTCCAATCGGAATCTTCACTAGCAAAGGCCTTTGCTAGTCCTCGCGCGCCAATGCGCACCGCGCATGCGCGGCCGTCTTCCCGCCCGAAACCGGCTTGTGCCGGCCAGTCTCATATGTAGCAAAACAAAGACAAGGGAAGACACAACTCCAAAGGGGAGGCGGGCGGGTTTGTGAGAACAATCAGCCTGCTGTCCTCGGAGAATACCTTCTACAGGTATGTAGCATTCGCTTTCTCCGAGGACAAGCAGGCTGCTTGTTCTCACTGATGGGGTATCCCTAGCCCCCAGGCTCACTCAAAACAACAACCATGGTCAATTGGGCCTCGCAACGGCGAGGACATAACTGAGATTGACCTAAAATATTTACCAACTAACTGAGAGTGCAGCCTGGAACAGAACAAACAGGGCTCTCGGGGGGTGGAGTTGGATCCTAAAGCCCAAACAGGTTCTGAAGAACTGACTGCCCGAACCGACTGTCGCGTCGGGTATCCTGCTGCAGGCAGTAATGAGATGTGAATGTGTGGACAGATGACCACGTCGCAGCTTTGCAGATCTCTTCAATGGTGGCTGACTTCAAGTGGGCTACCGACGCTGCCATGGCTCTAACATTATGAGCCGTGACATGACCCTCAAGAGCCAGCCCAGCCTGGGCGTAAGTGAAGGAAATGCAATCTGCTAGCCAATTGGATATGGTGCGTTTCCCCACAGCCACTCCCCTCCTATTGGGATCAAAAGAAACAAACAATTGGGCGGACTGTCTGTTGGGCTGTGTCCGCTCCAGGTAGAAGGCCAATGCTCTCTTGCAGTCCAATGTGTGCAGCTGACGTTCAGCAGGGCAGGAATGAGGACGGGGAAAGAATGTTGGCAAGACAATTGACTGGTTCAGATGGAACTCCGACACGACCTTTGACAAGAACTTAGGGTGAGTGCGGAGGACTACTCTGTTATGATGAAATTTGGTGTAAGGGGCCTGGGCTACCAGGGCCTGAAGCTCACTGACTCTACGAGCTGAAGTAACTGCCACCAAGAAAATGACCTTCCAGGTCAAGTACTTCAGATGGCAGGAATTCAGTGGCTCAAAAGGAGGTTTCATCAGCTGGGTGAGAACGACATTGAGATCCCATGACACTGTAGGAGGCTTGACAGGGGGCTTTGACAAAAGCAAACCTCTCATGAAGCGAACAACTAAAGGCTGTCCTGAGATCGGCTTACCTTCCACACGGTAATGGTATGCACTGATTGCACTAAGGTGAACCCTTACAGAGTTGGTCTTGAGACCAGACTCAGACAAGTGCAGAAGGTATTCAAGCAGGGTCTGTGTAGGACAAGAGCGAGGATCTAGGGCCTTGCTGTCACACCAGACGGCAAACCTCCTCCACAGAAAGAAGTAACTCCTCTTAGTGGAATCTTTCCTGGAAGCAAGCAAGATACGGGAGACACCCTCTGACAGACCCAAAGAGGCAAAGTCTACGCTCTCAACATCCAGGCCGTGAGAGCCAGGGACCGGAGGTTGGGATGCAGAAGCGCCCCTTCGTCCTGCGTGATTAGGGTCGGAAAACACTCCAATCTCCACGGTTCTTCGGAGGACAACTCCAGAAGAAGAGGGAACCAGATCTGACACGGCCAAAAAGGAGCAATCAGAATCATGGTGCCTCGGTCTTGCTTGAGTTTCAACAAAGTCTTCCCCACCAGAGGTATGGGAGGATAAGCATACAGCAGACCCTCCCCCCAATCCAGGAGGAAGGCATCCGATGCCAGTCTGCCGTGGGCCTGAAGCCTGGAACAGAACTGAGGGACTTTGTGGTTGGCTCGAGATGCGAAGAGATCCACCAAGGGGGTGCCCCACACCTGGAAGATCCGTCGCACTACACGGGAATTGAGCGACCACTCGTGAGGTTGCATAATCCTGCTCAGCCTGTCGGCCAGACTGTTGTTTACGCCTGCCAGATATGTGGCTTGGAGCACCATGCCGAGACGGCGAGCCCAGAGCCACATGCTGACGGCTTCCTGACACAGGGGGCGAGATCCGGTGCCCCCCTGCTTGTTGACGTAGTACATGGCAACCTGGTTGTCTGTCTGAATTTGGATAATTTGGTGGGACAGCCGATCTCTGAAAGCCTTCAGAGCGTTCCAGATCGCTCGCAACTCCAGAAGATTGATCTGCAGATCGCGTTCCTGGAGGGACCAGGTTCCTTGGGTGTGAAGCCCATCGACATGAGCTCCCCACCCCAGGAGAGACGCATCCGTGGTCAGCACTTTTTGTGGCTGAGGAATTTGGAAAGGACGTCCCAGAGTCAAATTGGACCAAATCGTCCACCAATACAGGGATTCGAGAAAACTCGTGGAAAGGTGGATTACGTCTTCTAGATCCCCAGCACCCTGGAACCACTGGGAAGCTAGGGTCCATTGAGCAGATCTCATGTGAAGGCGGGCCATGGGAGTCACATGGACTGTGGAGGCCATGTGGCCTAGCAATCTCAACATCTGCCGAGCTGTGATCTGCTGGGACGCTCGCACCCGCGAGACGAGGGACAACAAGTTGTTGGCTCTCGTCTCTGGGAGATAGGCGCGAGCCGTCCGAGAATCCAGCAGAGCTCCTATGAATTCGAGTCTCTGCACTGGGAGAAGATGGGACTTTGGATAATTTATCACAAACCCCAGTAGCTCCAGGAGGCGAATAGTCATCTGCATGGACTGCAGGGCTCCTGCCTCGGATGTGTTCTTCACCAGCCAATCGTCGAGATATGGGAACACGTGCACCCCCAGCCTGCGAAGTGCCGCTGCTACTACAGCCAAGCACTTTGTGAACACCCTGGGCGCAGAGGCGAGCCCAAAGGGTAGCACACAGTACTGGAAGTGACGTGTGCCCAGCTGAAATCGCAGATACTGCCTGTGAGCTGGCAGTATCGGGATGTGTGTGTAGGCATCCTTCAAGTCCAGAGAGCATAGCCAATCGTTTTCCTGAATCATGGGAAGGAGGGTGCCCAGGGAAAGCATCCTGAACTTTTCTTTGACCAGATATTTGTTCAGGGCCCTTAGGTCTAGGA